>NC_084759.1:117186181-117561181 GCF_028858725.1 Colius striatus
TCCAGGGAGATGTTGTTCTCACATTCTTACTCCCTTCTTCTCCTGCAGTTGCACTGTAACATCTTCTCCTCCAATATGTTAATCACAGAGGTGTTACCTCCATCACTAATTGGCTCAGCTTTGGACAGCTGCAGGTCATCTTAGAGTCATCTGGCACTGGCCTTATCAGATAGAGAGGAAACTTCTAACAGCTTTTCACAGAAGCCACTCCTGTAGCCTCCCTGCTACTAAAACCCGGCCACACAAACCCACTACATTCTACCCCTCACTTCTGTGATTCACATATTTAGGAATTATCATAAAAATCCACATTCATCACACAATCTTCACTGTCTTCACTCACATCAACAAAAAAGAATTCACAGAATCACAGAACCTTAAGGGTTGGAAAGGACCTTGAGAGGTAATCTAGTCCAATCCCCCTGTCAGAGCAGGGCCACCTAGAGTAGGTCACATAGGAACTCTTCCAGGTGGGTTTTGAACGTCCCCAGAGGAGACTTAACAATCCATCTGGGCAGCCTATTTCAGTGCCCTGTGAAAATAACGTCACCACAGCACCAAATGAAAGTGGACAATTTACACAAAACCCACCCTTCATCCCTTCATCACAATTAAAACAACGAAAATTTTCCACAGTCATTCTGTTTTCTAAAATTGTTCAGTCCATGTTTTGCCTTTTACCTGTCCCAATTACTGTACTTATTTCAAAATCCTCATGATCTGAGTTTCTTGGATTTCAGCACCATAAAGAAAAACATTTCTAGAGGAGGTGTTTGACTGTAAGTGGATGAGCAGCTACCTGAAAAAAATTATTAGAAGTAATAAAAAACTTAGAAAAAAATAGAAATTAATCAACTAAAATTTCTTTACCTTGGAGATCATAAAAAATAGCAATAAAGTATGAATTGCCAAAAAGAAAAAGGGAGATGTATCTTTAATAGTTAAATAAATGGATCACTGTGCAATCCTAACAAATCAGAAATTAATGATTATCAGACAAAGACACCAAAAGCTGCTTTTTCCATCTTGTAAAGCAAACACGTATTCTGTGTTTCACAGTACAGGAAGAACATGGTGACGCGCTTGAAAATTTCAATAGTATATAAGGCTTTAGAATATATTGCAAAAGAAGATATGGTACAAATCATAAAGGTAATGAAAAAAAGGACAAAATGCACTCTGGGTTTATGAGAGATAATAGCTTCATCAGGCATTGGTTTTGAGAACAATCAACTTTTTTAGGCAAAGAAAATGCAGTAAGTCTATCATGACTTCTGAAAGCATTCTCATACAGTTCATCAAATAAAGTGGAGAAGATATGAAATAATATAGGAATCACCTGAATATGTGAATACAAATGAGTGTGATAACAAGAGGTTTTGGCAAGGAGAGTACGGAGGAGAGAGAACAAGAGTTTATTACTGTGGGCTGAAGGAAGATTGCAGAGAGACATCCTCTAAGACTGTTTATGGAACTCAGTATTATAAAATATTCTTATGAATGGTCTTAGCACAAAGACTAGAAACATATTAATGAAATCTGTTGATGATAGAGTTGGAGACATTTTCAGCATAGCACAAAATATTGTATAAAGAGAAGGAACAGATTATCATACAAGAAAGATCCATTTTTAAGTCAGGAGAGATAGAAAGGTGATGAATCTATAACAAAATGCAAAGACTAGTAACAATTTCTCATTTAAATTGGCAGTTTATCAGCTGGAGGTGTCCAGGGACAATGACCCTTGTGTTAGGTTGGTGGGCCAACTATGAGATGTGACTAATATGAAGACATGAAAAAGAGAAATGTGATCCTTATGTGAGAAGTGGGATATTTGAACAGACCTATGGAAATATTAAGTTTATTTTATATAAAATAATTAAACATTCCCTGGAATGCCATGTTTTAGTCACCATTATTTTAAAAAGTCCTTTGATCTGGGTTAGATGCACACAACACATTCTTGTCTAGAAAGTGCTCACCTTTTCATCGTGAGTCTCAAATTGTTCTTGGATTAGCATGTGTTTAGGTACAATCTTGTTTGGAAAGCCTGTAACAAGACACCTCAGTCTGCCTGTGAAATCAGATGCATCCTTGGCTTTTGCCTTCCCAAGATAATATACTCTCCATCTTAGCTTTCTTAACTTGCCTATTCACTTTTGGTAACTGTTAGGTGGCTTCTAAACAGTCTGTCCTGCTCAGTCATAGCAGGACAGACAGTTGTTCATCTAGTGGAGTTATGCCAGTCTGGAATCTTATCAGTCAAATTTGGGCTTCATAAATCACATTTAGAAGAACAAGCATAAAGCAGAGGCATATGCAGAGGTTCACTTTCCATACATCACAGACCAGCTCTTAGAAAAGCTCCAGTAGATACTTGGAAAGTAACCCTAAGATATGTCCATGTAAATCACAGTGCCAAACTGGAGTGCTAATGCAGGCATATGTACACTGCTCCATTAACGTGGTTTACTTCTCTGTTTGTCATGATTTTCCTGCACTGGACATTTATGTTACTAATATTGGTATCCATCATTAGCTAAAAATTGTCATGTTCACTTTTGATGTGTACCTAATAACCTGGATATGAAACATTTTGAAATAGCATATAAGAAATCTCACAGCTGTTTCATTTTATTTTTAAGAGTAAAAAGAAAGTAGAAGTTTCTAACAAAGTATTTGAGCATTAACTCAAAAAGCTCTTCAGTTTCATACTCTTCATAAATTAATTCTATGCCTTCTCCTTACTTTTCCATATTCAACTATTAGCATTTACAATATTTGCATGGCAAAAGCTGGGAATTTTGGCAACTAGACAAATAGCAGAGGGGACTTTTCACACCTGTAATGGTAAGGAAGGCATCTTGGGCTTGTGGGATGAATATGGCTGGAAAATAGAGAATTGCTTTGCAGTGATATGGTTAATTGTGCCATTTGTAAAATGGAATGTTGCCTTTCCAAATTCATTTTCCATCCCTTCCAGATGATGAGGAGCTCATACTTCTCATATGTAACATTAAAAGCATAGTTCAGTATGCTGATGATACTTGTCTGGCATTGTCAAAGGCATTTTAGCACTCATACAGACTAGAAATCTATATAATTTTTATGCTCCAACCTCCTGCTTTTTTTTTTTTTTCATTTTAATCACAGCTATTATTGTCTACTATTGTGATTTACATCTTCTGGTGCATTTCCCTATTCTGTAATCTATGTTCATTTAGGGACAGAACTGTAATTTACTAGATGTCTGCAAAATGCTTCCCCCTGTATTCAGCACTGGTGTGTTCAGTTCTGGGTGCCTGACTACAAGAGGAACATTGAAGTGCTGGTGCATGTCCAGAGATGAAGCTGGAGAAAGGTCTAGAGTAGAAGCCTTATGAGGAATGGCTGAGGGAACAGAGGTTGTTTAGCCTGGAAAAAAGGAGGCTGAAAGGAGACATTATCCCTCTACAACTGCCTGAAAGGAGGTCATAGTGAGGTGGTTGTTGGTCTCTTCTCCCAAGTAACAAGTGACAGGACAAAAGAATGTGACCTCAGGTTGCAAAGGGGATGGGTAGATTGGATATTAGGAAAAATTGCTTCACAAAATGTTTGTCAAGCATTGGAACAGGATGCCCAGGGAAGTGATTGCGTCCCCATCCCTGGAGATTTTTAAAAGGTATGCAGTTGTGGTGCTGAGATACACGGTTTAGTGGTGGATGCATCAGTGTTATGTTGATAGTTGGACTTGATGATGATCTTAAAGGTCTTTTCCAGCCTAAACTATTCTATGCCCACAATGGAGACTTCTCTAAGGATTTCAAAAATCCTTCTCATTCCCTTTCTCATAGTATCTAATAATAAGCAAGATTCAAGTCTACAATTCTTCAGCAAATTCCATTGCTATGGAATCACTATACACCAAGACTTGATAATATCTGCATATTTTGTACATAATTTTATTCCTAAACAGCTGCACACAGGGTCAAGTGCCTTGGGAGTTTAGATCAGTTTGTTTCCTATGCATTATCTAAGTGAGAAATTGCATGCAGGTCGAGAGTGCCTCCCATGTTATCAGGAAGCATCTGGAAATTTGACTTATATTTGAGAATTAAGTTCTCTGCACTGAATTTCACGTGTAAAAGTATAGCTTTTTTACAATATTTGACACATGACTTTATTATTTGATCTACTTTTTATCCTATTTTAAGATACTATTTTAGTTCTTCATTTTACATGTTTTCACATTGCTGTATCTCTACTCTTATCATTGCTCTGAAACAAATCCATGAAACTCTCTGAGTTTTTTTACACCTTTGACAGTGGCCTCAAACAAGGACTTGATATATAATACAGGCCTGATTGTCACTTCCCATAAATCAGAAAAACTCTACTGAAGTTGGAGATTCATAGATTTTCACAAGCTGATCTTTTATAGCTCCTTTGTCTAGAGAGTCCCTAAAAACATTAAAATGTAGCAATGTTGCTGTAGCTACTGTAGCCTAAGGCTGTGAGTGAGGCAAGGAAGTACATTTTCTGTAATGGATAATCCCAAGACAGGCATGACTTTCTCAAAGCTGTACCTAGTACTGAAGTGTAGCTCCTAAGCAAGTTTGCTCTAGAAATAGACAACGCTGTTCCTTTAATTGTTTACTAAGCATTTCTAGAGTGGTTATTCTTCTCTCCCATTGAATACACAGTGTCCAAACATTCCCAGTCCCTGATGCTCTCTCTTTATTAACTTCTTCATATTCTGCTTTCCAGTAGTAGGTGCTGAGTTGTATTATCTGATCTTCCTCTTCTCAAAACTCATCACAGCAGAAATATATTTCCCCAGGGCTAAGTGGAATTCTGAAAAAAGCCTTCAGAGTTTCTTGTCTCAGAAAGTACTTTGGGGTAGCCATGTTTGAGAACCTGAGGAACTCCACAGCATGTGATGTGCTTCTAGAGAAAGCATGACCAGTTCGGCATACAATTTCCCAGCTCTCACACATTCTTTCAAGACACCTAGCTTATCATTTCATCAATCCAAATATTCATCTCCAAATTGCCAGAAAATGTTTGTTCCCAAGGAAGCAGAGTGTGCTCTGTGTTTATCAGGAACAAGTCGACTTGTGGAATGTGTATTGCTATGAGTAAGAACCCTGGAATGAAATCCTTCCTCAAAAGCCTGCTTGCTTGCTTTCCTTTTGCTTCTCAGCTCAAGGAGGGCAGTGACACAGTTTGCTCATTGCTCCACAGAATTGCTGAGTCCTGCATTACTATGAAAAAAGTTTCTTCACTACAGAAACATATGTCCCTTCAGTTAGAAGGAGGCAGTAACAGGACTATCATGTAAGTTTAAAGAAATTCTGCATTATAAACAGCTGATTGAAACATTTCAGTCTGTAATTTTGAGCATCTTCAGCAAAAGATTAAAAGGAAAGATTCATGAGACTGTAAGAACAGGACCAAATAACTAGCTTATTCACATTTGGGACAGTAATGGTCCTGCGTAGCAATTTAAAACATTTTCTTCAACTAACCCACAACAGAAATTATCAGTCTAAAGGAGAAGTCTGAAGCATTTCTTCCAAACAATAAGCTCCCTGACGGAAAAGTAGACTTCTTAGAAAGTTGTCAGTTCACATCAGATCATTTTCAGCTAGGGCCAGTCTTCCTGGTGCTTTGTAGGCTGAGATTGCAATCTTGATGAAAAACAACCAGGAAGCCACAGAAATGATAAAATCTTTGGAAGGAAAGACATAGCCCAGAGTGGATGGTAAGATGACTTAGTTCCCTGTGACCACTCCACCTATTTTAGGAGTTGACTCAAATATTTCTCAGGTTTCACAACTTGACTTTCTGCCAGGCTGTTGGCGGAGGGCCAGCATTCCAATTAGGCACAAGCTGGAAGAGCGGAAGGTCAATGCCTTTCCCTGGACACCAAAGGCACTGTTAAAATAAAATCTTAGCTACATTCTGTCCAAGATCAGACTGAAACCATCATTTACTCATTCCTCATCTTTCACGCTGTTGCAGCTGGATTTGTACATCTGAAAGTTGGGAGACAATATTGTGTAAAGTCTGAACAAAGTTTTTCATATTGGAAACAACGGGGAAGAAGCTCTGTGAGCAGAAGTAGCAAAACTGACAGTGAAAGGACACCTTGATGTAAAAGATTCCTTAGTGGATGGAGTTCAAGTGATCAAAATAATTTCCACACTTACAGCATAGTCTTTGTCTAAACACTAGGAAGCATTGGAAGCAGCTTAGTCACAGAACTGCCATTGGATGTAAGCAAGCACCATGATTCTCATATTACAGATGTCAACATTTAAAAGGATACTTTCAAGCCACAGAAAGCAGTGATACAGCTGGGATTAGATACTCAGAATATCAGGTAATCAACCCTTGTCCACAGCTTAAAGTCACATTTTCATTGAACTGGGTCACGCAGGTACTCATGTAGACTCGATGAACTGAACACTGCTGTAAAATAATAAAACACGATCTCTGCCT
This sequence comes from Colius striatus, assembly GCF_028858725.1. Lineage (NCBI taxonomy): Eukaryota > Metazoa > Chordata > Aves > Coliiformes > Coliidae > Colius > Colius striatus. The sequence continues at coordinate 117,192,665 of NC_084759.1, forward strand.
AGTAAATAGGGAATTGAAGCGTAAATATATTTTGTCACACAGGAAGTTTATGGAAAACACAGAAACTGAACCAGATGTTCAAAGATCTGGCCCAGTGCCTTAAGCATAAAAATCAAGCTTTTAACTCATAAGAAGTACTCTAGACAAAATTGGTCATTCCCACCTTTTATGATCTGTTTTAGCAAAGAGCATAGAGAAAGATCAAGAAGTATGCTGTTAACCCAAAGCCTGCTCTGTGATAAGGGAACATGCTTTGATGATTGTGGAATGTTATTTTGCTTTTACGTAAGGAAAAAAAAAAAGAAAACGACAAAAGTGTCTGTTTTGTGGAGACAATTTCCAGACTTGGATCTGTTTTCCTCCTTTCCCTCTGGAAATTTTTTCTTTGATACGTCTTTTCCAAAATTACTCAGGGTCAACCGGTATGGATGGTACTGGATAAATGGCTTAAGTAGCCTTTCAAAAATTGCAAATTGTTGTGAAAACTTGATAGGGCAACTACATGGCTCCATTATCTACATTTCCCAGCTTGCACTGGGAAGAAATCTGTTTTAATAGCACTGTTTCTTTAGAATGTGCAAATAAATTTGACTAGAGCAGCTGTGCAGAGAAATACTGTTGGGCTGTCATCTGCTCACCCCTCTGCATGCAACCTAGCCCTGATAATTAGCCTTGGCTCCTGTGGGAACAGAAATGTGCTGACTAAATGATTGTTCCTGTTATCCGGCTTTCCTACTGTGCTGAGAGTTCTTTGCTTTAATTTCATTAACTGCCTTAAAGCTCAGCCATGTGCAAAATGTCATCTTTTTTTTTCTCCCAACAAAATCTGCATTAAGGTAAATGCAATTGTTTAATAGCTTAGTTAGTGAGGTGAACAAAGAGCTGCATGACAGATTCTTCATGTGAGTGACTACCAATTCAAATCTATTTAACTACTGTAAATTGATTTGAAAGCAGCACCAGATGTGCCACTAGATTTCCATTTATTCCTCACAGAAAGTCAATGAAATGCATGTCGTCTGGAAATCGTCTCAGGGAAGCAGACGTGATGTGTTTATCAAGGCTTTGACTAAAGACCAATCCTTGAAGCTTAAGATAGGAGTTAAGGGTGCTCAGCATCTCCCAGCACACTCCCAGCATAACGGTAGGCCACAGTGTAAATGGAATCTGCTTTGTCAATACAATGTAGCTTCAAAAAGTCTTTTGAGTTTAAACCATAATAAACCTTTCCTACTGAACCCGGATAAGACTATGTTGCTTCAACGACCAACGTCGTAATTCTCTGGTCCAGTTTTATTTTCTTTTGAAAAGTTCATTTCCTGTTGCCATTTTCTAAGATCTCAACTTTTAAAGGAAATGTAACACATCCCAGTTGGAGAGAGTTTCCACTGCTCACAGAAAGGTACTGAAAAGTACAAAAGTTCAAACATACTCAGCTGCAGATGAGCTCACCCTCAACAGTTCTCTGCAGCTGATTATAATAAAAACATCACCTCCCATGTGACCGGCTCTGGCCATTGAAAAGCAATAATGTCATCTCCAGTGGGATCCTGGATGACATACAGCTAGTATTAAAACGCTGATATTTTCCCAGATTTCCCCACAGCCTGCAATTTCCTTTAGTGGAAGGACTATGTGGTTGAGCAGAATTTAAAGAGGGTGAAGGAATAAACACCCTGTTAATGTTAAAAGGGGGAAAAAGGAAAGATGACCACCTTAGTAACACAGATTGCAGTTTGGCAGTTGGGGTAAACACATGGGACTGGCCTGATAATAAGAGTTGATTTTTATTCTTATTTATTATATAAGAAAGTATATGACTTTTAATAAAAAAGAGCTGCTACTAGCATTTATTCCTTCAAGGTAAAAATGTTACTATCAAGTCTGATGAAATAGTCCATGGAAATATTAGTTTTATTGGGCATTTGATCAAACCATCGGAGCATTTAGATGGGCATCTGTTATAAAAGAAACTTGCCTTTCTGTGCAAGAATGATATATCCAAGAAATATCACAGATTTCTCCTAAAGACTACTGAGCCTGGTGGCCTCAAGGAAAAGCAAAGGCATTCCTATGAAAAGAATAAAGGGCAAAACACTTGCTGAAGTAGCCATCCTTGGTCATTATAGGTGGGCAATTACTTGCCTACTGTTTAATTTGTGTCATTCTGTTCCTCCTTTCTAGGAAAAGTGGGACATTATATTATGCATATCTGACAGGAAAGAGGAGATGAAATACTGTTACTCACAAACAAAAGAATTCAGATATCCTAAGGACCATCAGATAAGGATTACAATATACCCCAGAGTTTGCTTGAAACAACCAAAGCCATGGGGAGGCTATGCAATTTCCAGACACTCCTCTCAGCTAGATTCCATCACCAGGCAGGGAGATGTGTTGTAATAAAAAATGTAATATCATCCCTCATGGTTTTAAGAACCTATCTCCCATCTCTCTGAGGAGGCAGTATTTACATAAAGTTAAGAAAGGAATCTCTTCAGAAATATCCCACCCAACCGAGAGGGTCTGAATCCAATAAACCTTGTTAGATTCTTTTTTGTACACAGATAACAGACTTTCAAAATACAATCCTACTGTTACTTTAACAGAGCAAGAGGAGTTGCTAGCATCGCAGACTAATCAGTGCATTAGAAATTGCTGTGTAGGTATATCTTTATCTTCACAAAACCCAAACTTAGAACGTGTATTAGCTGCTGACACTCTCCATAACTTCCATGAAGCCATTCATATCTCTTCCCAACTCTTTATTATTTCTCTGAAGAGAGAGAATTGGACTAAGTGGGCCTGAGGAGATGCATAACTTACAGTACCATCTATCATAATTTGTTAGGATTGCTTTTAAGAGGCTACAGAAAGTGCAAAGTGAGCCTACACTTGACACACAGCTGAAAATGTGAGAAGGAGAGACTAGGGCATTTGAAGAGAAGTCTTCAAAGTATGTTACTGGTGCCCATATCCTCAGTGCTGAGGCAATACTTTCCAAGCTGCTTCAGAGATGCGCATGGCCCTGAGAAATAGCCATCATCCATATCAACCTGAAAGACCAATCAGAACAACTAGGATTTGCCAGTGCTCAGAAAGACTGGGCTAAACCCTCTGTGCAAATTCTCTCTGAGTCCTCAGAGGACCTCAGTAGTGTGCATCTACTATAAAATTAAGTCTATTACACTTATTCTCCATACATAAAATACTGTTATCAAACATATTCCTTAATGTATAAATAATAGTTTACTCTGTTTTAAAACAGAGTTTTAAAACACTCACTAATCATGTCACAAATTGCTGCAAAGTTCTGCTGGATCCTGGTTGTGTGTTCAAATATTTGCCTCCAACTGCTGTGGTATATAATGGTTTGACTTATGCTATTGTATATGTTGAATTGGTTGTTAAATAACTATCTCACTATATGGCACTTTCAGAATGTGTGTTGAGTTGTGTGAATTTGGTCTTGTTTCTTTATTTCAGAATCACAAGTGTTCTGACCCAACTAGAACCAAAACTTAATTTGTACTTCAGGTAACTGAGTCCCTAAACTGTTCTGCAATATGTAATAATGATTTTTTTGGTTTTGTATAGTTCTAGTTTTCCATCTGGTACTTTTTAAAAGAAAATAGCTGGCATGTATATATACAATCAATTTGGTATGGTTTCCAAAAACGTTTAACTTTGGTATAATGTAATGCTAGTTGTGTCTGAAAAACCCACCTGCCATAAATTATTTTTACTCTTTCCTACTTATGGAAGAAAAGAGGTACATAGGCTAAGGAGGAGGAAAGCTTGACAAAAATGTCTGGAGATACAATAACGTTGACTGGAGTATAAAAGTTAGGATGACATATATCTAAGCAAACAAATTGCTGGTAGGAATTTCTAATTTGTTACACTTCTCTTATTTTCTCAAGGAATAGTTGTCACTCTCTGCAACTCAACAACAACCTGAAATCCAAAAAGAGCCATCAATGAAAGACCAATTTCACTACAAGAAGATGGACATAATGCTCAGTGCCCAAGACGACGTTGCATGCAATGAGTTTAAGAGGTCTTCATATACCTTAGCAATTGAAAATAGATGCCAAATCCAAAGTGACAGAATGACGTGGCCCAGCATTAGCAAGGAACACAGTAGGCAACTCTAAAGGTGAGTCTTTCACAAACTAGTCAGATGCCTTCCCTTACCAGGTAAGAATGCAAAAAGGATGAACCTTGAAAGGCCTTAAAGTCATGGGCCGGGAAATCTGTGCATACGTCTCAGGAAAATGAAGGCTCTTTGAGTACAAAGTTTAAAAAGATTGTAAGTAAATGAACTTGTGGTTCCGGAGAAAAGTACAACAAAGTAGGAGGAACTACGTTACCTCAAGAGTTACAGATCTCTCTGGTGGAAGGAATCAATTATAATCTTTATTTATAATATCTCACTTTGTTAGCCAACCTGGAAGCCTTGTAAGACTTAACAAAGCTCTGCCTAGCTGCTAAAGCCATGATAACACAGCTTCTTAGCTAGGAAAGCCATCTTACCTATAACTACTTCTTGCCTAGAAGGTATTCACTACAGTTTTGAATTTCTGAATATTTTATAGTAGATTTTTTGCAGATCATAGAACAATCCATTTGACAGAAAGAATGATTTTAAAAACAATCTTTTCATTAAAGCAGCCCAACTTGCAAAAACTCTTGTCACTCAAAAAAACCCGAAACAAACTTAAACAAATAGGGCTCATGCAAACAGAGACATAGACTACTATCCACACTGCATAGAAAAGAAAATTTAAATGTTTCTGTGTGTCTTTTTTTCTGCAGATTCTGAGCTCGTGTGAAATGGATGAGTATCAGGACACAGCAAAGGCTGGCGTTTTCCTAAGAGCTGGGAGTCAGGCATGGTAACAAGCACTTTAGTGCAGAAGTCTATCAGCCCCATGCCACCTGAGTGAGCTGATCAGGCCCAGCTTGGACACAGTAGCCAAGGACATCCCAGAGCCCAGATCATATATATGGAGATGAGGCAGGCCTGAGGAACACAAGCCAGACTTAATGAAAAAGAGGTAATGAGACAGAGCAATTCACTGCATCTTATGAATTAGGCAGTAAGGAAACTCTGATGGTCAGTCCCTAGGCATTATCCTCTTTGAATGACAGTGCTGAATCTGTTGCTTATCTCCTTAACAGGATTCTCTCCACCTGCCTGCATGGGTCATATTTGTTTAAGGTAAGATAAAGTATGTTTTAGGACAAGGACTCTGTTTTCCTCTGTGCTTTCTAAGGTTGTTGCAGTTCTGTGGTTGTCACCTTGGTCAGTCCATGGAAAACCTACCTGAAAGAGAAATCAAACTGCAGCCAATACAATATGTTTGCTGCCTGTCAGGCCTTTAACTTCTGTATTGACTATATCAGTGAGAAATGTTGGAGGGTCTCCCAGGTAAAAGGTGTCCTGGAAGGAAGAAAACAGGCACACCAACAGCTTTCTAAATAGAGTAATTATTAGAGATTTCTGACAGTAATAAAACGTATGCTTAAATTTTATTTAAGTGCAAAACATTCAGTAATGAGGCCAAGTATTCCACTTGAAAAAAGTAGGGATGAAACTTCCCCTCACTTTAGTTGTTGGATGATAAAAACGAGAGGAAAAAGTTGAGCAGCGTTTGCATTGAGAGAATAGTTAGGCTAGTGCTGCTCTCCACTGGTGAGGAGCACACATTGCTCTAGATGTGCCTGAGTACTTGTGTAAGTGATGCTCGAAAGGTATACGAGTTATTTTACTAAACTTCAAATTCAATGAATGTTGTAATATAGACACAAACTAAAATATAGTAAATATAATTTAAGTATTATAATTCATGTCTAAAAACTTTAGTCTTGAGACTTCAGTCTTTTCAAGCTTAATGGGAACATTCTGCCATTACTATATATACAGGGAAACATTTCCTCTTGGTAAAACTTATCTTCTTTTCTTTTCTTTTCTTTTTACAGAAAATCCCATGAATTTTCACTGAAATGGGAATTGGAATAGTCTGAATTGTAGCTGCAAATTTAGATGCCATATTAAAGTGCGTTTGAAAATGGACTTCCATAGGTTTACTTTAGGAATAGCTAAAATCATGCCTATTTGTTCCTTAAAAGAACAAAAAAGGTGCATGTCCATTGTACTGTATCACCACCAAGATGATGAAGGGAGTGGAGCATCTCCCTTATAATGAAAGGCTGAGGAAGCTGGGGCTTTTTAGCTTGGAGAAGAGGAGACTGAGGGGTGATCTCATTAATGTTTACAAATATGTAAAAGGTGGGTGTCAGGAGGATGGAGCCAGGCTCTTCTCAGTGATGTCCAGTGATAGGACAAGGGGCAACAGGTACAAGCTGGAACATGAATGATTCCAAAGAAATACAAGGAAGAATTTCTGCATTGTGAAGGTGAGGGAGCACTGGAAGATGCTGCCCAGATGGGTTGTTGAGGCCCCTTCTCTGGGACATTAAAAACCCACCTGGACGAGCTTCTTTGTGACCTACTGTATGTGGCCCTGCTCTGGCAGGGGAGTTGGACTAGATGATCCTCGAGGTCCCTTCCAACCCTTAAGATTCTGTGACATGTACTTTCAACTATTTAAAAATGGATAGTCATAGAATCATACATGAGTTTGCATTGGAAAGGACATTTAAAGGTCATCTAGTCCAACGTCACTGCAGTGAGAAGGGTGGTCAGAGCCCCATCCAACCTGACCTTGAATATTTCCAGGAATGGGGCACCTACCACCTCTCTGGGCAGTCTGAGTGTTTCATCACTCATAATAAAAAATTCTTCATTATATCTAGTCTGAATCTACCCTCCTTATATTTCAGGTCCTATAGATTCAGTCTTACTTATGGTGAGAATGAGACTATAAATATAATGCTCAGAATTCAATCTTGAGTAAAACAATAACTGAGTTTTGTGGACTGCTACACAGAGATGCTCCAGGCCCTGGGAGCTCACATTCCTGAGCAGGAAATCACATTGCTGGTGGTAATGAGCTCTGGAGGGACTTTTTCTTTCCAGAACTTGCCCAGCTAGTAGGAGTGAGGCTTCTGCAAAAAGCTGGGGGAGTGAGGCCTGTCCATTCTTTTTTTTGGATAAAAGTACTTTAGACTTGCACTTCTTCTCGTGGTCTATCAGAGCCCATGTTTGCCACCTCTGAAACTACTCTGCTTTGAATGTCTCAGCTCCTCAGGCTCTGGCCTCCTAAGTTACCACTTTGCAACCACCATATAGCTGCTGACACCCATCTTGCTCATCGTCCAATTCACAGTGGTCAGACCACTGCGCTAGGCTCCTGCTCATCTCCCACAGCCCACAACAAGTTTCCTCTTCTCAAAGCATTGCATTTCCCCATCTTGCATACTCCTCTGGTCTCTGTTTCTGGAGTCTTCTTATATACTTCAGTGATGAGAATTCAAAATGGAGTCTGAATGCCAAGAGAGCACAGCATCTTTTACTGCAGAAGGATTCCATTTTGGATAGAGTTGCTCAGAGTTTTATCATATGGTTCATCTCACATGCGCTTAATGCAACATCTCGCCTCACTGCAAGATTCTAATGGTAGTTCTCCCAAGTGTATTCAGCATCCTTTTCTACAGCCTTTTCTCATAGTTATTTCTGCTGTAATCTGGATGCCCACATATTCACTGCTTTCATTTAATAATCCAGCTATGAAACACAATCCAATTTAAGCAAAACAGCAAAAATGAAGCACTATAGTGCCTATACAAATAAACACCCCTTTGTCACCTGATGGGCAGCATTTATTTAAGCAGAGATGCTTGCAAAGGGCTTCTAGGAATGCTGACAATGCTTTTCGATAGAGGTGGGCTGTGTTTGTGTCATTTTGCCCTCACTCTATCCATGTAACTAAGTGAACAGCAGAGCACCAATTCAAATGGTGTTTGCTGAGCCCAGCATGGTCAACCAGATAAATGCCTCCATGGAGTAAGGTAACAGTAGCCTTATATATTTATGCAGAACAAAAAAACAAACCTCCAAAAGACATTAGGAAATGTCCTGCAGTGCCTTGTTTAACTGCAAGAGTAAACTGCAGATGAGACAGAAGGGCAGGGCACACAAGGAACATTCATCACAAACATATTGCTCATTGTTTTACCTAAAGTGAGATCTGGAAAGTTTAAACATCTCCATCTTTCTTGGGAGGCCTGGGTCACAAAGTGTGTTGTGGGACTCTTCATAAAGGCAAAGAACTTAAAGCTAGAGAGTTTCAAGCACAGTAGCCTTGGTGGTCCAATTGCTGAATCTCTGTAATGATTTTAATCCGTTTTGGCTGGGAAACAATACTAGTACCTTGTTCTACCTTTCTCTGTGGCTGCCCTGTTTCTTGCCATCCTCAGGTAGAATTCACAATGATTATGAACAGGCTTACAACCTCTTCTGTAGTAATTCATGGCAGCATACCAAAGCTGATAAGAAATTGCAGGAGTCCAAGAAAGAGTTGCTCCTACCATGATGAAGTGTAAGACTATCAAACTACTTTTTCCCCTACTTATATGGAGGCTCCTGAGCTATATTGCTGCCCAGAAGCAGCTGTTATCTGCCACCAGAAAGGGACAATTTAGCAATCCAGAGGGTGCATGAGACAACATAAAGTGCCTTCACATATCCCTAAGCTGTGTTTACACTGAACAGCATTACACCCTGAGGACTGAAATGGAACTGATGAAAATGTCATCTTTGTTCTGTTGGCTTTCTGAGAAAAAAAAAAGATCCAGTAGAGGTTATCAGAGGAACAATTTTATTTTTAGAAAACTGCTGTTCCCATACAACTCAAGAATTTTTCTCTTTCACTTGAATAGGAACAAAACATTTACCTTAGGGAATGACTTCTTATATTACCAAAAAGAAATATGATTATTAAAACCTGTGGATTACATTTTCTCCAGTGATTGCTCTTGAAGAAAGGTATCTATAGAGACAAGTTTATGTTAGTTCTGAGATATTATTTTGTCACAGTATTAGTTTTATAGGGTACCAGTTTGCAATTTCTTCCAGTGCCTATTAAAATTAATGGAAATCCCAAGTTTTCAGTCAGCGTTGAATTAAAGGAGTGAGTGTTCTTAGCAGAATTTTTAAAATTAAAAGAGAGAATATTATTTTATTAACATATTCAACACCAAACATTAAATGAAATACTCATAGCTGGAAGAAAACAAATGCTTACATTAACCCTAACTTTTTATTTCTTGTGCCAGGTTTTCCAAAAGAAATTTTTATCCCCCAGTTGTCCATCTGGCCAACAGGGCTAAAAACTGTTTTCAGAGTGCTAAATTCCTTTGCCATACTGGATTTAACTTCATGCATGGGGGCTGACAGAGATACAAAAGTTAAAGAGAAAAATAGAACCATTCATAGCACTAGTGAAAAGGTAAATACTTTAGCTGTTTTCTATATCACTCTAGCACAACACAGTGGAGCACATGAAGCATAGTAATAGGGTACTCTGCACAAGCTTCCACTATTCAGCTCTGTTGCTTTTCTTGTTTTGCAGATGAATGCAAAGTTTCAACATCCATAGTCACCCTTCTGGCAAATATTATGCATATTAAATATGAATGTATGAAATCTGTTCAGCTCCAACCTTGGAATAATTTTGAGTTTGTTTATGATCAATTAAAATGCCATATAAATTTCAATTCTGCCATCTGAGTAGCCTGAATGTAGAGAATGAAAGACAATATCCTGTACTCCTAATTTAATTTTCCCATCAGTGTTTGTTTGAACTCTGTCTGTGGGTCAGGACAATGAATGTCTGTGTAAATATTTTCTGCTTACATCAGCCAGGACTGTGTACATAATTCTAGCTAAAATTTTAGCAACAGTTTATAGTCATTTAAGCTGACTTTTCCCACACAGAAAATAACACTTTCAGATTGGAAACTTTACTAATGAGCTATATGTGTCACTTGCCTGTGGCAGAGCTTTTCTTTTATGCAAACTGGACCCCTCCTCTGGCTCTGGTTCTTGACTGGAGTTTGAGGAATCTTATAACCTTCAGAAAATGAAATTTTATTGAACTTGGAACAGTCCCATGAGCATCAGAGATTTGCTGTGCGCACAGAGAAAACAGAGGATAAGTAAATGGCAGAAGAATGCAGTGAGTCACTTAACCTGCAGAAAAAAAAGGTAAAACACGTGAAAGAAGACAGTAGCAAGGAGAGGATGCAGTTCACATCTGGGTCTGCTGGAACTGTTTTTCTATTCACTTCTAAATCTCTGAGTCCAAGCACCATCAGCCTTGAACTTGGAAGCGACAGGGAGGTGGAAGGAGATGGAAAGGGTACTTCCATGCTTCTCAGCCTGGAATAACAAAGCGTGAATGTCTGCCAAAGAAATCTGGATACTTTGGATTTTCTTGAAAGACCCGAACACTGTTATTTCCTCTCATTTTCTGTGTGGTATCTGAAAGAGATTGACTTGCAAGTGTTCCCATGGTCTTTGCATACATAAAGAGGAATGAGACACTTTCAATGACGTTTATTTTAGACTGATGGAATGAACAAAGAGCCGGGCAGCTTCCAAGAGGGTGTTTCCTCAGTGTGACCCTGAACATAGTTTGAGGATAGTCTGGCTACTCCCTCTGAATACAGACATAGCTCCTGGAAACTGAAAAAGTGCCTACTAAGAGCAGCAGACAGACATGGCTGGCTGGCTGTGGACAAGATCATACAGCAAAATTCAGATACTGACATGGAAATGTCCTCAAAACAAGGACAGCTCAGATCAGGATCTTGGTGTGGTTCACTGGAGGAGAAGACTATTAGAGAGATGGGTCTATTTGCAAAAGCTGGTTGCCTTGTCAAATTTCAGGCAACTTGAACACTCAAAAGATACTCAGAGATGGACAGTGGTTTAGGTCTTCAGACATACAGCATCCAGTGTTTTGGTATTTTTACTGCCAGTACTGTATAAAGAATAAATGTAAAATAAATTCAGATAATTCCCACTTTCACCACTTCAGACCTTTACCTGAGTTGCAATCGTCTGTAAACAGCTTCAGGCCCAATGTCCTCTGTCTGTATTGGACATCAGTTTTTTTTGCAGGACAATTAATACAACTTCAGGTAAATACACCAACCAGTCTCTTTCTAAAATTATTTAACTCTTTAAGTCCCCTCATAAATTACAGAGAAACTAACAAAAAATTAATAATCATGTTGTAGATCTCCACTTATTGAAACAGTAACATTCAGAACAACTGGCAGACTTACACAATCCTCCAGAGGTAGGCTTGGTAGGAAGATGATGGTAGTTTAAATTTTATCCATTACAGAGCAGAACATGAAGAAAATGCATCATATCTACTAGAAAACCAAGACTATTTAAAATAATTGGTCATTGCCCAGCTTACTTCTCCTTCCATTTTAGAGAAATCTGTTCATGGCTAAGATCCTGTTTCAAAGTAATCCAGATTCTCCCAGTCCATTCCTACACCACCAGTTTACTGGACCTTTTCTCGTGATTTCACTCTTCCCATGTTGCTGAGATTTCACAGTCATGATTTTCCTTAGTATGTAAATTGGAGAGTGATAGAATGAAAAGGAGAAAGGAAATAATACCATCTTTGAAGGAGAAATACAAAATCTGAAGTTATTTTTGGAAGAGAAAGTGTAAAAAACCCCCAGAATCTAAATGTTACATTTTGGCAGTATCAAATAAAATTATCTTGACTGCAGACTTGGAGGTGTTTGGCACTGTCTGCCTTCTTGAAAGTCTACATATGTTTGGAGTCTAGGAATATTGAATCTTGGAAGATCGAATTTTCAAATAATAAGAGAGAACTTTGAAGCTGTCTGGATTTTGAACTCTATTTTTGAAAAAAAAAATGGAAGATCTTACTTGCTGGCACCTTTAACACTTGTTGGCACGTTTTTCTTGTCTCCAAAACTATTCAGATAGTGAAAGCTCTCCAGACTTGTGACATGGGAAATGAGAGCTACCAGGTGAGGTTTTTCTCATTGAAAAAATCCAGCCAAAATCCAGGTTTAGCACCAGAGCAGGCTTCTGTTGAAAGCATGTTGTTGTGTTATGATGTATCCCTTTGAGATATATGCTAGGATGACAGTCATGATGACATTAGGTCTTCCCAGTTAGTTTTCCTCTGCCTCTGCTCAGTGACCCTCAGATAAACAACATGAAAGCTGACAGCCACATTCCATGACCATTACTTAAGATACATTTTGGTGACTTCAGCTACAAAAATTTCCTCCTATTTTTCTCATTGTCACAACTGTTGCATGACTTCAGTATCTGTAAATACTATCACAATTGTTTTAACCTATCTGCTTTATACCAGCCAAACTATCTGCTTTTAATTTCTTTTTACTTTCAAAATAAATTTATGTAACAGGCTAAGATGCATTTTTTTGTCATTTCCAACAACTCCAGACAAGCAATTTAGACTTCTGTATATTTCAATCACTTGTAAATATTAACGGGATAACATCTCTAAATGAAACTTTTTCATAACAACAACGTGGCCGGTGAAACTGCACAAATGAAAGGGCTGCAGAGCAAAACTTGGCACAAAAAAAGGAGAAAAATCCAGTATACCAAAGACTGATAATTGTTCAGCTCGGTATACCAGGACAGAAATCCAAATGAAAAAGGAGTGGCATTAATACTTAGGAAATTGGAAGGAGATACCCGTCTTCAGCTCATTTTGTTTGTCTATATTTCTGATTCTTTGTCTGCAAGCTCTACAGACCTCTAGATCTGGCTTTTATATGCCATGAAACCATTAAAATGCAGATGAATGGCAGCTTGTTGGCTGTGAGGAACATTTCTGACAAGAGAAGAGAGAAGAAGCAGAAGCACCTGCCACATAATTTATAGAATCTCTCACCTTTCTAAAGCTACAAAATTCCCTTTCTACCTACAAAAATAACTTTATTTTCTTCTCATCCCTTGAAGCATTTGAAATATTAAGAGTCAGTATAGTTGTTTACATTTCCCTTACACTGTTCCTTCGAGCTTCTGTCATTTCCTTATTACTCTATATGTCTATCAATAGTAATTTCTGTATCATTTTGCCAGCTATTGTATGGAGGACTTTGTAAGAAATTGTTATAGAAATCATCACTGTTAAATTGAATTCCAGGTTTATAAAAACAACAAAACCATATCTCAAAGAATCTCATATCTATACAATCTTCAGAAGCATTTCAGGACAATGTCCAAAATATGCAATGAAATTAAGATATTATTCTGGAATTGGCACTGTTGAGAAAATCCTCTTCAATGCTCTAACTCAATGATAAATATTTCTAATAGCTGTGGTTATGGCAAACTTGGGGCTCCTTGTATCTGGACATGATTCCTATCAGCTTAAAGCTTTGGATTAACCTTCAAGCAATCAAAGCACTAACTCTTTAGGATTGTCAAGATCTAACTTCCCCATTAGTGAGTAAGTATATAGTTCTTGGCTAGTTCTTAGATGTATTTTACATTTTACAAATGAGAAAATGGAGACAAAGAAGTTTGTGTAAGGTTCACAGCCAGTAGGCAGCTGCCAGTAGGTAGGTGCAACTCTGAGAGCACCTTGCTTCCCAGTCAAACACTGCCCCTGGACTGGCAGAAACTGTTTGCTTGTTTTGTTCTGAAACAAAAAGGCATAAAGGATCAGCTATGGAGACCAAGAGCTTGTAGGAAATTGTATCTTTTCATTTAGTCTACCAATACACCATTTAACATAAATGAAATACACCATGAAGTACATGTATCCTGTTAGAGTTAGGGAGAGATTCCCTATAATGCAAGCACTTGGAATAACATCTTACCACTTCTGTCTGAAGCATAAACCTATTTACATAAGTGGATTGATCAGACACAGTTTCTGGCCAAACAATGTTCAAGAAGATTAACGAGGAACATATGCTGTATTTTGTTATCTAAAACAACATCCAAATTCTCAACTGAAAACTTGATTCTGTGATGACATAGAGTGTTGGTTAGGGTATTTCCTGTTTATGGAGTGTTAATCCACTGTGTCCACTTCTGTTCCTTTTTGCAGAAGGATTAGCTCCATTACTAGGAACAGGATGAATTTTCCTTCCTTTCTGCTGTATGGCTAAAAAATGTAGGCCTGAGAAGTGGCCCAAATGTGTATGCAGAGAACATGTCATGGTTTGATCTACAAGAAGGATAACAACCAGATCAGTAGGAAAATTAGCTCCTCCCTCAGTTCAAGCTATTCTTCAGTTGTTAGGATGCCATTATGGCACAGTAAAAGGTTTGATATTATCCCAGTTCAACAGGAAAAAAACCAGGAACTTGCTGCTGCTTCTGTTTACTCTATGCATTTCAGTATGCATCCATTCTGCTAAAATAGTCAAACAACCTGGAGGCCTTTTTAGACCTCTCAGTGCTACTGGATAATTAAATAGCATTGATGCAGAAACAGTCCATGCTATTTAACAGATCGGGCATGTTCATCTATGTATTAGAGAGAAATCCAGGCCATTAGATGTAGGAAGTTGAAGAAAGCAACAACTGGAACAAGCCATTAGTACGAAATTAGTCATCAGGTAGCAGACTTGGGTATCCTGGTGGGCAACATGTTGAACATGAGTCAGCAATGTGCTTTTCCAGCAAATGTGGCCAACAGTGTCTGTGGCTGCATAGTGAAGAGTGTAGTCAAAAGGTCAAAGAAGGTGTTTCTTTTCCTCCAGTCAGCCCTGTTGAGGCCACATCTGTAGTGCTGGGTCCAGTTCTAGGCTCCTCAATACAAGAGACATGAACATAGTGGAACCAAATCAGTGAAGTGCCACAAAAATGACAAATGATTTGGAGTATCTGACATAGTAGGAGAGGCTAAGGGCTCGGATTATTTACCTTTGGGAAGAAAAGGATCAGAGGGAATTCTTGATTCTAGCTATATACGTGATACAGTTGGTGTAAAGAAAATAGAGCTATACTCTTTTCAGTGGAATCCAGGGGAAGGACAACAGGCAATGGGCATAAATTGAAATACAATAAATTCCATTTAAACATCAGAAATCCTTCTATTTTCTTTTCTTTTCTTTTTTTTTTTCGTACTGTAAAGATGGTTCAGGATTGGACCAGTTTGCCCAGAGAGGTTATTAGTCTCCATCCTTGGAGATATTCCATCCCAGATCAGCATGGACATGAGCAATCTGTTCAAGCAGTTTGAACTAGATGATCTCCAGATGTCCCTTCTCACCCTAACCATTTTGGGATTCTGTGATTGCAAGCTTAGCCATGCAAGTGAGTCTGATGCACTTGGGATTCATTGTCCCTATCATTTCTGCGCTCAACAGAAAGACTAGTTTGAAAAGCATATCCTAGCTGAGTATTCAAAGTCCTATCCAAGTGAATATTACCTACATGTATACTCCTCAGCGCCATCTTTGACAGCTACTTTATACCTCACAGCTCTTGTTAAGTCCCATCTCTCAGTAGGGGAATCACGAAAATGCAAGAGCAAGAGATGGCAGAGATTCTGGTGTACCCATGCAACACAGACTACAGCAGACAGTCCTGCCTGGCACGAAAATGATCAAATACAGAATTTTTTCTAGACCTACTGCCCAAAGTTACATCCTTTTTTGTCACTCCAAAAAACTTTGCCTCACAGGCTAGCACAGTCATGCTAAGTAGTCTGCAATTTCCCTTCTCTTATAAACCTGTCAAGCTATTTCTCCCGTGGAGAGGCTAGAAGAAGAAAGTTTTTTCCTCTGTGGCTGTTTTGGGGCTGCTTAGATTTGCAATAATAAAACAAGTAGCACCCAAGGATTTAGCAGAACCTAACTTTTCAGCTCTGTCAGATATTGCACTTTTGCTGTCCAGGACTGCATAATATATTTCAGGTTATATGTCTGTCAGCATTAGTGTTGATTTTTCCATTTTGTGTTGTTTCTCTTCAGCAATGGCAGCGGCATCATGGCCAGTAAAAACTGAAGTAATACCTTGGCCCACACAAGGGACTTCAAATAAGCTTATCTTGCATCAGTTAATGGCCATCTCCATTTCACAGAGGGAAACGAAAAATAAAGAAAAAAGTCAAAGCATAAACTAGCATACCTGTGGGCTCCAACTCATGACTGTGTTTCTAGGAGCGACAGTTGAACACTTAAATTCATCCCCACAGCTTATAGCCTAGTGTAAAAAAAGTAAATGGTGTGATTTGGGATTACTGGGGCTGGTAGCTGCCTGCACCATCACAGTCAGGCCTGTGTATGTCAGAGCAGCATGGGAAATGTATAGTACAGTGAAAAATGAACCCAGGACTCCTAGTTGCTGGAGCTGATCTCCACTTGATGTTTTCTCCAATAATATGTCTATTTCTCGCCAACTAGTTCTAAATTATTCATTTTGTTACTGGATAATCGTATTTTGTGGGTAGCCATTAGTCAGTTTGAGTTATTAACTTTTATAAAATACTTCCTCTAGAAGGTACTGCAAACAGAATTAATTTTTAAATAGTTTGAGCTGTTTGAAAGTCATGAGCAATGGCTATTAATACTGGCACAGAATAAGTCACATGATGGTGATCCAAGGGGTGGAAACTGGAACATTTTGGACAGAATCAATGTTTTCACTTGCCTTATATCCAGACACACTGGTGGCAGAAGTGTTAATTATACTCAAGACAGCAAATTGGGGAAACTGCAGGTACTAATATATGTGGACATATGGAAAATAAATCTTTAGATTAAGAAAATCGTGTATATTCAAGTAATCTAGTTTTCATTTCTTGGTTACAACATGCAATTTTATCATGCATCTCTTCTAAAAGACAGAGGAGGAGGAAGGCATTTATCTCATTGAAGGCAATGGAAAGTATGCTTGTTACAACATGCACAAATATGGACATGAAACTAGGAGGCTGCACTGCTAACAGCTCTTACAGACACAAAGCAGCATACACCCAGATTCCCGAACATACAGTGATGTTTTGACTTGAAATTTCTTGTTCTGAAGCTAATTCTTGTGATAAAAAATGGCAGGTCCCCAACCAGCTAGCTCAACAAGCCAAGAAATCTTGCCACTTGGTGACTGCAGCCTAGTTACCACTAGCACAATTCAACACTGTTGTGCTTTTCTAAAAAAAACCAAAAAAAAACCCAAAAAAAAAGGCCAAAACATCTCCAAGGTTTGCCACTGTTTGGAAAGAACCTGTAACTTTTTTGCACATGTCTAGACTGGTTTACTGCTTTTCAGTGTGACTTCTTGTCATGGTATCGCAGCCAGTATGTACTTTCTCAATGCTGCTGACCAAGGCAGACTGTGAGTAGTCTTCAAAAGCAAAAGAATTTGCCAGCAACTGACTCAGTTTAAATTGCCTGCCAGGCATTTGCTGTGTGCCATGCAATACATTTTAAAGTCAACTTCTAAAACCAGGCTTGATGAATAAGTACTTGACAAGAAAAAAGTCTGAAATTCCCTCTTGGTCTTAAGCCAGGATTCTGCCATGCTCCCTTTCTCGCCAAAGCCAAACCACTTAACCTGATCTCAGTATAAATGAGTATTCAAAATGTCATGTTCAATAAGATGCATGACAAAGGCCTGCACACTGGGCCTTAATGAATGGGGGCTTCTGCAGAGATGCACAGGCATCTGATGCAGCATGACACACATACACACACGTTACAACGGACTGTGAAAGAAAAGACGGACTGCCTGCCTGTGTAGAGTCATGAGGATAACGTCCATACCTCTCACATTATGAGGTGACCAAGAACGATGTGCCTACAGAAATCAAGTGTGAAGGCTGTAGGAAACAGGCAATTATGGGCAGTTAGCTCACCACTAGGTGTCACGACTTCTTCATTTTTAAGCAGGCTGCTCAGTTTTCTACGCCTAAGGGGAGGGGGCAAAAAAAGGCTCAAGGTGAAGGCAGGAAGCCAGTGTATTAGCCAAATACTGGGGCCAGCTCCAATCCGTTTTTTTTCTTTTTCAGTAAAGTCAGGTTGGTAGACAGTACAGAGAAAAACGAGAAATCATTTCTATCCCTTTCGCAGATTACTGCCATCTCAGACCATATTGAATCACTAAAAATATCATGAGTGCAGGTAGCTGAGAAGTTCGGCACGCTTGGCACACTGTGGAGTTCTCTCTATATTTGTTTGCTTTACCCTGTCAGAAATAAGCTCCAGATGCAGTAGAGCTACAGGTATATGAAAGTGAAAAAAAGTTTTCCCCACATGACTCTTCTTTCAGTGTGTCTCAGAACAGCTGATTTTTCATTAAAAGTCCTTCCCTGTTGTTACTGACAAAAGCTGTACTATTGGTCGCTTTGGAGACTGATAAATACACAGACACAAATCTATGTCTCTATTTTAATATATATTCACAGGATAAACATGAGGCAGGAAATGTTAATGCAACCACCCCTCTCTATGTCTTGCACTTTTCCAATGCAGCCGTGCTCTCCAGGGAGGTTTTACCGCCTCCTGCTTTGCTGGCCTTTCTACTGAGACTGCATACAGTGGAAGTGGGCTGTTTTTATATTCTCCCCTGAACTGAGCATCTTACCTCTTTTTTTTTTTTGCAAGTGAATAAATTGACATCATGGAACATACCTGATTTTTCAAGCCTGTGGATTTTTAACCAGTGAAGGAGTGAGGAGCTTGTTCTCCCTGT
Organism: Colius striatus; assembly: GCF_028858725.1. Classification (NCBI taxonomy): domain Eukaryota; kingdom Metazoa; phylum Chordata; class Aves; order Coliiformes; family Coliidae; genus Colius; species Colius striatus. The sequence continues at coordinate 117,211,317 of NC_084759.1, forward strand.
CAAGATTTCCACAATCCCTTTCAAACTAGGACTAAAAATTTAACATAAGAGGTGCAACCTTGTCAGGACAAAGACAGGCAAATGCCTCATTCTTTCTGCATATTATATGTAACATTTAATGCACAAGGGTCTGGGGTGGACGTCAACCAGCCCAGGAAGAGGCAGGAGACCCAGTGCACCAGGTTATGTGCTTCTGGGCACTTTTTAGGAACTTGGCAACAAGAGGGGACTGAAGTGGCTGCCCAGTATGGGCAGATGTTTTTTCCTCTGACCCCTGGTAGAGTACACATTTGCTGAATGATTTACAGCTTGTTCTCTGAGCCAAAGGAAAAATCCAAACATTGCTGGCTGCAGTCAGATTTTGTTTGACCTCTTAAGTAGTTTAACATGGTATTGGCGGCCTTTCCCATTTTAGGTCTTTCCCTTCCAGAAGAGCAGATTAGATTTAATGATGCAGCTTCTCAAGCACCTAGATAATGCCTTGTGTTGGAACTAGTGGGTGTGTGATAATTGCCTTTTAGGTAAGAGAGGACATCCCAGAGAAGCATAGGGAAACCCAGAAGGGAACCTCACAAGTGACTTTTTCTGTTCTAGGTGGGTGCAAAGGGTGTTTTTATTGTAATGTGCTATGAGTTTCCATCTTCCTATTCTATATGTTAGGAATTTGAGAATCAGCATTTGCATGAGAATTTAAGACTACACAGTTTCCTCCATCCTTAAAAGTAAAGCCATGTCACTGGGTGGTCTTGGCACCAAGATCTTATGTGGGGCCAATAAAGGTGATTTTTGCAAGTACAGAACCTGAGAGATCTGATTCACATTGAAAATGTGTAATTCATTTACTGCATAAATTAAGTTAGATTAATATTCCATATTCTGTGTTGAAGCAACACAGAAAGATTCAGCTATTAGGATTCATTGGACATTTTTGGCATTTGTTTTAAGGGGACACCATTCAACTTTTTACCTTTCTTGTCAGAATCTTTACCTAATTTAATATTGTTCATTTAATATTCCCTTTGCTATTACAGAAAACTAGATATAATTTTATTAATATTTTCCCATTTAATTTACCTTGGGCATTTGACAATATCTTGTGTCTAGTCTGCTTCACTTCTTTTAAAATTGGAAAATGTAATAATGAAACCACAGAAAAGCAGGGGAATTCAACAGCAGGTGTCGGGACTAAGAATATTTTCCACTCATTCTTTAAACAAATGGAGTGAATTCCAAGCTGCCAGTCTTTAATCTATAGCTGTACATACTTAACAAATACAGAGTAACCTGAATATTAAATATAAATTAATTTATATTATTATTTATTCATTGCTTGTTATAAGGAACTGGAACGTAAAGCCTCATTTCCTTCTCCTGAAGCACTGACACAAAGTTCCATACCTCCTAGATCACAAAATCTACCATTCTTATGCTCAGTCTCTTCCAAATGTACTGTACCTATGTCTTCTCCAATGCACATGGGTGGTTTCTGTTTTCCAGTAAATATTTGTTGCCTTGCGTAAGGACAAATTAATCAGTGGCATTTTTGCCCTACAGGAAGTAATGCCTGCCTGGTGAGAAGATATTGGAAACATTTTCAGGAGATACAGATGTTTTGCTTTAGCCAAAATGATGTCTGGACATCAATTATGAGTAGAAGAAATACATGGGGTTTTTTCCAAGAATTTCAGGTAAACTAGATGAACTGCTCAGGAGTAAATCATGAAGGTCTGCTCATGCTCTTACAGAAACATTATTAATACCACAAAGTGGCTTAACATATGATACCTAAATCCTACTAAAACCAGATTACAAATGATACCTGAATTACACTGTAGCAGAAGGCTAGGACAGGAATTACCAGAGGCATCAAATTAAACTCTTGAACAGCAGATCTAGTGGTGAACGAGTCTTACCAAAGAAGGTGTCCTGAGAACATGCAGAAACACAAGTTTAGCATTTGGAAAACTCTTTCTTGAGTACCTAACAAAGTCAGATTTCACACCTGGACTTGGCACCTAAACTCTATTTAAATCCCACTTCAGAGATAAAAAAGGGCATTTTACACTTGATCTGTATTCTTTTCTTTGTTTCTTTTGAAAGACAGGGAAACTGTGTTTGATAGAGCTACTGCTAAAACACACCTCATAAGAGGTAGTGATTTTTACCTGTGAAAGGGGTACTATCTGTTACCTACTTTATAATAGTGAAGTAAGGGTAGCTATCCTAGGAACTATGAAGAACTTGTACACTATGCAAAGCGGACAAGTGCAAGGACCTCAAACTTAAATGGACCTGTTCTTAACTTACTCTCATACAACAAAACTTGAAATTGAGGTGAACTTGAAGATGAATAGGCAAATAGCTGGAGGGCAAAGAGTGAGGTTTCCTTGAAGAGAGACATCCACTGATACTGAATGACACTTTTGACCCCTTAGGAGCTTTTTTTAAAGTTTGCTTGAAAGTGAGAGACACATAAGCACAGAAAGACCTTGCTACCATATAATTAGAGAGCCCTCCAATGTTGAAAAGTTACACATTAAAACAACAGATTGTAAGATGAAGAAGGCTGTAGTATTCTCATACAGAGGAGGATCCGGAGCACTGAGAGATCAAATGGCAAAGTACGACATATAAGAATATGGCCTTGATAAATTGTGAGTTGAACACCAGTCACTGCAGAATTTGAGCAGGCAGATGAATTGTTCTTCCCTTGCAATCTTACTTATGTGCTGAATGGAGATGTGTGCATGTCTTCATAATAGATGACTGCAAACTGGGAGATTGCTGGCTTGTAAAAATTTGACTAACAATGTTCACTTGCAGCTGTGTATGGGTTTTTGGCAGGCAAAGCAACATGTAACCCTTGGATATGGTTAATTATAATGCCTCTAAAAAACAAAAAGAAAACTAGTTGGGACTGCATTGTTAGAACACTGTCCTCTGCATGCATGGTAAAGTCAGGAAAAGTCTCTTAGGAAGCAAAAGAATGTGACTGAAGGCTAAAAACATTAGAGGGGGTGTCATTCAGAGAGCTAAAATAAAACCACTGGAGTAGTTTAGCGACCTCAGCAGCAGTTAGTGAGAACTGTGTCTTGGAGGGCCCACTTAACCCTGGAACATGTCGCTCCATCAGCACAAGCATCTGTTTCAAAAATGCATGTCATCAAAGAAGCCGCTAAGATGAAATTGCAACTATTAGCCAAACACATGCTTCATAAAAAAAAAATCACTCAAAGCACAGAACCCAAATCAAAAAAAAAAAAGTTCTCACTGTTGTTCCATAATGTTCCTTAAACAGCAGACAGGAAAAATTGTTGCATGCAAATCTTAATGAATGAAATCCAAACTGCTATCTCCAAGCTTGTGACTGAATGCCACTGGCAGGTCATTCACCAATGGTACTGTTCAGTTTCTTGGCCTTTTTTTCCCAGACTTGTGTGTCTAAAGCACTTATTTAGGAGAATGGCCTGATTTTCACAGCAACTGTTCCCATATACTCCTGCTGGAATTGCAGTTTTCAGAGTCCCTAAAACAAGTTTGCTGTTTGAGTGGTTAAAGATGGCTTTTAGTTGTGTAACTTTCAGGCATCCCATATCAGAGAGTTTAGGCCAAGTGGAGAAAGTTACAGCAGATCTCAGGCAGTTAGTAGGTCCTGCCAAACCCCAAGAGACATCTTATTCATCATATTTTATAAACTGAAAATCGTGTCTTTGCTATCTGGGAGTTGCATAGTCAGTCAGAAATCTTGTCAGACACGAACACTGAAAGAAGCACTGAAAAACGATTATTTTTTTAAATGGCACATCTCCAGACAGCTGGACTGAATGTGCTGGGCAGCTCTAGTATGGACTGGCCTCCCTGATGACCACAGAAGCTGCTGATACCAAAGTAGAGCACATTTTGGGCATTGTAGAGAAATGATCTCCTGAATGACCAATGCAAGCCCTTAGCAACTTAGGTCTTGATTAACATTTTGCCAGTCAGTGTTAACTGACCAAATTTGAGTTTTGTTTCTTTTTGGGCATGCTTTTCTCACTTTCATTTGATCCCTTGGCTTTGTAGATGTGTCTTGGAATGTTAATGAAATGCTATTCAGAGAATTCAAGTGGTATTCACATTATTCAAGCTTTCTATGGTAAGTGGGCATAAATTTCAACCTGCTTGTCCTGTTCCTTTACTAAAGGTCCAGCAATTTTTCTTTGTGCTTTATTTTCCTTTGTTTGTGAAGGAAGGCAAGACAGATGTGCTACTATCTGCTTTTTTAAAATAGCCAACTACATACAATTGGCCTCCCTAGGATCAAGCTGTCAAGTTAACAGAGTGTCTGATAGAGATCTCTTTTGTAGTAATGTAGTGGTTTTGTCTGGGCCAGGTTTTGGTAGTAGGGGGGCTACAGGGATTGGCTTCTTTAAACAAAGAGTTACCAGAAGCTTCGCCTGTAGCTGGTTAGGGCTAATGCCAGTCAATTCTAAGATGGACCCTGCAGCTGACCCAGGCCTGGCCAATTAGTGATGGAGGTAACGCCTCTGTGAATAACAGATTTGAGAAGGGGAAGAAGTTGCTATGTAGTTGCTAAATGGCAGCAGCAAAAGGGAGTGAGCACGTGAAAACATCTGCGTAGACACCAAGGTTGGTAGAGAAGGAAGGGCAGGAAGGCACTGAAGAAAGATTCCCCTGTGACCATGGTGAGGCAGCTGTGCCCCTGCAGTCCATGGAGGCCACCAGGAAGCAGAGATCCACTCGCAGCCCATGGAGGACCCCACGCTGGAGCAGGTGGATGCCTGAAGGAGGCTGTGACTCCGTGGGAAGCTCACCCTGGAGCAAGTTCCTGGCAGGACTTGTAGAGAGAGGAGCCCACACCAGCATTGCCTAAGTCAATGAAGTATTGGTAGATAACAATTTGGCTATGGACCTACTGCTTGGTGTGCCTGTGTTGGTCAATGAAAGACATACACTTGCAGCTTATGCGGTGCTTTGAGGAAAATGCATCTCTAAATTGTCATCTCTATTAAACTCTTTTCTATGGCTATGGTGGAAGAGCGGGCAACTGTATTCCAGCTCCTACTTCTCTTGACTTCCTTCATGGCCAGAAGCAGCCAGTCCCAAGTAAGTCCCACTCTCTGGTCCTCGGGTGGCAATATTTCACATTGCCTCTGGAAGTAAAGGGCACAATTGAGAGAGTATGCCATCTTTGCAGACACCCTAGAAACACAGAAACATCACTTGTACGTTGGCTGGTTATCATTGGCCTTGTTTGTATTTACAAAAGCTGGGCTAGCATCCTTCTCTGGCCTTTTTCCCGGAGAGGAATATTGTTACACATATAAGCCTCACCCAGAGCACTAAATTAAACAGCTTTCTTGCCCATGAGTTACCTGTGGCTTTGGGGACACAGAAGAATCTATTTTAGGATATAGCAAACCAGGAAAAAGGTGTCTCATTTGGAAGTGGAGAAGGCAAAGGGAAAGGAAGTTTACTCTTTTTTACAGAATTACAGGGACTTTACAATTTCACTCAAAATGAAGTTAAAGAAACATAGTGTCAGTGAAGATGAGCAGAAATGCTCTCAAATCCACTGGGCTAGTATCCACTGCCAGCAATGATTCAAATTCCAAATATTTCCCTATTTTAAGCAGAGCGAGGTTCCTGTAAGCTCCTGACAATACTCTTTTGGATAAAGGCCCAATGTTAAAATCCAGAGAACAGATTAAGAGAGTTAATTCAGAGTTAAATGCAAGAAACAGGATGTATGGGAAGTACTACATGCTTTTCTTATAACTTACCTGCACTGTCTTTCTGATCATTAGGCATCCTTGCTCTGGGTGCCAACTGGGTCATATGAGGTAAACCATCTATTAAGCAGAGTTTTCTTGCCAGTCATTGGCAGCAGGAATTGAATTTGACATCTTTTACTAGACATTAGTTTCTGGCGCTCTGGCTCTGACTCACAAATGTAATCGCCAAGAGGCTTTGGCATTCTTTTATAACTAGCACTATTCAGAGTTATAATTTATTTGAGCTCCTGTGCTCTTCTTGTCTTGACTGGAACAAAAAAAAATCCAGAGATACAACAGTTCTGTTTATGTCCAGAAATAATATTGACAATGTAAGAGGTAGAGGGGAGAGAATATCTTGAAATAAGCAGAGGAAGTTTTAGGAAATTAAATTGATGTAAATAGCTAACATGGGAGTCTGTTTGAAAACGTCATTTCAAAATGAGGTATCTCATACTCCTGAAAGTGTAAGACAAGTGTGAAGTTATTGCAGCATATCCACATAATAATAATGAAGCAACTTTGTTTTTAAAATCTGTGCTTGAACTTACTCTATAAGCAGTCAATTCCATAAAGGGGTCACGTACACATGTTGAAAAATAAAGGTTTGGTGGAAAAGTGTTTCTACAAAAATTAGTTTCACATTGATAAAAACACCTCAGGACCCTGTCCTTAACCTGGGCCCTCAGTGGAAATAGACTTAAGACCTAGAAAACTTGTCTTTTAACTACTTTGCCAGTACCATTGGACACTGTCACCAAGAAACAGTTCTTTGAATCCAGGTTCCTCTGCATTTCAGTCAAAGTGCCTTGATTATCACAGTCTTTTTATTTGTCTATTAAAAAAATGTTTTGAAGGCACAACCTCCAAAATGCAAGAAGTTGTTGCAAAAAAAAGTGCACCGTGGCAGGAAAAAAAGATATTGATTCAGAGAAGACACAGGAAAACTTTTCAAAGCACCAGTCAGGAACACATGGCATGGAAAGCAACGGCGTTCTCATGGAACATTTTTAATATCAAGCTGGATTTTTGTTTTCTGTCAGAAATAGCCAAAAATATAGTATAAGTACAGTATAGTAGAGTATAGTAGATTGCAGTTCATCCTGTTCTTGGTAAAGGGCAGACTAAACCTTCTACAGTCCCCCTCTTTTTATCTGTGAGTGTAGAATTGCAAGTACAAAGAATATCTACATACTGTAACTCAATCTTTTGATTTTAGTACAGGTTTGATAATGCTGTTAGATAACTCCAGAAAGTGGGGATCACTCAGTTTCATAGACATTTCTATCTGTACTTGGTGATTCCTTAACCGTGTTGAAAATAATTCTGTTACTGTGGAAAAAATAAGACAGACATTGACCAGATAATGTTATAATTCCAAGGATTTAGGGTCAGTCTATTGGTGAATAATCAAAAGAAAATGTTATTTATAAAATATTTTAATTACAGAAGAATTTCAGACACTAACAACATGCCCAACATGTTGTCATTAAAGATCAGTTTCTGATAAGCCTAATCATGGAAAATTAGAGGAATATCAGTGAAGTCAGGTATCAAGAGGATAATTATGACCAATAAAAGACTATAAATGTTCACCTAGTATACTTTATGTTTACACATATGAAGGAAAAAAAAAAGGAACATACAGCTCTTCACCAATGGTACTGATAAAATTATTAGAGGGTACCGTGGTTAATAAATGCCCTATTTGTTCTACAGCTTCTATGGGAGAGATTAACAAATAAGTTTGTGTCATGCTTCACTACAAATCTAGAGAAACCCTGCTGAGGTTAATTGTGTGTGACAGGATTAAATTTGGTGCAAAACCAAACTTTGGCCCAGAATTTGTACTAAAAATATAGCTGCAGAGGGAAAAATAGGAATGTTTTTAACAACTTAACATTTATTGGACAAGGAGAGGTCTGAAGAGTGCAGAATGGAAAATAGCAAACATCTTTCACAAAAATAAGAATTGTCCCTCCTTTGCAGGCCTGGATAGTTTGCATGTGTGGTACAAAAATGTGTAATGGAAACCTGGGAAACAAAGAAGGCTTTTCAGGCTGAGGATTCCAGCTGTTTGCAGACTGTGGAAGAGAAAACAGACTTTATTCAATGTCTGCAGATGTTTCCAAACTTTCATAGTTCTAAAATTTAAATTCGGTTACCTAATCAATATTAAATATCTGAGGGAAAATGTCTTGCCCATTGGATACAGTTTAGTTGGTGAGGAAAACAAAGGATACAAACATTCTCAGGCAGAAAGAGCTGGTGGCTCAGAGGCACCAATAGATTGAAACAATGACTAGAGGCAGTCTGTACTGGAATGATAAATTAACATTTCTCAGTTTTACTGATGCAACTTCACTGGATTTGCTGGAATGCAGTGTAACTTAAGTGTAGTTTATCTGCTAGGCCCGATCACTTGTAAATCAGGACAAATTATATTCATGCTTACATAATTATACTCTTCCAAAGCAATGCTAAGTCTAAGGAGAATGGTTTTCAGAGCCCTTTGCCTGACACTCTTAAAGGACACAAAAATTCCTGCAAGAGGAAGTGCAGGAAGATTTACAAGTAGGGATCATATAAAGCTGTACTACAGGAGAGGCCGAGTATGGAATAGAATTGTATTTCCGTCGCAAGAACTACTTTTGTCCTATCTCAAAACGTCATGTAAGTCACTATTCACTGGTGCTACGGCTTAGGCTATAAGTAAAAGGTCAAAACTCTCAAACTCCAACTCTAGCGGGGCCAGGATGTAATCCTGTACCTTGTGGTTTCACAGCTGACAAAACACCATCAGCAGCGTGTATTACAAATTTGGCAATAAACTTTATGCAGCCTGAGACTGAAACATATTGGTTTTCTGGTGTCCTCTCAGACAGGCATTAACCTTGACATTTTACAGGCAGTAACTTCACATTTTCATATAGCATCAATGATATAAACTCTTCTTTTACTGAGAAGCACACACAGAAGAAGTGAGGCCTCTTTTCATCTGAAAAGTAGACATTTTTTCGGTTGGTGTGCACAACCACATCCCTTTGCCATATATCTGACTTCTTCATGCAATTTACTGCAATTGTGATTGGTGTCATTCTTCCCCTAAAAAGTAATTTGGTCCTTGAGGCAGTCCATTTCAAGGAAAAAGATCAAACAAATCCCTTTGATAAGTTATCCCCAAGGGCAGGTGAAGCTCTGGTTAAAAGGAACTTAACTACATTTCACCCCAACCGTACCATGCTAGACTGCCTTATAGGATAGAGAAAATCCTGTCCTTGCTACCGTCTCATATGATGATGTCAGCCCAGAGATACTGAAATAAATATGGGAACTCTCTGAATTTGGTAAAGATGGAGACAAGCTGGTACACTTTGCAATTTGTGAGGTTTTTGTTTGCTACTATTATGGAAACTAAGGAAACTTCAGATTCTTCATGACTTCTGAAAAAGACAAAGCACTGCACAAGTTATAAAGCCTCCAGATAAGAGCAGTTCAGGTGAACAGCTGTTCTTTGGAAAACCAAATTCATAGAAGAATGAATCCGGAAGTGTTAGCCTGATCTACATGACGTGGTTCAGTAAAACAATACAGGCTTACTATTGTTACATGTAGTGTAATTTAAAGGTTTCTAATTTTCTCCAAATGTATAAGGAAAAATTAGTTCAATTCATCATTATTTTTATTCGGGATTCAAATCAACGCTTTATGTCTGAAGACTAGACTTTGGTAAATATATTTGTCAGAAAATAACAGAGGAAAAAACTACAATGCTGAAGTGTGCTGCTGGGGATTCAAGGGAGATTAGATGAGGACTGAAATCATAGCATGTTCTGTGTACCTGGACAGGCGGTTAGCTTTCTTTGTCTAGTTTGTGATGATGATGAGAACCATCTTTCTACCACGTCACTCTATAAAAGGGGAGTGAAATAGGGTAAACTTAAATTAACACTGTCCCTTTAGAAAACTCAGTCTGCTAAGCCTGTGAGGAACAGGCTTTCGCTTGTCTAACTTCAAATGTACTCAAAAAACCTTCTATATTATAACTGGACAAAATATAAAGCTTTAATGATTTTTGGAGAAGGAATTTTTTCACTCTGTGTTTGTACCAAACCCAGTGTGCCCGGGAGGTGCCAAACTCGCTTCCCAGATCCTGAGTAACACCACATCAGTCCAAGACCTCTTCTTAGAGTCCAGCCTGTGTCCATTATATGTTACTCTCTAAAAGTTACTGAATTTTGTATTTTTTAGAGGAATCATTAAGAAAACCAACACAACAAAATCCTTGTCCTGCTGATGTCATAAATGGCTTTGTATTGCTTGTGACTTGTAGGTCCCTGTGACTGAATAACCTCTGTTCTGTTGCCAAAAATATCTGATGTGAAACATTCTTTCATTTTAGTGGTATTCTCATTGATGAAGATAGCCAGGGACTGAAAATCCTGCTGTGGTTAAGGCAGCAACATACTTTGCTCATTGCATCCTTCCAAATTTTAGAAACATGTTGATTTATTTCTCACCTCAAATGACCTTTCTTACATCTCAGCTTCTGACACGATCTCCAATTCCTATGCATTTTTTGGTCATTGTTTAATATCTTTTTACAGTGTGACTAGGTCAAAACCTTCTCTTCCTCAAAAATCTTCTTATTGCTTCACCGTCCAGGATTGGCACAATTATTTCAAATGATCTACTTTTCAGATGATTCTCAGATCATTCCCAGACTGTGAGACAGCTTGTTTATGTGATGGAAAGCACCAGAAGTAACCTTATACCAATAAGTTAATTGTTTGCATGAGTGAAAAAAAATCAAAGAAATTTGACTTTCATACTCTGCACATACCTATGCTTCTGTCTAGTTGTATCATCCTTGGTTTCTTGTATGCTCTGCAGAGTACCATCAGCATCACTCTGTCAAGTTCACATTTCTTCCTCTTTCCCCCTTCACAGTGCAGTATACTCCTAGTACAGGCCACCTTTCTTGAAGACTTCTGGCTTTCCAAGTAAGGAGCTTGTGGACATGACAGGACAACTGTAAGGAAGAAGCATATTGATGACACCGACTCAGGCAAAAAAAAGAGGGAATTGAATCATGGTAGGAAGCTAAAGGATAAGGCATTTATACATCTAGAAGGGAAAAGTCATCATTAGCCAGACAGCCAAAAATCTTTCACCTGCTTTTACCCTTTTATTTACTATTACAGCTTGCTCTCTCTCATCCTTTGTTTCCAAGGCTGTTAAGATCCTCGAGAGAGGAAGAATTCCTCTACTTGTGAAAAATACCTTTTTACACATGTAATTTTAATCATGAAGTTGGGCCTTGACACTATTGCTGTTTATGTGAAGTGGGAATCTCCTACTGCTGTTGACTGAAGCTTTTGTTACTGGGTGTCTGGATGAAAAAAATCCCGTATTTTTGTTTGTAGTCTTGGCATGCACATTTCACTCTTCACTTGGAACTGTTCTTCTCTTATTTGCCTACTTCTATTATTCTCAAAGCTAAATTTAGTTGCTCCTGATATTTCTTTACCGAGACTAGAATGGCTACTAATCTATCTCCTTTTAGTCTGTCACTCATTGTTCATGGAGTTGGTAAGGAGCATCTAGAAAGCAAGGTACTGCAGAAGAGGATGAGAAATATAAAGCTAGACAAAGGAAATAATACAAGAGAGAGCCTTCTTGCAATGGAAGTTCTCTGTTAAAGATACGTTTCTAGGAATTTTTAGAAAAAAAAAATTGAAATAGACAGTACCTGAACTCTTTTATAAAGGGAATTAGGACACTTCAAGGAGCCTGCCCGTGAAACACTGTCGACATTCACTTAGATGTTTTGCTGTGTGGACTCAGCCCTTGGAAATCTTTCTTTGGTTTGCATTTTAGCTCTTATTTTTTCAGCACTCATGTAATTTTAGACCACGATTTATAAATTACGTGCTGAAAACAGAGGAAACAAAGTTGTCTTGAGAAGAGGAAAAGGAACATTTCAGATCTGATCAAAAGTTCTAGTCCATCTGGCTTCAGCCCTGCAGTGCCCTGTGCATTGAAGAGCTTCTCTGTGGTAAGGGGTTGGTAAAGAAGAGAACAAAAAGAAATCATCTGAGTTAGTCATGACAACTGAATTTGCAATTTTTTTCACTGAAACATAAAAGATGTTATTCATTCCATTAACTAGTACAAATCTATACTAATACCAAGTAACAGTTTTGTACTCTGTAAAGTTTCAGAAGGGCTGAATCCATCCTATATCTGTAATCTTTGTAACGTGAAATAAAAGAGATAGTTATGATTGTCCAGGGTGACTTTGTGTTTTCAACTGACCTTGCTACCATATTTTATCAAAACAGTCTTCATCTCTTTTCCAGGTCAGAAGCAATTGTTTTAGAAAGTCCTTTCTAAAATATGTTAGGAACCAACACCTGCTCAGGTGCTAATCAACAGAATTGCACCTCGTCAATGAGTTTCAATGCTCAATTGTAATGCCTCTGCAGTAAACTAATATTTTAAAATTAAAATATGAGCTTTTCTATGGTAATATTTTTGTTTCAGTAGAAAGCCTTATGTAATTACAGTGCTACAGTGGCACAGCAAGCACTGTCTGGGGATGCCCTTGCTCTTTATAAGCATCAATTACAAACTGCCCCACTGATTTCAGTAAGCATTGTAACATTTAAGAGAAGCAAAAGAGAAAACTGGGCAATGAATTAGTCTGATTTTCTAACTCTCACAAGCTAACAGTAGGACTACACTATTTAGGTTCCAGTTACTGCAGAGGAAGGATGAAATCCTTTCCTTCCTAGAATTAAAATGACAATAATCCTTGGGTTTCATTTATGGAAATAATTTTCCCAAATGATTTACTTTTCATCCAGTCTGACTTTAAGGAGTGTGGTTCTGGAACGGGAGTTAAAAATTTGTATGAAGTCTGTAGGACACACAATGCTGGGACAATATACTAGTATCTGTGAGAGCCTATGAGTAGATTTGGGTGTGTCTAAAGTTAGGCTCATAAATCCATATTTAGATAGTTAAATAAGTGGCCTGATTTTCAAAAATACTTATGACCCAGCTTCTCCAGCTGACTTCAATAAAATGTGTGTGCGTGTGTGCATGTGTTCAGTAATTCAAAAATCAAGCCACATATTTAGATGCTTAAATCTAAGGCTTGAAAATGTTGCCAACAATAATCCTCTTGGCTTCACATCAGGGATAACACACAGAGTAGATTTTAAATACAGGTGCTTCTACAGGAGAATAAGCATTGTGAACAGAGGGACCTGATGTAACTATTGTTTTTTTTGTTCTTTCTAAAACAGTTAGGGAATTATGTTTTTTAAACTTCAGCACTGACTTTCCTACACCTGAGCAAACAGCTCATAGGAAAGCTACTGCAAAGAACTGCCTGGATCCCTAGCTCATTCTTCTAATCAATGTTTAATAAAACCAATAGTAATGAATTACTTTGCATTAATAACATCTAAAACCACAAAATGTTTCCTTAAACTGTTTTTCTGATAATTGTGTTTGGAAACTCTCCTCACAAAAATTCAGCTTTCCAACTTTCTTTTTTAGTTTCAAGTAGAAACAGCAGGTTATCATTTTTAAACAGGCTACACGTTTTGATAAAACTTCATGGACTGCAATGTTTACTCACGAGGAATGACTAACTGGTTCTTTTGGAAAATAATTCAGCTGTAAACCCATCCTTGTGCTGAGAAACTTTTAGTTAGCATCTATACAGATCTGAGTACTGGGGAACAATTTACAACCAACAGGAAGAATACATCTTTAAAATTGAAGATATAAAATGAAGGTGTCTAATCCCATCATATTTGCATATTAGATCTCTGTGTTGTAAAAGGACCTGCACATTTCTGTGGGATAATACACAATGGAAAATATTGTAGTTGAGGTTAAAAACATGCTGTGTTCAAGCAGAAGCCACTTGCTTGGCAAAAGTTGCCAAATACTGACCAGATCCCCAGCACACTCTTCACAGTTGAAGGCAATGAAAAATAAATCAGTAGGACTGTATAGACTGATCTGGCTTCCAGTTATGTTGTAGTTTGAGAACTTCTCAGTTTTATTATGAAAAAAAAAAATCTTCCAAGAAAAATAACATTTCTAATTTTATACTTACAAAATTATTCCACTGGAAAAAATTATGTGAAGAATAAGTACAGGTATCCAACATCAGCTGTAATCAAGCTTACCACAGAAGACATTTAAACTAAGAGCCTAGTGTCTGGAAAATTCATGTTTCTTTGATTTCCTCAGTAATGAGTAATGCTGGTGAGAAATGGGATAGCATTCTCCTTACCCCCTAGTTACTCCACTTTCTTCTTACACCATCTTTTTCCATGCTACATTTTCCAGTTAAATCTACTGACAACAGAGGTGAATGGGTCTGCTGGAGGTAAAGAGGTGATTTTCTGGGAGGTCAGGATCCCATTTTCTGTTATTGCTGCTGCCAAAAGCACTTTGATCCTCCAAAGCACCAGGTACCATATCCTTGGTGCAATCTTTGAGGTGCAGAGAGAATATTATCTTAGGGTAAATCTTTCTGTTCCTACTCCTTTTACAAATGCATAGGAGACCTGACATACAAGGCTACTAGACATTTTGCCCAAGGCCACACATTATATCAGTGACAAACTGTATGCTGAATGTAGGAACTTCTGCCACCTGGCCTTGCTCTCAAAACATCAGCCACACAACTTCTCCCAATGTAAGCAATACATCTTAAATGAAAATGAAAACAATGTGCAAAGCAGCCAGGAAGTTAATAAGTAATATTAAAAGGCAGCTATGAAAATAATATTTTTGAAATCAAAGCACCCAAATGAGGATTGAAAGAATAATTATATTTGTGTTTTTAACATTTTTAGTTGTCGGGAAGGCATTAGTCCTCCTGAGCTGTAGCAGCAGGAAGTCTAAAGTCCTTCATATGAAGTCAAACAGCCAGGCAAACTCAAATTGCACTGGAGATGACTTTCATTGAGAAGGGAAGATTTTCCTGTAGCAAAACAGTAGAAAGATACATGTGCATTTCACACATGGACTAAAGCCTGAGATAAAGTCTGTAGTGGCAGGGAAATGGTGAGGTTGCAATTGGGTTAGACAGAAAGAAGTCTTTGTACACTTTAGTCCCCTGGTGACTTCAATTAATTTAGGACAGCAATAGTACAAATGGGATACAGCCATTCTGTATATACATTAGTACAGTGTTTCTTCAGAATTAATGAAAATATTTTCTTGTTTAGCTATGCTGCAACACAAGCTCTCTTAGACCAGTCTAAATCTCTTGTACATTTCACAGCAATAATTACTTTCTTTTTGCTCTGCAAAATACACACCTTTACAATCTTGAAAATTTACTTCTTCAAAGCCACTCTTTCTTCATTTATATTCCAGAGTAACTTCATATATATAACTCATGCCAAGTCTTTGGTCAAGTGTCTTGTCACATGTTTTTCTCCTTTAGACTTTCATCTTTCAAGACTTACAGATGTTGCTCACTTTAGCAATACTGGAATTTTAATAGTTGCTACTACAGAAGTAATGATGCATACTCATGTATTAGTCTGTTGGAATATGTAAGAGAAAACTTAACCTTAATGGTGTCTGTGCGCAATTTATTACCCCAAATCAAAATAAATTAACTTACTGAGAAACAGAATTGCAACTTCTATTGCTGTGGTTCAGCTCAACAACATGCTCAGCTGGCAATGAAGCATCACACAGCCTCTTGCTCAGCACTCCCTGCCCCCCCACCCCCAACTCCTACTCTCCTTAGGATGGCAATGGCCTCAGCGAGATGGGAGGAAAAAAGATAACCAAAGATGTTGTGACAGGGAGGGCTTGCTGCCAATTACGGTTCCAGGCAAAACAGACTCGACTACTCAACTTAGTGAGGAAAGTAAGAACAGTTCATTCTACCACTTGTTAGAATCAGAACAGACAGAAAGCAAAACTAGAGCAGGATGGTGAGAAAATTACAACCAGCACTTCAAGACTTCCTTCCCTCACTCCTCCCTTCTTCCTGGGCTCAGTTCATTGCTCCTGATATCTCTACCTTCTCCTCCCCCCCTCAGCAGCACAGCGGGGTAGGGAACGGGGGATATGTTCAATCTCTCACAGTCTCTGCTGCTTCTCTCTTCTCAGAGGAGCAGACCTCAGGGACCCCAGCTCCAACATGGAGTCCCTTCCACAGGTTACAGTCCTTAACAAACCTCTCCTCAGTCAGCTCTTCCCAACAGCTACAGATTCTGCTCATGAACTCCTCCAGCGTGGCACTCCTCTGCAGCAGCGGCATTCCTGGCATCTTCTGCTGCAAAGCTGCCCTCCCACAGATTCATGTCCTCCTCTGGGCACAGTCACCACCCCTGGGGTGGGGTATTCCATGAACTACCAACAAATATCAGCTTCACCACTCCCCTCCACAGGTTGCAGGGACACAGCTGCCATCTCACCATGGGATGCAGGGGAGATCTCTGCTCCAGCATACCTCCTTCTCTCCTCCCTCACTGACCTTGGGGTCCGCATAGTCATTTCTCTCTCCTCCAACTCCTTCCACCACCTCCCAGAAAAGAAGGAAGAACCCTCCTCTTCTGACTTCTTCTTAAAAAGTGATTGTGAAGGTGCCCAATTGGCTCAGTACCAAATGTCAGGCTGACTCAGAGATGGGGAGAGTTTTGAGCAACTTCTTACAGGAGCCATCATCACAATCCCTTCCCTCTTAATAGAAACAGCTCCACACAAACCTGTGACATCTATATTGATCAATATAGATGCACTTCTTAACATTAAACTTGTGACACATATTACTTGTACAGATGTGAGCTGAATGGAGACTTTCCTCCAAGGAATGCCGTTAGTGTAATGAGATTGTTTAGGTAGGGGACACACTGCCACTAGGCTCTGGTTTTGGTCACATAAGTCAGAAAAATTATACAGCACACCATTAGCCTTAACATACTCTCTCAATTTCAGTGGATTTGTTTTTCAGCAACTTGGAGAAGCAGTAGCAAGTCTTGGGGAGGCCCTCTAATATTCTAGGTTACAGTACACAATTGGCAAAATACCCAAGTATCCTGAAAAAAATTGAACACACTTATAAGAGCTTAAAATAAAGGAAGAACTTGTTTTCCCGTTAGGATTTGTCATTTTTAAGAGATATTTGATAATGATTTAAACACAAAACACACAGAATTTTGTTTTGGCATCTTTTGAAAACAGTGCCAGCAGGTAGATATGGGGAAAGGGAAAATACTTCTGAGTTAGGTGACATCAATCAGACAAATCCTGTATGCTCTAACAAAAATTCGCTACTCTGGCCAAGTAGCAAGAAAAGGCTTTTTGAAAAATGATTCACAAAGGTATGTAAACTGCAGGAAAAAAATATGTGAATGAAACAGAAAGCAATATGGCCTAAAAAAATGAATGTACCACTCGTGACTGCACTAGACCTAGACTCAATGTCTCCTCAACCAATACTCCCTTTTTTTTCCTAACAGAACTTAAGCACAGTATCATCTCTGCTTTAAACAGTCTCTGAATTGCAGATTGCTAGAAGACATGACTATACTGACAATGTACTTCTGATGCTTTTCTCTAGGCATCTGGTTTTAGTCACTTTTTAGTTGCGAGATCCTGAGCTAGCTTCAGTTCAACTCAATTTAATTTGATACAGCCATTCATCTTTTCATATACAACTAGCCCCAAAATGCAAAATATCTGGATAGAGGTGGTTTTAAAATGACTTTCCTCAAAACTGAAAAGAAGGAGGCAGTTGTTCAAACTACAGTGAATTACAGTTTCTTATTAGTAACATTGTTTTTTTAATTGAATGGTTTTATTATCCCTATTTTTGAAGAATGAAGTGGAGACTCCTTTTTAAGCAGAGAGAAAGGGATGTATTGGATATTGTCAGCAGGAGAGGACATTTAAAAGCTTTAAAGGCCTTGATCTCCAGCATTTTGAAACCTACTAGTTAGTACTCCACTGGTGCTCTGGGCTTCTGATATAAGTGAAGATTCAAGCTGATTTGCAGCCAGGAGAAAAGAGCCAAGGCACTCTGAAAATAACCTTCTGCCCTCTTGGAAGCAGGACAACAACCAGACAGATAAAATCTTGATTGATTATCTACACAAGAAAATTATGGTAAGTAAGCCATAAGTTGCTGGTATAATAGGTTTGGTGTAGCATCTCTTGAGTGTGGAGACTCTTAACAGCCTGCAGCTGCTTCATCCTAAGGTGGGGTTTAGAAGGGGCTTTCAGCTGCAGAGATGTAATCATGTGTGACACAGTGAAGAAGGCAAACAGGTACCTTAATAATAGGTGCTCCTAATAAGATATACTGAAGATAGAGGTTTCTTAAAAAGAAACCTTCCCCATCCAAAACTAGCTCCCTCTGACTCCAGTAGTAGAACTGTGGCTGACTGCAGGGAGAGCAGATTGCTTCTCCAAAATCCTCCTCAAAGCTCTCACATGGTGTCAGTGTCCTTGCAAGGGCAGTGTGGCTTCCTGTGCAAAGGGTACAAAGTGTCAAATTCTGATCCTGGCTCTGCTGCTAGTTTTTGGGGTAATCTTTTGCAGGCATTTTACAGTCAGTATCGCAGTCATTCCATCTGTAAAATGGAGATGAGAAAGTTTGTGTAACACTTGGAGACAAAGTCAGAAAACATGACAAATAAGAGCTACATTTTGTATATAAAGAATATTACCTCCAGGCCTATAAGGATGACATATTACCACAATACAGAGCCTCTTTATTTCCAGAAATATACTACAATTAGTTCTTTCACTGTTTTCTTAAGGATACTTTTGGCAAACCTTTCGGGAGTTAAGCTTTCCAGGGCCCCTGTTATATCAATAACACAATGCAAAAGCCTAAATAAATAGTTTTATTTCTATTCTTCTCCACCAATTTGCTAAAAAATTATATGGGATTGGGTGAAAAAAGAAAATTACATTTGCAGTTCCAGAAAAAATGATTTTTCTCCCTATGCTGCAGTCAGACTCTGTATAACAGATCATTGCTGGGCAGAAGGGACTATTTCAGACTAATTGTCTGAGTTCACAATGGGAAAGTTTTCAACAAGGAGAAGTGTTCTTTGAGAAAGAACAAGGTCATTTCTAAGGACAGAACAGAGGCTGGCTGGGACAGCACAGTAGGGTTTCTGGGTTCTTTTTTAGAGACTGATCTCATATTTTAGTATTTCAGGCAACCGTAATGGTAGATGTTCAACAAATGAAAGAGTCAGGTGCTGCAACAAACACTAAGTTACTAATGTCACAAATGATCATTATCCTTTCAAGTTCAATGTCTATATCTGAAATCCCTGTTTCATGGTTATAGGAATTGATACTTATCCTTTCTGTTCCACTAAAGACATTAGGAGGAACAACACGAGGCTTATCAGCTTCAAACAGTCCATCTGAATGTCAGTTTATGTCTCTTACAAAAGATGTTAGGAATTTGAATCCCCAATACTGATCTCACTGGTTTTATCCAAGAAAAGCTCTAGTTGGGAATTCAGTACACAATCTTATATGGAGGAAAGGACTTGCTCTATTTAGTGAGTTATAACAAGATTGTTGAACTGTAATAAAGGAGAATCTTACTATATTTTTTGTGGTCAGTTTCGAACAAACTCTACACTTTAGCCTGATCACAGCACAAAGACCCTCTTATCCTCTCCCTCTGACCCCTCAGATACATTTTCTTTAAAAAAGACCTATGGAACATGCAGTATTAGCTATCCTTTGGACAGCATAGTCCCTGCATGTCTCTTGGTACTGCATGGAGAAGCACTGTAGGCAACTGGAAGTCTTTTGTTTGAATTTTATCACCCATTGAAAAAAGCATCAAGGTGGTTGCCTAGTCTTAGATCTTCTATGAATAATAACAAAGTCTCTACTAGAAACAGACATATTTGTGGTTTCTAAAGATACTGTTACAAATATTTATAAAACCCAGAATGTAAGTGCTGTGACAGCACCCTTTGTCTGTAAGTCTGGCTGCGGGGGCCCAGAGCTGATTTAGAGGTAACACAGTCGAGGGCTGGCTGCTTCGTTTGGTAATCATGAGGAGGACTCAGCCAGGGCTGACCTTCCTTCCTGTTTGAGCTGCTCCAAACTGAGGGTCTGCTTGGCCCCACCCTGAGCTACGGCCCTCACCACAGCCTGTGCCTGCTCATGGGCTTCACTGATAACTGACCCATAGACTGATCTCGTGCCTGCACATAATGATGGATGTATATGATGATCACTAGGCTGTATCTGGCCCTGTTAACTCTCACCAGACTTGACTCACTGGCTTACATTTCCAGCTTTGCCTTGACCTGCCATGTCACCACAGAGGTGCCTAATGCTGAGGGCTGGGGCTGCCCCTAGCTGCCCCCCAGCCTGGCCTATTCCCTATCTAGGGTCAGTGGGATGGACCAAGGCCAGACAAAGCCCTGCCCTGTTGCCCTAGGGAGCGTCTGCCACTCTCGACATGCCAGCCCTTAGGGAGCAGAAGATCCTGGTTGCTCTTCAACAATGAACTGCAGATATTCTTTCCTGTAAGGGTGAACACCGGAACACGCTGCCTGGGGAGGATGTGGAGTCTCCTTCTCTAGAGGTTTTCAAAACTGCCTGGACGCGTTCCTGTGTGACTTGATCGAGGTGAACCTGCTTGAGCACAGGGGTTGGAATCATAGAATCATAGAATGGAAGGGGCTGGAAGGGACCTTTAGAGATCATCTAGTCCAACCCCCCTGCAGAAGCAGTTTCACGTAGATCAGGTCACATAAGGAGCATGTCCAGATGGGTCTTGAAGACCTCCAAGGAAGGAGACTCCACAACCCCTCTGGGCAGCCTGTGCCAGGGCTCCCTCACCTGAACAGTGGAATAGCTTTTTCTTATGTTTAAGTGGAACTGTTTGTGTTCCAGCTTCATCCCATTACCCCTTGTCCTGCTGCTAGCTACTATAGAAAAAAAGGGATGCCCCAACCTCCTGACACCCACCGTTTAGATATTTATAAATGTTAATAAGATCTCCCCTCAGTCTCCTCCAGACTAAACAGCCCCAGTTCCCGCAGCCTTTCCCCATATGAAAGATGTTCCAGTCCCCTGATCATCTTGGTGGCCCTGCACTGAACTCTCTCCAGCACTTCCCTGTCCCTCTTGAGCTGAGGAGCCCAGAACTGGACACAGGACTCCAGATGAGGCCTCACCAGGTCAGAGTAAAGGGGGAACAGAACCTCCCTCGACCTGCTGGCCACACTCTTCTTGATGCATTCCAGGATGCCATTGGCCTTCTTGGCCACGAGGTCACATGGACTGGATGATCTTTGGACTTCCAACCCCCACCATTCTGTGATTCCATGATATTTTTCCTTCCTTTGGCAAAAGGACGAAGATTAGTAAACAATAAAACAGCATATACGTCTTATGGGAAAACTCTTCTTTGATAAGATTTTATTTTAAGATAATTATCTTTTTGCCTAAAAACCCTCACAAGGAAATAAAAATAACTTCTTAATAAAAATCCAATTAGTATTTTCAGATTATAGTTTCACAATTAAAATACATGTCCATTCATATCTATGCCAATAACTAAGATGCCTACTCCTGCATAACAGAGGTATTAGATGTAAAGAGGGAAGCCTCTTTTTAAGATCCTGTGAAGACATTTTTTCACTTGCTGTTTAGATACTATATGTGGAAACTACATAGCTGAAGGAAAGGATTGTTAGAACAAGCTGTTAATATTGAACAGCTACAGACAAACGAGATGGAAAAACAATGGCTATTAAAAATGTTTGGATGGAATTTCCTAATTTGATATACTTTTAAAGTATTTCAGAATCTTTATCTCCTGAAAAATTAGGTTCTTTTACAGAGTATCTAGTGGTGCCCTTCCTCTCCTCCACTCAAACTGAGAAATGTACTGTCAGAAGTTTTTCTAAAAATCTTGCTTAGCATATTTTCTGTTGCGGAGTCCAGTATCCTGGTTTAGGGCTGTGGTACATCTCTATAAAATCTGTCTCTCAATTTCAGGAACCTTTAATTTGTGAGCAGATGCTAGACAGAGCAAAAAGGTCAGAACTCTTGCCCACTGAGTGGAAGCCATTTTGCTATCACTCAGCACAAAGGATAAGCAGAGAAGCCAGTGCAAATCTTGCTGGAGAACACATGGCAGTACAGAGCCCAAAGACAGGCTAAAGTGAGAATTTGTCTTGTTCCCAAGATGTGCCTAAATAAAAAATAAAATCATTACTGCTTTGACTTTAGAAGTGCAAACTGGAATATATTGCAAACACTGACTGATTCATAAGCATTGCTTTTCTAATAACTGTGAGATGAAAAAATAACCAACTCTATATAAAATTATTAACATCATTCTTTTCTGGAATAGTAGGTGCCAAAGAAAAACAGTCAGAAAGGTTTACTTCCAGAAACACTAGCAAAAAGATATTGTATTTAAAAGCTGGTCTCTGTTAAAAAGTTGGAAATGAAAGTACTGTTTTGAACTGAGTACAGCCTTTCCCAAGCTTTTGACAGACGTGACTGGCTTATTACTGCAGCACAGCTATTATTTAAAGGCTTTGTAAAGGCTGTTTTATCTAACAGATTCTAAAGTCAAGTTTCACAATAAACAGAAGCAGATACAGACAGAGCTCTAAATTATGGACATAGAGTTCAGTGTCTCATAGGTCAGACTGTGTGATAACATCCCCCGAGGAGTGGGCTGAACATTTATCTTTTTTGCAAAACATTGTTCTGATTCAGAAACGGAGATTCACAGTGTTTTTGCCTGTGCATGTGTCAGAGACTGATGAATCTCCTGTCAACACAGGGACCCTGATTTTTCCTGACATAGCAAGGGGAGAATTTTGCTGGCATACTGCTCCCTCTCTCTTGTTTCAAACTCAAATCTTCGTACCACTGGGCAAATGTCCTGTGCTCTGTTTTGAGCTGAGAGACTCATCAGACTATTTCAAGTTGGTGAACTTTTTCTCCTTGCAATTTAAACACATTTGTTTGCTTTTCCTTTGAGAGAGGTTCAATGTGAAACAGAACATGTTCTTTTTCTCTAGCTAAACAGAAACATATTCCTGGTAATGCAGAATGAAGAACATATCCAGAAGATAACAGGTACAAGTGGTACTATTGTGCACACACTCAGATACACACTCAGCAGACCTTCTCAAGGCTGGAGTCAGATGGAGTGGAGACTGGCAGGAGCAAAGCAAATTAGAATTTGAATAGCTGTTAGTTTATCATGTGAACTTTGAGTGGGAGAGCTATACAGGGCATTTACACTGTGGAATAACCATTTCCTTGGCGTGCTCCCTCGTCCTCCTCCTTCCTTCACTGAGTTTGATTCTCTTCTCCCTTCCTGCGCTTGCTTCATATGCTTGAAGTATTGCTCATTTGGTCTCATGTCCATCAGATGATCTTTTAATAACAAGTGTTGTGAGTTAAATCTCTGCATAGTGTGTGCTTCCATACAGTTGCATGGCATGTAGGTAGCCTCTACTAATATTTTAAACATGTTGAAAGGAAGGCTGTGTTGGAGCCAGATCTCATGGCTTGGCTGATTTCATTGCATATAGAGCATTTCACTACATTTATCCTCCACTTCTGTTTTTCCAATGAGAAATATGAACCCAGTAATTTTAACAACCTGCCTTAAAGGATCATCTCTGACATCCCAAAGCACACCTACACAGTGGTACTATTCCATGTGGAGGCAGCAATGCTGAAGAAGCCCTGGTGGGGACAGTGGACGATAAATTTCTACAGCTGTGCTGTAATATAAATCCAAGAAAGTTAAATGCACTTCTGTCCCAGTTTTTCATAAGTATCTCATCACAGAGTAAGGGAAAAATAACCTAAATTCTTCTTGGCTCTGTACATATGGCCTTTGAAGGCACTGCTTTGTTCCTCATAACTGGTGATCAAGAAGACAGCAAGACTTCAGAGAAGGAAAAAATGGCTGAGAAAAGCAATACCCAGAGGACAATGAAAGTGATAACATACAAGCTGCTAAAAGGATGATAAATATTTAAACATAAGGAGCGAGACGAGTATGTTCATATAATATGTGACACAATCAAGATTATGATGAAAAGATAAGAGGAGAAAATTTAGGTTGGGATTAGGGAAAATTTAATGAGATTGAGCTCTCTCTGTTGTTTAATGATCAGATTTGCAAATGTAGTAGTGGAAACCCTGTCATTTGGCAGATTTAAAGTGGGATGAAGAAAAGCACTATCAGCAAGCAGTACATAAGGTTCTTCCACTGCTGGGAGGCAGAATAAAACATTCTTTAGGATGTCATCTATGCTATCTTAATTGGCAAAGTGCCAGAAAAACACCAGTGGAAGGTGGAGGCCAATGCTTTATTTTTGTCAAGAAGAAAAAGCAGTTGGTCTCATTAGCCAAGGAGAGACAGTAGTGACCTCCTCAGTAAAAATGATGATGTCTATGGTAACTTGGTGAAATATTTTATGTCACTGTAAGTATATTTAGAAGGAAAATGTTACTATTATAATTTTATTACTATCCTTAAAAAATTCAGATTTTATAAGCCTCTGTACATTAGCACTTGCTAGCCTCAGAAGCTATTGACAAAAGAGCAGAATATTCTCAGAATCTGAGAATGATTTAGGTTGGAAGGGATCTCTGGACATCATCTAGTCCAAGTCCCTGCTAAAAGCAGATCCGTCTTTGAAGTTAGAGCAGGTTGCTCAGGATCATATCCAGCCAAATCTAGAATATTTCCAAGGCTGAAGATTTTAATATTTCTTTGGGCAGCTTGTTACAGTGTTTGATCTCCTTCACTATGAATTTCTTCTAGAATCAAATTAGATTCTCCCTTGCTATCTTTATGCCATTAAGCTGCCCCTTGAAATGACAACAGAACTATAGAAATTTCAGAGTAATTTACAAAGTAATTACAAAGCAAAAGTTACAACACAAAGAGGACAGATTGAGGCAAAACTTTATGAGAATTTGCATTCTCCCAAGATATTTCAGCCATTCTAAGAGCGAAAATTAGACTAAAATGAATATTTTTCTAGAATGAAAACTATTTTTTTTCTTTTGTAATCACTTGTGACATGTTTCTTTTAATGACTTTCTCTGACACAAAGCACATAGCACTGAATTAAAACTCCAAGGTATTAGTGAACAAGTCTATGAACAGAATTGATCTAGTAATGCGTACTGAAACATTCAGTGAAAATTAATGTAGAAAAAATAGTGTACTTAACATTACTGTGAAGGCGGAACAGTATAGCATGGGTTACATTCAGGTAGCAAGCTTCTTCAATTTGTAAGTTACATTGATTGATTACAATAAAAAAATGAAATGCGACAGAAAATGTGCAATAAAGAGTGGTAATGATTATGAAATTTCCTACTGAGACAAGTCCTATTTCTTGGCAAGCTAGCCTCAGTTAAATTGGTCCATGGTCAACCTAAACAACGAGAAGCACCCAGACAAATGTCAATATTTGAAATAAGGGAACAACAGGCATTTTGGACAGCAAGCACATTTTCTTTGGATCACTCACCTTTTTAGCTTAATGTTGTCCTGGAAGAAATTTCAACAATGTATATTGTAAGTGAATATGTACGTGTCAGAATAGGAGCATAGGTCATGCTTCTTTTGTGGTTGTTCTGACAAATTTGTATCGAAGTACTGTGATGATTCTTTCTAAACGATCCCAGCACATTTCTATGTGAATTGTAATACAAAAGGTTTTGAACACCTTGATATAGCCTTACTCTGGTTAAAAACACACATAAAATTGTAAATTTGCCACCAGCACCCATGACTATGTTTCAGAAACTTTCAGGGTCATAGCTCATATATTATTCCTATCTTTTTCTTCTCTTTAGTTTGCAGTGAGATGATCCCAGGAGCTAGGACAGATAACGGTCTCAGATGTTTACAGGGGTGCTCACATGGAACTGCCCTGAAGAAAATATGTGGAGACCACACTGTGAAAGCCTTTGTCATTTTAATAAGGAATAAAGGAGCATTCATGCACATTGCTTACTGACTTCCCCAAATTCAGTGACTGAATTTAGACTCTGTTATTATCAGTCCATGTATTTAATAAAACTTTCACTGTCTAACAACTCTACATGTAGTCAAACATGGATATTGTGTTGTATAGAATTCTTCACAAAATTTTCTGTTAGTTATTATTACTGTCTTGCCTGTCAGCCTGAACACCTGCTGTTTGGGGAAGCAACTGCCAGTTCTGACATCTGAATGCAATCCGGAATATTACAACCATGCATCACTCAAAACATCCTTTTCAAAGACAGAGTCCAAGCATCATAATTTCCTTGGTTAGTCGCCTATTAGCATCATTTGTACTAAGATCTTGGAGATAAGTAGAAAAAGTTTCCAGATGCACAGCCATATATCCTAATTCTAAGATCATAAGGAAAACCATTACAGCTAAAGAAGAGAGGAAAAAATTACATTTTTGGAGCTCCTACATGATTATAGAGGAAAGACTAACAAAGTCATCCTTTATAGGAAGCTCTGTCCATATGTTGGGTAGAATAAGGCAGAGAATTATCTTCATTGCTTTTCTATTAAGTATCCAGTTAAGATTTTGAGTGAAATTCACAAAACACATTTTGTAATATTTGCCCAGTTTTTATGGAAAGAAGAGAAAATCTCAAATGTTTTCTTTAATTTTAAGAAATTTTAGATTTTTTTACAGTTTTTCTTTCTCTTGAAGGCCATGTGGAGAACTTAGTGGTTTTAATTGACCTTTGGGTCAATACCTAAATAAGTACATTAAAGCAATGTAATCCATCTTGAAAGTAGAAGCTAGCAGCATGAATTTACTTGGTAAGGGTAACAAGAAAGGCTTTAGCATCCCCTTTAAATGTATGGCTCATGCTCCTCCATTAAGTAACATGGCAACAGAGTTAAATAGCTTTCTCTTTCAACCCAGCAGAGCAGTACTTTGCCTGTAAATTTTCCTACCCTACCTGAAAAACAGCCTTGAGTCATAAAGCCTCTGTATTTCTGCCAAGTAATGGAGGTAGCTTTGTACAATGACAAGAGGAATAAGGTTTAAAGGGTTAAAGGTTTTGAGCAACAAGGAAGAATCATTTTACCTGCAAACAAAGTAAAAAGCTGATGTTATTAACCCTACCTGTTCTTATACCATGGGGAAGTTGTGGTGGACAGCAAAATCACCCATCTTGGTTGAAGCTTTAAAATATTTTCAAGACTTAATTGGCACCAAGTTGTTGAAGTTCTGCACAACTTGCTACATACAGATTTAACAAATAATACTGCTGAAGCATTTATCAAATCTTATCTCACAGCAAAATGAACTTGGATGGATGAAGAGCAGGAGAAAGTCTATGAGTTACTTTAATGGCTTCAAACTGAATGAGGGTAGATTTATATTAGATGTGAGGAAGAAGTTCTTCCCTGTGAGGGTGATGAGGCACAGGCACAGGTTGCACAGGGAGGCTGTGGATGCCCCATCCCTGGAAATGTTTGAGGACAGTTTGGATGGAGCTTTCAGCAGTCTAATCTAGTGGATGGTGTCCTTGCCCATGGCAGAAGGGTTGGAACTAGATAATCTTTGAAGTCACTTCCAAAACAAACCCTTCTACAGTTCTATGATTCAAATTGTGGGTCTCTAGTCCCAAAGTCACTACTGAATAAATGACTCAGTGAACATCACAACCTATGCTGCCGCAGATCCTTTCTTTTCACTAACACCTACAGCATAGCAATCTACTACGAGGTATCTGCTCATCTTCTTCAGATCTCTTGATAACATATACATTCAAATAAGTCTGAAAGCTCATAAGCTTTGATATTGATCATCACTACCGTAAAATACAAAGATGCACTGTAGATGAAGATGGACAAATGAGGTTTGGTTCTCTGGATCCCTGATTCACCTTAAGTGAAATTAATAACCCGAATAGCAACTCAACATCCTAACTTAGGTGACTAATCTTGAATCTTCTGCTTCATATGCAAACTGAACATTGATGTAATTTTCCTGAAATTAAGGGCCTCAATTACTTGGGGTGGCTGCTGGCCCAGTAATTCAGTTGGATTTGGTCTGAAATGTCTGTGAAAATGAAGTTCTCAAAATGCATTTAAGTTAGACATCATTATGTCACCTAGTAAAACTGAAAAATAGCACCCACACATCTCTGCAATAAATAACAATGAGATCTTCCTTTCCAGCCATCTCATTGTAAGATAAACTTCCAGACAGGAAAGGCAGGAAATACTTGACCAGAAAGATATATCTCATGCTGAAGGTTAGGAGCTTCTTTCCAAGTGGAATCAATTCCACTGCTTAAACCTTTCAGCTACTCAAGAGTGAATATCTAAGCTAGGTCATCAAGAGTGAGCAAAGTCAATTTAACATGTAGTGCAATAAGTAATAATCACCAACTACCATGAAAAATCCAATTCAGAAGGTTTTAATTTTATCTATAATGTTTCCCAGCTGCCCATTACATTGAAATCTCTCCAGTGCTTCATGGAAGAATGTTTTCTTTTGTCCATATTGAATAAAATTCTCAACAATTAAAAAATACCTTTTTTTCCCCCAAAATGGGGATTTTTTTAAACACAAATCCTTAATTTCACAGAAACAGAGTCCATAGCAATAATTTCCCACCCCATCAACCTATAGAATTCTTACATTTTTATTCTTCAACTGAGACTAGGAGGATACAGGTTCAGAAAACTGACTTCATTATCTTTTTCATTGACTGCAGGAAACAAAACAAAACAAAAAGATAAAAATCCAGGATAGGCTAAATGTTGGTTCCCAAACAGAAGAGAAACAAGATAATAAAATACCTCAGACTAAACATTTACACACTGTCTGCCTGGTCTGCAGTGTACAACCATTTGAGTTCTTTGGATTTCTGGTGGAGTCTTAAGCTATAGTAATGTGTTTGGCTGAACTGCCAACAGCACCAGTTTACCCAGGAGGCTGCAGGCATCTTTCCATCATTTCAAGATTCCGATTGTCTGAGCAAACAGAAAGATGTGGAAAAGAAGCTCAAGAATGTCAACGAAGTAAAGAAAACAAAGTTGGCCTTTGTGTTAGCTAGACACCAATGCAAGCGTATTTCCCATCTCACCTACTACATAGACTGAGCAACATGCTTTTCCTGTGAAATGCATCTTTTTCTGCTAAACAACTTGGTCTGAGACGTCTGAGTTTAGGGGTTATAATGGCTACCAGAAAGGTCTAATATGTCAAATGGCTAGATTGCTTCATCATATTTTAGCTCGACTAACTGCAAACTAATTTTAATGACATGGAGTACCAATCTGAATGTCAGGCTACATACTAAGCCAGATTTTTTTCAGGACAGCTAAAAACATCAAGGACTTTAAAAGACATATAATTCTACTGCCTATTGAAAGCTAGTTCCAGACTTCCTAGCAACATACACAAAATCAAATGTTGTTGTCCTAAAGATGGAGGAGAGGAAGAAAGTAAAAAATTCTTTTTCTGCCCTCAGTTCAGATGTGGCAAAATTCAACCCTACATCAGCAGTAGAGCAGTTCCCCTCTTCACTCTCCCGCTCCAGCCAGATGTCAAGGTGTCTCTTCAGCTGCCACAGACCACGCCAGTTCAGGGGACTGGAGGAGAGAGATTAACTATAGCACTTGTCATTATTCTCCCCAAAAGGGTACCTACTGGGCTTCCCTTTGACAGTTGGGGCAGGTGGGCAGTGGATTTGGAAGGCAGGCTCCTCTGCCCAGTTTTCATCTGGATGCTGTGCCTTCACTTGGGCTTAGTGCCTTGAGCTGATCAGGGAAAACTGTTCAAGGTACAGGTCTACTTCAACTGCTGAACCAAACTTAGGCTGAGATGAATGTAGTGCCCTGGGGTGTCTTATCTCAACCTGAAGTCAAGATTTTGCTGTTCATGGCATCATTTAGCTGCCATTACCAGCTACCCTCACCAAAGTGGAAAGTTTACTATGTCCATGGGAAGGGACCTACTGACCAACAGGGCCTGCAAGCTTAATGTTTGTATATGGCACCATGGGGCTCTGCACTAGGGGCTACTAAGTGTTACCTCAAAAAATGAGGTAAATGGATAAAGAAAAATTGCCAGGAAAAGACTAGTAAAGCAGTTTGGTTTACATTGTCCAAACCCTAACATTACCTTGCTGAACATAATTAAAACCAATGCACTTCCATGAGGCATCTGGGCAAATGGGGGTTTTCATAGGCTGAATAGAGAGCTATTTACGTCATCTGAGAGATGCTGCAGGGAAATAATGTGTGGCCATAAGAGAATACAGAGGATATTGAGTTTACTGACAGACGCCTTAGCTCTAGGGCCTTAGAGTAATAGTTGCAAATTAAACTGTGGGGGGGTCAGATACCTCATTTTCTTTACAGAATACTCTTACTGGTCAAATTAATTAACATTTCCTAATAATAGGTGTAATGTGAAACAAAATCCTAATGTTTCACATTTTGGTCAAGCATTTCAATTGCTTTTATCACACACTGAACACATTTGGCAAAAAGCTGAATGTAGGCTCAAAAGAACATTCAGCTACTAACTCCTGCAATTCGTATTTTTAGTATGAACTTTAAATACGGTATGTACTTACCGAATTCCTGTTTTGTATTCTTACACTTCCTCTGAATTTTCACTTGCATATACTAATACTCCTTCTGTCCTCTCCTAACCCATTTTAAAATGTTAGTGTTTGCCATTTTTAGCTGCTGTTTTTCACCTCAAAATTGGCTGCATTTCAGTTGTGGTTACTCATTACATCTAGTTTATCAGTCTCTGAAGCACTATGGGAAGACAGATGTCAAAAGGAAATTTTGGTAAGTAGAACTTTCATGACATTTTAATGAGAATCACACTACAAAAAAGACTGGGAGATTTAAAAGTTTAATGAAGTCCATTCACTATTTCTTTCCATATTGAAAAGAATGGAATCATTAATTTTAGGAGAATATTTGCTGCCTCTGTACGTCAGGCCCAAGAGATGCACAGTTGCAGGTAAGAAAGGTGTTGGTTACTAAAAAATAAGTTATAACTTGAAAATCTGACATCACTGATGAGTAAGCCATTAGATTTTTGCTGTGACTGAGTCTTCAGCTGCACTAGTAAGAGTCCCTAAAGAATAGTGTCAAACAAATCAAAATATTAAAAAAATTAGTCAAATAAAGCACAAAAATAGCCAAGAAAGTTTGGTGAAAGAGCTCACACTTTCCATATCTCTCTCCTGCTAAAATGTTCAGCCTGTATTCTGCTTCCTATAGATTCCCAGCCTGCAGCAAAGACTATTTCCAAAAGGCTGACAATATAGCCCTAAAAAGAGGTACCTGGAGAAAATTTAGATGCTAACTAGCAAATATTTTGCTAAATCCAAAACTACTGCCACTGGGTAGCCGAGCTCCCAATAGTAGAAACAGTAATCTCCTTTGCCCCATCAACTAGTTTAAACTCCTACCTGCTTTGGATCATATTTGTTGTTAAAAACATTGCCATTTTCAGAATGAACTCATGGCCTACGTTAGCTGATGCATCATGGCCTGAGCTGCTGAGTGTTTCCTCAACTGCCCCTTCTTGGGGCAGAGGACAGTTGTATTTCACCTCCTTGGCCAGAGAATTTCCTGCTGTGGTTTTCTGGCCATGCATTTACCAGCACTAGTGAACATGGCAGTCACCGCATGAGTACTTTAGTACTCTGAAACCTTACACTTTGTTAGTTAAACCTAGGGAAGGTATATGAAGTCAGTTGGTCTGGATTTATGACTCATTAAAAGCCTTACAAATGGAATAGGTAAGCCTGTGTTAGCTTGCATCTTGCCCTTCATTATGCACCCAAACCATTGGAAACAGTTAACTTTCTAATGATCATTTCATGATAAATGTACAGACCAGTTTAGAACATATCAGTGGGTAGTAACAGCAAATGACAGCACCATGAATGGAGGTAGTACTTGAATGGATGCTACTGGCTTCTTAATCTGTAGTTAAACTGTTGTGATTTTCATGCTAACATCTTTGCCATCGCCTTTCAAATCAAAACTTCAGAATAAGCTGACAAACTTTGAGCATCTACTGTCTTTTGGGAAATAGAAACTAGTAGCTTAGTAAATAGTGCTTTTGTGGATTTGGGAGAGATGCTAAAGTTTTACAAGCCAATAAAGATATAACAGACATTCTAGTATGTTTTACAGGATGTAGCAGTAGGGTTTAAAACAAGCCACATGTAAACTTACAATTTAAAGATCTTCTGGAGATCTGATGCTGTCTGAATCTGTCCAAACTTTTTGTCCTGAGGAAAACGTGGAAGCTGCCTGAGGCTTCTAATATGCTCCAAGATCAGCAGTTTTGGATACAGGCACCCAAACTCAGGTGTGAGAAGACATTGATTTTTCTAGTCTGGAGTATCAGACTACATATTTTTAGAGTCTGTAAAAATTATATTGATGAAAAAGCTTCAAAGATCTTCCTGCCTGAACTATATTCCCTCGTATTAAATGTTTCCTGAACAGGAAGGTTAATCTTCTCACTAAGAATTACTTCACTTATACATGCCTCACCATTTTTGTAAGAAAATCCATAAAGTTTTCACCTCTTGGCTGACAAAATCTTCAGCTGCTACTCCTCTGTGTTGCTCTAATTCCATAGACAGGGAAATTTCAAATTAGGAGAGTCATGGTGGTTGAAAATGACATTTATGAGTCAGCAGACTTTTGAGACCATTGCAAATAAGACCACTTTTTATACATACATTAATGCCAAGCCATGCCCTCAGCCAGAAACATCTAGAACTTTATTCAGTCTTTTTCTTGCAAGCCCAAAAACTGACAAAATTTGAGGAGTTTGCCTGATTTTGTAAGGAAATGGGACTTTTTTTGTCTATGATTCTATCTGACCACCAATTGAGTTTTGTAACTAATTTCAACCAAATTTCCAAGAGAGATAGGTACTGAAGTTCCTTCAACCAGTGTCAAACACTGTTGGGTAGAAGTGAGACCGAAAGAATGAAGAAAGAACTCAGTCCTAATAAATATAATTCAACTGTAGCAACCTTGCCAAAGAGTACATACATACACACCAATAATATATATAGCCACGGCAATATTGTCTCTTTCCAAGGGAAATATCAGAGATAGCATGGGCAGAGCTGAGGTTACTGTGGGGAATTCTATGAGATAAAGAATGTAAATGTCTAGAATATGCTGCTCATGAAACATTTATTAATTAAGAAGTCCTCATTAAGTGAGGTCAGCATCTAAATGTGGCCTAGGTTACTTTTCTCCTACTGATCTCCTACTGATCTGATTGCTTGTCATTCTGGTTCTAATTTTGGATTATTAAGGAGGACATCATATTGTTTCCAATTAGAGAAACACAGATGGCTTTGTAATGCACACCGGCCTCTGGCAAAACACCTGTGGAAATGTCCCTCATTTTTATTATTCTGCTTGCAGGTTTTAGTACATCTGTATGCTTTGAAAGAAGAAAGAATAGCAAGGCTTTGGTATTATTTAAATATCACTATATTTTGTTTGCAAATGTACATGAATCCTTATGGATAAGACATAAAACCCCAAACTCTCCCATACTGTACACTCACATACCATATAACAAAGTCCTGTATCAGCTACATAAAACAAGTTACATCGTGTTATCACGGATTTATAAAATAGCCTTCATGTGCTGGATGGCTGCTGTACACTTTCTTGTAGCTAAAAATTACTCTTCTCTTTTAGGCCCAAAGTTGTGTGTGACATTGCCCTGCTACAAGCAGGGATGCTGAGTCTTACATGTACTATCAGTTCTTTCTGGAAACAAAGGATAGCCACATACAGGTGATTAAAAAATCATGATATAATCCAGAACTTTGTGTTAATGTAACTTTATCAGACCCACATCTATTCTCTGCTCAGTATGTTAAATATTTGCAGACTTTCAAGATCTCAATTCAAAACCAACTTAAATGCAATCTGACAAAAAATTTTGCTTCCTCTTTCTCCTTTTTTGTCTTCATGAGAAAGAATGGATTTGTCCAAGGAGAAAAAGAATAACATTTACTCCTAGATATCTGATAAGTTAAAAATCCAGTACTCTGTGCCTATTCCCAGGACTGTCTGATGGAGCAGGTATCTGTGCCTTCTGGCCTGCCACAACAGGAGAAGTGCTTCCTTCTCGTCTTTAAACGGTACCATACTTTGAAATCATCTCCTCAAAATTTATGCAGACAAGTGAAAGAACATTTCTAATGAGATGAAGAAAAAAGCATCAGTTACACTTTCCTCTTGTCTCTCAGACATCCATAAACTGCATTCATGATCCTAAGGCATCTGGCTCCGGCTTTATGGGTAGACATATATTTTAACAGAATTGACCTTAGTGATTTTTAAAGTGCTGCCAAGCATTTCAAAGCATATTTTTCCCTCCGTAAACCATTTGGAAGAAAGTGAACAACAGTGGTTTGGTACAGCAAAGCAATCTGCATTTGGGATTGGTCACTGAGTAAACTCACTAATTTTCTGGACACCATTACAGGATATGCCTCCATTCAGAATAAGATCATTGTAAATTTTGTGTGTATAGCAGAGATTTTCCTAGTGATTATTGTTAGAGGTGGTGGAAACAACATAGGCTAAGAAAGAAGCAATGAGAAACTGGATAACCTTTTTACGAAGCAGCCAATCTGGTTTTGTAATTTTCTAAAATAACATGTTCTCCAGACTGCACCCATGTAAACTGTATACGAAAAACTGTTACAGTATTGAGCCTGGCACACATTGCTGCTTTTTCTGTTTGAACGGTATTTCACAGAATCATAGAATGGCTGGGGTTGGAAGGGACCTCTAGAGACCATTCAGTACAACCTCCTGCTGAAGCAGGTTCACCTCAATCAGGTCACACAGAAATGTGTCCAGGTGGGTTTTAAAAAACATTCAGAGAAGGAGACTCCACACCTCCCTGAGCAGCCTGTGCCAGGGCTCCCTCACCCTTACAGAAAAGAAGTTTCTCCTCATGTTTAAGTGGAACCTTTTATGTTCCAGCTTGTGTCAGTTACCCCTTGTCCTGTCATTGGAGACAAAAGAAAAAAGACTTGCTCCATCCTCCTGACATCCACCCTTTAGGTATTTATAACTGTTGATAAGGTACCCTGTCAATCTTCTGAAGGCTAAATAGCCCTAGATCTAACAGCTTTTCCTTGTAAGAGAGACGTTCCAGTCCCCTGATCATCTTGGACTCTCTCCAGAAGTCCCCTGTCTCTCTTAAATGTGGGAGCCCAGAACTGGACACAGGACTCCAGATGAGGCCAAACCAGGGCAGAGTAAAGGGGGAGCAGAACCTTCCTAGACCTGCTGGCCACACTCTTCTTGATGCATTCCAGGATGCCATTGGCCTTCTTGGCCATGAGTGCACATTGCTGGCTCATGTTCAGTTTATTATCAACCAGGACTCCCAGGTCTCTCGCTGCAGAGCTGCATATAAATTTTTATTATTTTGGACTGAGCATTATGGTTATGTGATAAACTTAAAACTCAGGTTCAGACGTCTGGCTAAAACTTCTACATTCATTTCCTGTTAATATGACCTTTTCTTATTATTTTTAAAATAAGTGAATTTTCTAAAATGTTCCTATCAAATGGGCCTTAAATGGACTGAATATTTCCTTTTTTTTTTTTTTTGTGAAAAGCAAATTACAATTTTGTTTAAAAATGTCAGAGTTTTGGAGAGTTGTTTTCTCAAATCAGTCTGACTAGTGGTACTTAAGATTTCAGGTTCTATCTATTGCCTTCCTATCTGTATGACTGTTTATCAAATATTGGTATGACAGATGTGTTCCCTTGCTCTGAAGCCTTCTGAAAAACATAAATTAACTGTACAAGGAGCTGAAGGTTAGATTCGCTGTGCAAAGACTAAACTATCCATGGAGATTCCCATTTAAAATACGGAAGCATATGAAAAAATTTTATTTCATGCCCAAGGAGATTGTGGGTTCTCTGTCTTTGAAGGCACTTAAATCTCGACCAGATGAGGACATGAGTAACCTGAAATAACCTTAAAATCATCCCTGCTCTACAGGTCTCTTCTAAGGCCAAATTATTTTATGATTCTTCGATTTTACATCTTATTTTCACACATACACACATAAAACTGTGACCTTCAAAGTGAAGCAAGAGACACTTCTATCAAACTAATACTTCAGGTTATCAAATTATTGAGACCATTTCCGTTTTGTGAGAGAACAACATATTTATCTTTCTACTATGTTCGGGATAATTCCTGTGAGGGAAAAAAAGTAGTGTCAGACACATATATTCCTGTTCATGCAGAAAGGGAGTGTGCATCGGATCACCTTTCTATTCACAACCCACAGAGCAGCTGTGCTCCACTGAGATAATCTGTGAAGAGAAAGACATCTTTTGGCTTTTAGGCAGTGTTTGGGGAGACTGCTTTGGGGATTAGAACTACTGGCTATGGAATTCTTTATGGGAGAGCAGATCAAGTTCTAAGCTCATGCAGGTCAAAGGAATAAAAAGGCCAGTTCATCAGCAAGGTTTTCTTTAAAACCAAAATAAAAGGAAACAAAACCATACTGTCCTTTTGCCTCTCATGTATCAGTGGTGGCCACCTCAAGTATCCACGTGAGGAAAAAAAATACTGTTTACTAGTACGTCATATACTTCAAAAAACTTGCTAAAAACATTGGTTCTCAAACATTAGCATTTATTTATAGTGAATCATAAACACTGTTTTCACTCTATTTATAAACCAGATTTTTTATAAACCAGTTATTAGCACTTCTGTCATAATATACTTAAAATACTTTGTGCCATTTTTTGCATTGACACATTAAAAAAAAATAAATACCCAAGCCAGAACTAACGAAGAATTCAACAGAAATATGAATAGGAATCTCATTTTCAGAAACTTCTTTCATGATTTATAGAAAATAATACTGTATGCATCTGGTGAGATGAAGACAGCGTTGGTGGTCTTGGACTCCCCGTCACCTACCTCAAAGTATAAATAATAACAAGAGAAACTGATAATCACCTATTCACAAAGAAATGGCTCAAAACCAAACAGAGTTGTGGCAGATGGTTTGCACATTTCAGGGGAAATACAGTGTGTGATTGCAGTTTGGAAAGTCCTGCATGGGACTGGATGTGTGCTGATGTGTGCAAGGCACTGTGTGCTGATGTGTGCAAGCACTGAGGGGAAAGGATTTAGACAAAATCACTTTATCTCTGACTTCCCTGGTGCTTGGTAGCATGTGTGTGGTATTCAGTAGAACATCAGCAATCAGTCCGATCTGCAAAGCTTTTTGATGCCCTAAAGCAGTGCTTTGTAAACCTCGGGAAGAAGGTTTCCTCTTGCATCTGTTCACGGTTGTCAGAGGAATCAGTTATTTATGCCATACCTGTGGACAGTAGTTATTTTCATTATAGTTTACTTACTGTCTAAGTAGAAAGCAGATCTTTCGTTAGATATTATTCAGAACAACTTTCTAAATTTTTCCAGACAAGCTCTCTACTTCTCTTGATATCTGGTCATTTTAGCTTCTGTTTTAGGTTATAAGCATTTCAGTATATTGCTTTTTGCACCAGTAGTGTTACCAAATGAGTTGTTCCTCAAAGCAGAAAAAAACATTCTGCAGACCCCACAACATACACACAATTGCCTCTAAACAAAAGATTCAAAATATTTTTCATGAAGCATTATCAAGATTTGGATCTTAAAGCAAATATTTCTGAAGACAGGCTGGCTTCTATGTCATATTAGACATTCCTCCTCAAAAGTTAGGAAAGCTTCATCCATTCCCTTTGCCTCTTTTAGCTCTTTGCCTTTAATCTATTCTCTCTCAGTATGACTCCTCATAAACTGTGGATCAGACCTGTCTAGATCACAGGGTGCATAATATAGGAGAGCCAATATGACTGATACATGCTGGGATTTCTCCTGTTTTGCAGGCTCTGTAACAGAGTCTGCAAATGTTCAGCTGCAGTTTCAGACCAACTTTATTTCCTTCTTCCCTCTGCCAAGTAGCT
Source organism: Colius striatus (assembly GCF_028858725.1). NCBI lineage: Eukaryota > Metazoa > Chordata > Aves > Coliiformes > Coliidae > Colius > Colius striatus. Next base: position 117,249,177 of record NC_084759.1, read on the forward strand.
CCCATCGGACTGCACATTATCTCTCATAATAATGATATGTTTTCCTCTATGAGCATCGTATAGTATGCTGGAAGCTGGATGACATGCTCAGAATGTGCTGACAATCAGTCAGTGGGAAGGAGAGCATCATGCAGAGAAAATCAGGAGAATCAGAGGTTGAGAGGGTAATCCTGTGAGCAACCATACCATCAAAAGGTTTTCTTTCTGTATTTTAAACACATTTGATTTTTAAAGTCCTGAAACTGAATTTGTTGGCTCCTTTCAGAAATTGGACTGAGAATTCCAGAGTGATTTGGGATTAATTATATAGGCTTTGCCATTCCTAGGATATGGGACGCTTTTATATAACATAATTAGGCAACTGGCATTCACATACATAAGCTAGCTGAAACAGACCTTACATGCACTCTTCCTGATTTCCCTGACAGAACGCAGGAAAACATCAGGCTTTCTTGACCACATTAGAGTTTTACAGTGTCTGTGGTCAGAAGACAAATGGTCAGAAGACCCTATTCTTAGTTTTATTTACAAGGACATTTTACAAGATGCCAGTAAAATTGGATTTTTGAAGTGATCCATATCCACTTTAAGACCAGACAAATGTACTGCCAACTTTAAATGCTAATGCAAATCAAAGTATTTATATTTCTGTGTCCCATTTCCATAGTAGATGCAAAATATTGTTTGCTCTGTCTCTTATCTTCTTACAACTGAGACTGTGCTTCATTATATATTTTGCTGCAGTGAATGCAATAACACCATTAGCTTGGTTTGATGTGTGAGATGGTGTGGTAAAAATAACACAAAACTACAAAAGAAGACTCCATTTGGATTCAAGACTCCATTTGGATTCAGTGATCCTTTTGTCCTTCCAGACTGAGTTAATAATGTACAAAAAAGGTTTAAAATCATAAACAGCTCCTAAGCATGCTTTTGTAACTATTGCTCTGAATCATTCCTGGATGACAACCAACTGCCGAATCTCTGCTGCTGCAAGGTGCCTCCCCTTCCCTACATCTCATCAGGACTGACAGCATATGGGAGGAGAGTTTGAGGACAGACTTTCTCTGCCCTCTTGCCTCTTCCTTTAGAGGACAGAAATAAAGAAGCCTCCCTTTGGCTTCACTGAAGGAGGATGGGAAGGGATTAGCCTTTAATCTATACCCACTCCTTGACTGTAAGCTGTCTGATGAAGGAAATACAACTTCTTAGCTCAAAGGAGGCTGTTAAATGGAGTCCAGTGTTGATCCCCAGGACAAATAGTAGTATCCCTTTTGGAGAAGATACTGAGGACAGTAATAAGCATTTAAGCCTAAGTTCAGGGAAAAGGGGCAAGCATGTGATTCTCAAAGTGAAGAACAAGGACAGGTGGGATATTAAGCTGCACAGCAGCAGTCTCACGTATATTTTGAAAATCATTATCTAAACCAGAAATCAATGAAACTCAGAGGTAACTTGGGCTATTAAAAAAAGAGCAAAGTTCATTTTTCCTTATGGCCTTGTGTTGAACCAGTGATGGTTCCATACATAGTTCCCAAGCATATCTGGAAAATATATTGCACATTTCTTAGTAAAAAAGAAAAAAAAAAGTAGTAAAATGAACACAATAAATTGCCCACCAAACCATGTGCACAAAGAAAATAAAAAGACTGTTTGAACAGATGGAATTTAAAACCTATTATATTCCTGAGTTGTTTATTTTAATAAAGGAACAGCTATAATTAAGGTTAAAATGATCATACAAGCAGGAAGAGAAACAATCTCAATATCATGGCTTTGAGGACCTTGTACCCTGCGACAGTGCTAGTAGAGGGTCTGTGTTATTGGTGGTAACTTTAGATAGAAATAAAAGTGTTTTTAACCACAATCACTTGAAGCACATGAACTGTCCCAGCTAGTGGGGATTGGATGAATGGAGGGCTGAGGTTGACACATTTGTGCTTTTTTATTTAGTACCTTAATACATTTTTGAAATACAGCTTCAATATTAATACCAGAAAAAAATTACAGTCTCTGTAGCAGCCACCAGAGTGGTAAGGAATCCATCTAAAAAACATGCATGCACAGATTATTTTTTTTCTATTTGCTTGTGGGTGGACAGTACTTTTCTTAAACCTAAGGGAAAAAATGTAGTCTTCATTTTTCTCAGTATTTTATATGGTAATTGGCTGCTACAAAAAGTATTCAAGTTTTTACTCCCACTCCCAAAAAAAAGAGAGAGAAAAAAAGAGATCACAGAGCAGTGTAGTACCTTTTAAAACATCACGATACCTTTTCAACCTACAGCTGGAAGCCTTGACCTGTGAGAAGCAGTGAGCCATGTGTATTGCTGTGTCTGCACAGAGCCCCATGGAGGAGGAGGGCAGAAATTCTTTACAATTAAGGATAGGGAAAAAAAACCCTCAGCGTCTGCAAGGCTTTGGTAGGAGAGATGCAGACATTCACCAAGATTGCTCAAACTACTTCCATCAATAAATACATTTGATCCAATGTGAAGTTGTCTATGTTCTGGTTCCACTTTCACAATGGGGTTTGTATGTGGTAAATACAGGGAAGCTCCTCATTTTTTAAGAAATGCCCCAGAAGTAGTAAATATTTTTATGTGGACCTCATCCAAGAACTGCTGAAGTTAGTGAGGACAGGATTTCAACCTCAAAGACATTTTTAAAGGTCATTGAAGTGAAAAGAAAGAATGCATTTGATTTTTACAGGCTTCCAATGCACTTGTTTTTCACCCTTGGGAATTTGTGTCAGATAAGAACTTTGTAAGTCTGATTTGAGTGGCAAGGAGTTGTCCTTTTGGTAGGTATTTTCCCACACCCAAAACCATTAACAACTTCCCCACCTTTCAGTAAGATTATCCATTGCTGTTCAGGATACATCCCGGTTGATGGAGAAGGTCCAACCAGAAAAAATAAATCCAGGAGAGAAAGCCATACATTTTGCAATTGTCTTTCATCATTTATGCTGCAATATTCATTTTTTTCTAAATGACACTTAATTGCTTTCTTCTGAGGAACTCCCTTTAAAGCAATGTTTTCCTGAATAAGTCCAAAAGTTTCCACATCTCAGATGAATGACATATACTGCATCTAGTCTGATTCCAAATAATTGAACTTGAAAACGTGTTTTCTTGTTTCATTATGCAAGTAAAATGAAGATAATTAGACTTGAGAAAAGGAATTATTGTTTCTCAGATCTTTCTGTCAAATTGCATGTCTGCTTTTTTGACACTTGGGGTTTTTTTCATGCTTTGTAAATGAAGCATAAAACTCACATCTTAGGGCAAGAGATGAAGGAGATGCATCACGTGCACATGCTTAATGAGAGCTCAAGAAAGTACCAAGTATTCTATAAATCCCTGTCTTTCCTATCCATCTCATCCCTTCCACATACATGGAGAAACCTCTTCAAATGGAAGGGTGTGAATATGGCAAGTCCAGTAGGCACTTCCTATTGCCCACAAAAAATAGATGAAGACATCATGCAATTTTATGAAATGTACCTGTAAGGGCAAAACTTAAGAAACATCCATGATTCAGTGATAGCAACCAATTGATTTGTATCAGCAGTAATAACTAGTTGTACAGGCTGTGGTCTGTCCTCTCAACAGCCTGTAATTCTAACAAGCTGGTGCCAGTTGCCCTAGAATTCTCCTGCAGAGTGGATCTTCCCAGAAGTGCTGCTATATTCCGCATGCAAAACATTCACTGTTGCCCTTAGTCCAAGGCTGGCTTCTTTGGGAGCATGTTATTGTCCTACTGTGCTTCCCTTCACTATATTTAATTCAAAGTCACTGCCTTCAGTGTATAGCTAGGTATTGGATCAGACTAGCTGATGGTATCAGCCATAAAGCAAAGCTCTGGCTAAACTCCTTTGTGGATCCTGCATGAAAGGTGGCAGCTGCCCACTCCCACAGAAACACTTCTGTAGTTTCAGAGAAGCTGGTTAGATACTTTGGGTCATCACATGGAGCAGGTCCCCCGCCTATGCAGAAGTGCTGCAGATTTGCTCAAAGGTAGCCGGGACTATAGACCAAGATGACGTAATTTAAGCAACTGCTGCAATGAATCTACACCATTACACCATTACAGCATATAGTACCTGTATGAGCAGGTCTTCATAACATAGTGCTGAGGCAAAAGGGTTTTCCTGGCATGAATTTGGTCAGGTTTATTTTGAATAGAGTTGGGCTTTTTTTCTTTTTCCTTTTTTTTAAACTTGTTTCTTTTTTTTTCCTTGTTTCTTTTTTTTTCCTTGTTTTTTTTTTTTTTTGTCAGCAGTAGAACTGATATAAGAGATGGAGGTCTGGAAGCAGTGAAACAGTCCAAAATTTGTGCCAATATCAATTGAAATAATTTTGAAGAGTAGAAGGTTATTTCCCCAGTTCTCATTGTATGAACTACTTGGCTATGGAGAGCCAGAGTGGTCTGCTTTCACATATTTATTTCTGTTTTTAAAATGTCCTTTTTCCATCAGAAATATCTACCTTATAAGTAAGGAAAGACAAAAACCTTGTTAACAAGTCATGTTGATGATGACCCTAACTGACCATCTGACATCACGTTCAGCATATAAAGGAAGAAGGGGGGATGTTTGGAGAATACCTATCTGCCACAGGAAGTAGCAAATTCCTTGCTTGTTTCACTTTGCTTGCACACACAACTGTCTTTATTATTAAACTTTATTATTATTTTCTCATTTTTGCCCTCATAGTTCTCTCCCTCATCCCACGGAGAGGATGGGAGTGAGCATCTGGCAGGCTGAGCTGCCTGGCAGGGTTAACCCACAGCACCTTCTAATGTGCATGTTGCAGTAGATGTTTCCTCTCTGGTACTCACAATATTTGCAAATTTACCATGTCACAGTTCAGATGCACTTAGAAATCATCAGCTTGGTATTTCTGAGCTTTTCCAGCTCCTGTCTTCAAGGGTGACATGTAGGTTACTGTTATTTTTTGCAGCCTTAGATACACACTGTAAGGGAAAACAAATGAGCCTCTGAAGAGCACATTTTTGTTAGTGGGAGCTAGGAATGGAGGCTGCAATGTGTATTTACCAAAAGAAAAGCTCATATACATTCTGCTGAAGATGTATTTCAACCAATACCTGGTGAACCACAACAACAGCCTACAGAAACTGGAAGCTAAAATGGGATCAGGTTTTATGCTTGTAATTTATACCTATCCAGTTAACAGTCATTGTTAGACAGAGACAAATGCATCAGTGTGAAGAATTTGTACAGCTTGTTTGCAACATGTGGTCAGCACAAAAGCTTGATGGATCCTTGGCAGAAATTAAGTTGGCAGGGCTTTGCTCCAATGAGCAAAAATCAAACATTGAATTCTGGATATTGAAATATTTGATCAATGACTAGAGAGCTCTACCACTGTTTAGCTAACAAATGACTCATTGTACACCAATCTAAGCTATTCACTTTCTGATTTTGTGATGATTATGCATGGAGCAAATTATTATTCATTACTATTCAGTTCCCTTCCCCAGAACATCCCCAGCAGTGAAAGCAGATGTGACAAGCCAGTAGATGGCCCTTTACAAAGCTAAGCCTAGTTGCAATTTGCTGCTGTTGAGGTCTGTAAAGACAAACCCATGCTCACCATCTAAAGGATTTGGTCTCTTAAGTTCTTGAAGAGACTACTCATGTACACATTGATCGGGTTACTTCTTTTCAATAAAAATGGATTTCTTTAACCTTTTGGAACTGTGGCAATCCCATCCATTTCTTTTGTTTTGTGTCTTGGTGGGACACCAGGAGCGAGCTGCAGCTCACTTCCTCCAGGTCAGAGAAGCAAGGACTGTATGAAGGCATAAACTGTGTTTGGACACTGCAGATACTAAAATTTTACATGGGTTCAAGGAGAAATAGAAATTTGTAGATGAGAAATACACTGAGGATTGCTAAATTGCTCAGAAAGCTCCAGAGCTGCAAGTGGCTGGCGCAAGGAGAGTATTTGGGGAAAGTACTATGTATCCTTGCTTTCTTTGTACACTTCTTGGCTTAAATTGGAGGCAGAATAAAATGCTAATAAGAACATTTGTCTGGCCCAAAATGGCTGCTCGCATCTGTTGTATTAGTTGAATGCTCACAGCTTCCATGCAGACAAACTCTCTGCATTTAAAGTAAAGTTGTTGTTTCCTGAACAGTCTAAATAAAGCAGCAACTACTTACATCCCGCTCTTTCCCTCATCCTGAATGATCTGACATTACATGCTCTCAGTTGGTGACTATGTTGCTTAAACTAGTGTCCACAGCTTGTGTACTTTCCTCTGCAGAGCTGCTTGTTCTTACCCTGTGCCTGCACGAGGCAAACAGACACTTCCATATTTTGTGTTTACATGGTGAATTGGGCTTGGAAAAAAGATCTGGCTATGACAGAGAAAACTTGCTTGGCAGAGCATTCCATCAGCCAGGTCGACCCCTTGATCTGGTTCCTGGTGATGTGGTTGCACAGACATGTACTGGAACCACCCATAGGCTGGTGTGCAGGAGGCGAGCTGACAGCCTAGAAGGAGGACAGGACAACTGCTCGTACCATTCCCGCGGTCAAAGAAAAACTCGTGGAACCGCAGCTGGGGCTGCTAGTGATTAACACGGCTTATCCTGCGACTTCCAACCCACTCTTTGATCCTTTCCACAGCCCTCAAGGGGACCATGACCTTCACTTTAAAAAACACTGCTGCAGCACTACCAAGCTGAGAGGGGAAGTGCGCTGACAATACGCAGCTGTAAATCTGGGTTAAATAACAAGTTATCCTGGATTAATGGCTGCTTGCCATTCCTGGTGCAGGGGCAAATGTGATCCATTAACAGCAGCTGCACATTTCTTTAAATTAGCCTGCTACAGTCAAACCCAAATGTAAGTGAAACCAAAAGCAAGGCCTCAGGCTTTAAAACTGTGTGAAAGAGAAGGTGCGTATACAGAGAGACTACTGCAAGAAGCCATTTTTCCCTACGCAGAAACAAGCACAGAGATTAATAATTTGACCAACCAATGCTAGACTTTGAGAACTGGGTAAAATGGAACATAGTCCTTAGGAATATCAGGTCCTGAATTGGTAGTGATCACTAATAACGACTGTGTGCAGCCTCTGCTGTGTAAGCTACCTGATGCTCCTCAAAGGGTATTTTTGTTACACGACACAAAACACAATACTGTCCCTCTGGTCTCAAAATCAGATCAGGTTGAAAATTATGCTAAAATATTTCACAGAAAATGTAGCTTTCCAGTTGAGAGTGGAAAAAAACCAACACTGACTGATATGCAGTATGTACAGTCTTTTGTGAGAACATGTTCAATCAAAAAAAATTAGTAATCATAGTATAAATACATCACAGAATGTTAAGGGTTGGAAGGGACCTCAAAAGATCATCTAGTCCAACCCCCCTGCCAGAGCAGGCCACCTAGAGTAGGTCAGACATGAACTTGTCTACGTGGGTTTTGAATGTCCCCACAGAAGGAGACTCCACAACCCATCTGTGGCAGCCCATTCCAGTGCTTCGTTAACTTCACGGTGAATAAGTTTTTCCTTATGTTTCTTTGGAATCTCTGATGTTCCAAGTTGTACCCATTGCTCTTTGTCTTATCATTGGACATCATTGAGAACAGCCTGGCTCCATCCTCCTGACACTCGCCCTTTATGTATTTGCAAACATTAATGAGATCACCCCTCAGTCTCTTCCAAGCTGAAGAGCCCCAGCTCCCTCAGCCTTTCATCGTAAGGGAGATGCTTCACTCCTTTCATTATCTTGGTGGCCCTGTGCTGAACTCTTTCCAGCAGCTCCCTGTCCTTGAACTGAGTGGCCCAGACCATTATGTGTTGGCTGGAAGATAGGTTAAAATGTATTGTATCAGGTCTAGCTAGATCAGTAGCACATCAGCCTAGTGAAAACTAACCTTTCTTTTTGAAAGTTGCATAAAAACTGTCCATAAATACTGCTGTGAGCATCACTGTCACTACCCCCAACATACAGAGTGCTAGACCATGTAGGATTCAGAGAGTCCAAGCCATTTACAAGGGAGTTTCTGAAGACACGATTGCCATGTCTGCAGCAAAATTAGAAAGAAATCTGGTTTTACCTTCTTCAATAAATGCACACATTTAAAAAAGTAGGTCTTGGCAAGTGGGAAAATACTATGATGTATTACACTGTTTCATGTTAAAGAGTCAGTATGAAATTACATTAAGCCTTTTGGGGAAAAGTATCTTGGAGGACAAATTAAGCCCAAACCTAGAGAAATATTCTCAGGGAATTAAATATAACTGCATTCCTTTCTTTGGAATATGCTTTTCTATTCTTTTGTCAGAATGTTCTGCATTTGTCATACCACAAAGTTCCAGCTTTTATAAAGACTTTCAGACAGGCAATGTTGCCTAAAGGACTGTACCCTGTGTTGATGGGAATTTACTCCTTTCTATTTCAACAAAAGAAAATGCAATGTTTTTCTATTGTTGTGTATGCTCTAACTCATTACTGATGAAAACACCCAAAGTTGCACCAGTCTCTATTCTGAGATCTAGCTGGATTTACAGCTGGTTTTTTTCCTTTTCTTTTTTTTCCTTTATTTTTCTTTTTTTTTTTTAATCTGTTAAAATAAATCTCTGTGATGTGGGAGAAAACCCATAGTATAGGATAAGGGACCAAGTCTGGCTGATGGAACATGGTGGTTGAAAAGGATCAGCCTGAGCAGATACTCCACTAAAGACACCAATAGCTCTTCCAAGAAGAGGTGAGAAAGGTGTATACCTGTCCTAGGTTATTTTATTCTAACTAAGAACTGTCTAATAAGAAGGCCAAAGAGTCTCATTTGTGCAAATACACATCCAGATGAATCATCTGCACTGAAGATAGATAACAAGAGGGGACCAAGAATCTGTGTAAACAGTCACTCTTGAATCCTAGTGTGGGTCCCAAGAAACAGGGAAATTCACTGGTTTTGCTAGGTTCTGGACTGAGAGCCTCTGGGACTGATGACCTTTTATAAGCTAAAGTTTAGGTCTAGTATAGACCATGACAATCACAGAATCTCAGAATGTTAAGGGTTGGAAGGGACCTCGAAAGATCATCTCGTCCAACCCCCCTGCAACAGCAGAACCACCTAGAGTAGGTCACACAGGAACTCATCCAGGTGGGTTTTGAATGTCTCCAGAGAAGGAGACTCCACAACCCATCGGGGCAGCCTGTTCCAGTGCTCCATCACCAGTGATGATTTTTTTCCTTATGTTTCTTTGGAACTTCTTATGTTCCAGCTTATACCCATTGCTCCTTGTCCTATCATTGGACATCACTGAAAACAGCTTCGCTCCATCCTCCTGACACCTGCCCTTTACGTATTTGTAAACATTAATGAGATTACTCCTCAGTTTCCTCTTCTCCAAGCTAAAGAGCCCCAGCTCACTCAGCCTTTCATCAGAAGGGAGGTGCTTCACTCCAGCATCTTGGTGTGAACTCTCTGTGCTGAACTCTCTCCAGCAGCTCCTTGTCCTTGAACTGAGGGGCTCAGAACTGGACACAATACTCCAGATGTGGTCTCACAAGGGCAGAGTAGAGGGGGAGGAGAACCTCTCTTAACCTACTGCCCACAGCCTTTCTAATACAAGATGCCATTCGCCTTCTTGGCCATGAGGACATGTTGCTGGCTCGTACTCATCCTGCTGTCCACCATGACCCCCAGATCCCTTTCCCCCACACTACTCTCTAACAGCTCATTCCCCAAACTATACTGGTACAGTCTACGTTTGCCGTTATTGAATTTCATTAGATTTCTCCCTGCCCAACTCTCCAGCTGGTCCAGGTCTCATTGGATGGCAGCACAGCCTTCTGGTGTGTCAGCCACTGCCCCCAGTTTAGTATCATCAGCAAACGTGCTGACAGTGCCCTCTGTTCCCTCATCAAGGCCATTAATGAATATATTGAACAGTACTGGTCCCAGCACTAACCCCTGAGGGACTCTGCTAGGTACAATAAATGCATCTTTATTTATAGCACACTTTGCTCCCCAGAAGGAAAGACTACCTGTAAGAACTTCAGCTAGAGCTATTTTAATCTTTGCAAATTACTAGCTATTTGTTGCTCTGATGCAAAATTTCTTTTGGAGAGAACTATTCTCACGTTTCAGCAACAGAAAAGAGGATGCATCCACTGTGGGTAAAATAAATGGGAAAACCAAGAGCAAGAGAGGTTTCAGAAAGCTTCATCTGTGCTATGGCTCAGATGTGCATTAGTAGTGTTGTCCATATCTAAAATTCCATACATTGCAATGAACCGGAAAGGTTGATTTATGGGTAGCTTTTTTTCCTGAAATATAGAGTTTTCTTGGCCAAGGAAGGATGACACTTTACATCACTGTAATGGGAGTGGCTGACACAGAATTAACTGCCATACTTGCGCCTAGTTTACAAAAGATCAAACTGGAATGACAAAAGTCAAAAGATCACCCAAGACAGTATTTCTTTCACATTAAAAGAGATGGATGTTTCAAAGTATTCCTTATTTTATCATCACTCTGCAATATTCTAGGGCGTTTCATATTTTTCTTACTATAGGAAAGATGAGGTCAAATGTTATTGAATCTACCACTAACATTTCATATAGTTAGAAAAAAAATGTATTAAGAAAAGCAGACTGAAGTGCTTTCTAAACTTTTCTTCAACTTCTATAGCTTGTGTGTGCTACCTATTGCTACCCACCATTCATTTATTCCCATTTATTCCTCCTGTGAAGTTATTCATTCCCTAAACAACCCTGGGTAGAAATACTGGATTTGCTTTACCAATGCTCTATAATTATTAAGAGACTTTTTTACATTTAATGTTATAAGACATTCTTGTAGCTTAGTCAAACTTCTACAAATTCAGTTCAAATTTTCCATGTCTGGTGTTTGCTCCAGGCTGTTGTTATTCATGTGTTTTTAAATTTCAAGAGTTATGGTTCAGTTGTTTCTGAGAAGAAAGTTAGGGGAAAATAAGTTTCGTCCACATATTTAAAAAAAAAAAAAATGAGACCATTTCTTGTACGCAATTTGTTAATGCTTTAAAGCATGTATAGAAAATTTGGCAGGGGAAGGGGCACTTGTGCCAGGAATTCCTTTTCCTTTCTTTGTGAAAGCTTTTTTTAAAAATGTGTTTCACACATACTTAGTAAACCCCTTGATTTTCTAGTAGCTATTATCTCTGAGGGCTTTTGTCCCACAGAGCATGATCAGATTGCTCCCAGCTCCTAGTAATTACTCACTGGGCTGGGCTGCCAAGCCAGGTTAGTGTTACTAGAGTCAGGACAGTATTATCAACTGAAAATTATACTAGACTATGTCTAGGAACTTAAAGGAGGGAGCCTCTTTCTCTCTCTGTTAATAACATGACTGCCAATAATCAACAGCATGGAAGAGGAAACCCACTGAAGAAAATTCAGAGGGGATATGTGCTGGGCAGGGTGGAATAAATAGGAATAGTTGAGAGTAATGAATTTAATGGCAGAATGAAATCAGTACTGGATGTCTGTGAGAAATGAGATGAATTGAAAGCCAATTGGCTAAAGGATGGGTCAGTGGGATCAGGCAAGAAACAAAAGGGTTGCAACCTTCAAGGGTTTTTTTTTCATGGTTTTACCGTTAAAACCGAAATATGTTATGTCTAGAAACCGTTGTCTGATTTTCATATTACTCCAGTGCAACAATTTTGCTGATTTCTAATAGTGTTACACTCACTCTTGGGCAGCAGTATGAAGAGCAGAATTGGATCCTTTAGTTGCACTGGAAAACTTTCTGCTTTCCAAATGCATATGACTGTTATGAGTGTGCTTGTTTCTGGAACACATCAAGTTGTTCTACAAACCTACAAAAGTTCTCAAATGTCATGCATGTGCAGCAAACTATGGAGTTTTTAGCAAGAACAGTCGAGACGGGCAGAATTGTCTGACACTTAATATCAGAAACTTAAAATGTCAGAAACTTAAAATCATATTCCAAGTGAATCATGACATATTTGGTTTGCCACGTTTCTCTTTATATTAAAGATACCCTCACAGCAGATGAAGAAAAGGCACAAACTGGTTGCTTATTCTATGGGTTAAGCCATATAGTAATGTTTGAATTAGAAATGTCATGAAAACACTTACTTAGAAGCTTTGTTTCATTATGGATGGAATTAGTCTATTTAATCTACTTTGATGAGTGTTTGCATTTGGAGCTACATGAATAGGGTTATGTATATCTAAGTAAAACAAATAGCACTGCCACATCTGGCCTTATTCTCAAGAGTATATACAAAGCACTTGCTATGGTGCAAAGTTCACTCCAGGGTGGAGTGCCAAAGTAGGAGCTGTTCGAGGCACATAAGGCCTCCAAGCCCTGCCTCAAAAAGACCTCACACTGCTCCCTAAAAGTGGCTGGCTATCAAGCAGGTCTTACCTACAAAACTGGAAACTGAATGGAATATTGAGCTCTGAGAAGCCCCATCAGTCAAGTTTCTGTTAACACTGCTCTTCTTACTGGACCACTTATAGGGATAAATCTTATGGCTTCCCGCAAAAGAGAGATCATAAGGCCTGGAGCCTGCATACATTTTTAAAGAAAGGGATTTTAAAAGGAAAAAAATACAACCCCCTGAACAAAAACATGTTAAGAGACACAGAATTTGCAAATATTGATGGGCTAACTTCTGTTCTCGGCTGAACTTAGAAACTCTGCTAAAATAGAGGGAGCTGAAAGTGAGAAAGGAAGAGAACAGATGGAAGAAGCAGATGAAACAAAGAACAAATGTAGACAGGATGATTAATTCATTTCAGAATGGACAGAACCACTCATCCACAACTGCCTGTAAGGGAACAGACACATTTTTCCCATGTATACAATGTTTTGAATGATTTTGAATGGGAAGATGAGAGGGAATGAGACGGTCTCTCTGGCCTTGGTTCAGAAAAGGATGTGCTTTGTCTTCTGTGGGACTTAAGAACATGCTATAACATTTCCTGGAGTTCCTGTCAAGAGATGCTTCATACTATGAAAATAATCAGAAGTCTGTAGGTAGTTTTGGTGATACTTTACACTAGTAACCAAATGACATTTTGAAACTTACTCTGAATACTGGTTTATCACTCACTAACATACAACCAAATATTTGTTTATACAATCTAGACACGTTGCTCCAGTTTTCTGCTCTGTTCATCTGAGTAGATTTAAACTAGGAAAACATGACACGGTATGCACGTAGAACTTTTGATTAATGAAAATATCCAGAAACAACACTATTAGAACAACAAAATCAAGTGGTAGAATGTGACACAATGTCAGAACTGACATGGATCAACAGGAAAATGGCCCTCCTGCATGCATGTATTCTACTGCATTCTACCTTTAATCATAGGTTATCTATTATATTTTTTGCATAGAAACTCTATCTCCTTCCAATGGACAGAAAGGATGGTACCAACTTTATTAGAACAAAATACTAAATTGCTGTTTTCATCATCTCATGTGCAACTCCCTCACTACTACAATACCTTTATTTTTCAGAGCAAATGACATTGATCTCTCAGCAAAGGACCACAAGGCCTGCTGATTAAAGCACTATACAAAAGCCAGGTATTGCTAATACATTAAGGTAAAGCTAGATGTCAAACAGAAAAAACAACTAGAAAGATTTTATGTAGAATCTGTTAAGGACTAATACAAGCAGCTAAAACTAGTGCAGGAAAATACAGATTTTTTTACTATATTCTGGAATTTGTGTGGAACAGTACCAAACCATAAGTTCAGCCCATGACCCCCTTGTTCAGCTGATATAAAATTACTAAGATGCCTCTATCATGCTATTTGGCATCTGCCACAAGAAAGTCACGTGAAAAAGGTGAGTCTATTAAAACAACTTAGGAAGAAAAAGGGCCTACACAGATGACAAGCTCCTCTGGAAACAGTAGTCTGTCTCCTCTTCAGCAAAGCTGGATATCAAGGATAGTGATTTTTGATAGATAGCCTATAAGTCTATTGTCTACTGGCAGGAATGGCTTTCTTGATCAATGGATTTTATTACATCTTCTTAGTAGCAGCAATAGAAAAAGAGGTTCTAGTAGTGTTTTAATCTATAATTTAAACCTAAGTGCACATTTGAATATTCAGAAGACACTTATTGTTGTACATTTGCAAAAATGACAAACAGCAAGATAAGATTTTTTTTGTGGAGTGCTTTCAGAGGCCATTGAGAACTGATGAGCTTGAAAGTAGTAAGAAGAAATTAATTGCCAAAGGTAAATACTCCAGAATTGACTCAAGTAAGAGCTCAACTTCATCACTTTCAGATCTTGCAACAAGCTGTCTTACTCTTAGTACAGATATTCTCCTAATGTATTTGGAGCAGTGATTGCCTGACTACCTTCTCTCTACTGATGTTTCAAATTCCCAATTATCAGCAAGCCACACGTTGCTTTTTTAATGACTCACTGTGACAACTGACAGTTATCTTCAGGCTGGCAAGTCTGTCCTCCTTAGATGTTCTGAACTATTGGGCTTCTTTCTTACAGCACAAATTGCTGTCATATCCTGGGTATGGAATCATAGCACTTGGCTTTAAATCACACAATAATTAGGTATCTAATCCAATTTACTCATCTACGTTTTCCCTGCTATCAGTGGTGGGAGTAATGAGTTGGAGGAGTTATCCTTTCCAAAAGAAATATATCTGAGATAAATGGCCAGAACTGCCCTTAGCAGAGACCTTTGCCCCTTTCAACTGATCTCAGAGAGAATCTAGCTAAACGTTTTAGACTTTGTATCTGCCTTTCAGATAGCAAAAAAAAAGGTGCTAGGACTCCAGGTCACAGGATCTGTTCTACAGGCGAAAGTAGCTGATGCCATGATTTTTAGGCACCAGGTTTTCAGGACATGAATTCACAGCTCTGAGCAAGTTCTTTACTCGGGGAATGGTGAAAAGTTAAGCACACAGGAATACAAGAACAGTGTGCTGAGAAAGAGCTGCCTAAACCAGATGAACAGAAATAATCAAAAGAGAGGAACAGCTACAGTGCTGCCACTTACACAATCATGTGAGAACAGTAGAAATCTCATGGTTTTAGCTATGTGATCAGTCCCATTTGGTGATGGGTTATTGCTATTGTTTTCTTTAGGGGGGGCAAAAAAAAAGGTGGACAAAAGTGAGAAGAGTGCTTTATTTCCTTTCAAAGCATGAGTGGAACACAGGCTCAGAAAGGAGAAGCCCCATAGGTCCAGGGACATTTGACCCCAGTTCTGTCCTCTCCCAAGATCACCCTCTCTGCCCCAAGGATCTATCTGTGATGTGGAAACAGCAATGCAGAAGAAAGCACAAGACTGGTGGTGCCAAAAAAGTGAGCCAGTAGAGAGGACCTGCTTTTTGTCTTTTTTTTTTTTTTTGCTTGTTTGTTTTTTACTTGCTCCTGAAAACAAGCACCCAGATTCCTGCCCTGTTTCAGACTCGAGGCCTCAGGTTTTTTTCTAGATTTCAGCCCTCAGTTCCTTACTCAGCAAAGTTTGGAGGGACGCTCTCAGGATTCCCTGGATTGTTGGGACTGTAACTCCATTCCTAAAGATTTAAAGAGGCTGCCAGATTTAGAGAGGGAAACAAATTTACAGCCTCTGGAGACTTGGGTGGAAAACCCAAGTTGTTCCACACCTCTTAAAAATCAGCCCCATGTTTATTTTGATGCCTAAACACAGATTTAAATGTTTAACTCAAAGCCATGCGTTTGAAAGCTCTGGCTTGAAAATCCCCTTTAAAACCCTTTGCTTGGTGGTTTAGGGTCACCGATTCTCATCTGGGCTTCTCATAACGTGTAATTTCCCGCTCGATGGCTAACGAGCAGCAGAGTACCGCGACGGCCCAGGCGCAGGCAGGCAAGGAGGCAGCCGATAGAGGGCAGCCAGGGAAGGGCCCTGGTGTGCGGCGGGTCCCAGGCCTGCAGCCCTTGGCCCTCCCCAGCTTCTCCGCAGTGCTCTGCCGCTGCTCACCCACGACACAGGCCTGCGGGCGGCTC
This sequence comes from Colius striatus, assembly GCF_028858725.1. Classification (NCBI taxonomy): domain Eukaryota; kingdom Metazoa; phylum Chordata; class Aves; order Coliiformes; family Coliidae; genus Colius; species Colius striatus. The sequence continues at coordinate 117,265,200 of NC_084759.1, forward strand.
TGTGGAAAGTTACAACCCAGGAGGAAGAAGGGACAATAAGAAATAACTCGATATTGATTAAATAATCCCTATATTTTTGAATTATGAAACACCTTGGTAAAGACAACATGAGCCTCTCAGGATGCAGTAATGCTTGCTAGGAGCTGCAAAGCCCCCAGATGGACATCCTGTAACAATCCTCTGTATAATTTGGAGCGTTTGTGCCTTTTTTCTTTTCTTTTCTTTTTTTTTTTTAAAAAAACTGGATGGCCTGATCCTGCCTGTATGCACCAGTCATGTGAGGAGAAGGAGGCTCCATCCTGTAGGCTGGCTGGGATAGGAACATGGCAAGACCCTTCAGTGCTTCATAAGCACTGGTAGCTGTGCAAAGAGGGGTATGGGCTGTCAGATCAGGGTAGCAGGGCCAAAAAAATAATATAATTGCTTGTTTGGAAAGGACCTTTAAGATCATCAAGTCCAACCACTAACCTAACATTGCCAAGCCCAACATTAAACCATGGCTCTCTGTACCTCGTCTACATGTCTTTTGAATATCTCCAGGGATGGTGACTCGACTACTTCCCTGGGCAGTCAGTCTGAAGGAGAACCAATCCACTGTCTGGAAAAGAGCTAGGCCACCAGGAATCAGATGAAAATATTGCCCATACTTGACTTCCCTATTTTTTTATCCAGTCACTTTGCAGGAATTCATGGTGGCAGAAATAAAGCAGAGAGCTGGACCCATCTTGCTTGTGCTCTGAATGTAGAACATGTTACTCTTTTCTAGATCATGTTTTGACATTAACATCTTTTAACATTTTAAAGTAATGTCTTATTTCTTCTCAGTGACGCTTGTCAAGCTGATACCCTTTATAACTGAAGCCCTTTACTGAACACAGAGCACTTGCTGGGGTAACACGGCCAGAAGTTACATTGTCCACTGTTGTTTTATACTGCACAAAAACAAGAGGCTGTTGTACAACTAATATAGACTGTGTTCAATTACGAATAAAAATACTATGTTCCTACCACTAAAGCTGCTCCTGGAACCCCTCAGGGTTTCCTTATTTTTATGGCCTGTCTGTAAGCAGTTACTTTAACTCTCTGATGATAAACTGATACAGACTACTATAAAAGATAGCCCTCCTTTACAATTCTGGATGACTGCTTATAGGCTTGCAGTCTCTACCCGTTCCATATTATTTCCCTTCAAGTATAAAGTTCACTACGTAAAAAGTACTATTCAGAGCACATTGGATATCATTCACTGGAAATCACCCATATACTCCCTATCATTTCTGTCCTGGACTTCCTGGTGGTGTGCCTACATTACATTGAGCAAGGACTGAAAAAAACTTTGCAGGCTTCAAGAAGAACTGGGTTGGTGCAAGAGCTCAGGAATGCCAGAGGCAGATGGACTACTACCACACACAAACTCAGAGTGCAGTCCTAACTTGATAGACTTTTTGATTCTATGGGTATTTCATCTTTCTTTTATCACTTCCTGCAAATTGTACCTGTTCTACCTAGCAGATTTTTTTCCCTAGAAGATCTAGCTTCTGAAACTCTCACTGGATACAGTTACGTGGGATTTGCAGTACCTTCAAACTCAAAACATGAGTTTGGACAAAACATCTCAGCCAAAGTCTGACCTTCAAAGAACTTAAGGGCTTTGGTTACATTGTGGTGTTCTTCTAAACAGCTATCGCTTCACTCCCCAGTTCTATAAATCCTAGTTCTACAAAAGATGGTCCCTCCTTGGGTTTCAGCTCTAAATCTCCTGTAATTCTGAGCAGTCAGAGTACTGCACCTATCCTAGCCATAATCTTTACCAACTTCCTGGAGTGTTTCTACCAACATTGACTGGATCTTCCTCCTCCAGAGTCAGATTACCATAGCATCTTATGTCCCATGGGATTCACTACTAAAGCCACAGCTCTCTTCTGTTTTCCATATTCCTTCCGTCCAGAACATTTTGTCTGGGGAAAAGAGATGGCATGAACACGTAGCCCCAGCCTGGAACCAACAAGGACAAACTCCTTAGGAAGCATGTACTGGGGTGGTGGATCAGCATTCGTCTTGAATAAACTGGGGAGGAAGGGTGACAGGTAAGGAGTTGAAGATTTTTACTTGACCCAGAGCAGATCTGTTCAATTTGAGAGCCAGACACCTTATTTGGCATGTAGGTAAGACTATCTCTTTCCAGATGAAAAGAGATGTTCAAACCACAGGCTTAGTGAGCAATGAACTAACTTGCAGGACCATTACATTGTCAGACTTCCAAATACTCCCTTGCAGAGCTCAGTTCATGTAACAGGTCATTCAGCTGCATTTTAATGAAGTTCTGCCTAGACTTCTTGGCCTAGTGAAATAACATTGCTTAACCTCTCACAGCACTGGTTAGAAGGAAAAAAACCCAGACTGGACTATATTATCATCTGTAATACTATAACACACTTATTTATTTTTTGGCAATTTCAATGACATTTGAAATCTTGCTGTAAAGTCCAAGGAAATTAGAATATGAGACCTTTGTTGAGAACTTTCATTCTGACATATATGTTTCTCAAAACAGTGCTGACTTGGAGCTCAGAGAATTGAGAAAATTGGAAATAACACAGTGTAAAGACACTGAGAATTGCCTTTTTGCATGGGACACCTGGGCACAGTCAGGGAAATGTCAGTGTAATAATGCAAAAACTTTGATGATTAAGGTCTGCTGGTAATTGTTGTTCTGTGGTTTAAGAGCACCAACACCCCAGGTCTAACTTCAGAGTTGGAAATAATGTTAAGTCCTTTTTGTTATTGTTATTGTTGTTGTTGTTATAAGCAGTTTCCTCTCACAGAGGCCAGACATCATCATATGCATCTTTGTTGTTATTTTGTTCCAGTCAGTTAAGTCTGGACATTGAGCAATCAAATCGCCAGTGGTCATGAGCTGTAATTTTCAGTTTTCTAAGGAAGATACATGAAATGGAAACTGGCAAACTTGTGATTCCACTTTAGGGTGTCTGGCGAAAATATTTTGGATTAGTAACATATCTGAGAGAAGACTGGAGAATTGGCTAGACGTCCTGTATGTAACATGCCAGAAAAGCCAGAGCAGCATCCACTCACAATTCAAATGAATTTTAAGGTTTTAGAAGAGTTTAAATTGAAGAGCATCCACTCTTTATCAAGTATGGCTTATAGAACAGGGTTATATAGGAAAGCTGAAATTATCCATTGACAGCTGTATCCTGGGGATTTTTCCCCCCTTCAACATAAACATTTGTCTTGAGCATTTTTAAAAAATTACAGTAGACTAGAAGGTTGCCAAATATTTAGTGGTTTTGTGAAGTTGTTTGGTATTCATGTCTACTACAGTTCTACAGAAAACATTTCTAAGAGCCATTTCTTTCACCATACAGTAATCTAGAAAGGGGAGCAAGATAATAAACTTTAAAGATGTGAAAAAGAAAAATGTAATTGGAGCTGCTTGTATAATTATTTTTTTAAAAAAGAAGCCTTTGCTGAGGCTGGATTCATGTCCTGCCAATGTTTATTACAGTGTTTATCATTAGGACAGTGATTTTGCACATGTTCAGTCAATTCCAATAGACAACAATGCTGTAATGTTTTCAGTTCTTGGACTTTCTTCCTTCATGAGAGTAGATTGGCAGCTGATGGAAACTCACCCCTTCCCCACCCTTGTTTACATCCCCACCAGCCCACAGCAGAATGCCTGTGCTCCAGCTCACTTTGGTTCCCCTCCAGACACATCCCACACAGAGGAACGGCTGGGCTGTATCTGGCCTTTAGGAGCTTGGGCAAGGGGAGAGGGTGCGAGAGAGGCCTGTCCTGTGTTTTGCCCTGTGGTATATTGAGGTATAAACAGATAAACACAGGTTGCTTACTTCTCATTCAAGCAGTGTAGCAGCTACTCACATTGTAGTACCGTCTCCAAACCAGAGCTGGACTGACCTGCCTTCTCTTTTAACCAAAAGGTGACTTCATTCACCTCATGCAGACCCCTAACTCACTGCTTTTGCTCTGTAACTTGAAGCTGGCCAGAGCTATAGTCCTAGTGCTGGTCACAGCAACCAGACAACTACCATTACATTTGAAAAAGCAGCCTAGATCCAATGCTAAGGACATATTCCTCATTAGCTAGCATCTGTTGCTGGCTGGGCAGGACAGGCAAAGCTGAACTGCACACCTGAATGCCATGGAGCACCAATAAACAGTTTCCTGCTGTTGTCCAATAGATTGTTACTACCTTTTTATTTTATTAAGTGCCAGAAAGGTGCATGACAACAGGTTCAGCTGGTAGGGTTTCGTACAGTAATTTATGCCACTTCAGTGTAAAACATAAAATTAGAAGCATGGAGGACAGAAGTGAATTTATTTTAAACTGCAGTTGGTCTCAAATTAGCTATCCAGTAATCACAATTCAGTTTCAGGAATGCCTGCCTGGGAAATCCTGCGGGCCATCCTGAGGAGAGCTTTCAGTAACCACGTGTTGGAAGAGAGCTCATCTGGAAAACCTGGAGAAAAGTTCCAAGAGACAGTGAAGCCTGATGCTCTCAGGAGGAAGAGTCAGCCCATAAGAAGCAATACAATTCATTACTGTCAGCGCTGTTTTGAATTCCCTTGAGGGGCTCAAAGGAAGGTTTCTGTTATGCTACCGTGAATCATGTCACCGGAGACTCTCTACAAAACGTCTCAGAGACTCACAGTCACAAATGAACAAACTTGTTTCTTTCTGCCTGCATTTCAAAAATCCAGTGCTAAATTCTTATGTACATGTTCTATAAACTGTCATATGGAAAACACTCATAAGCCTTCTGTGGCAGGAATTAAGTGAAAACAGGCTTTGTTTATTTTTATCAAGTAGTGATGATATGCAAAAGCAGCTTTTCACAGGCCTGGCCTTTTTTTCTCACAGGCTGTTTGGAAGGAATATGAAGAGAGGCCAGCTTTCAGGACAGACAGCAACATTTCCTCCACTGTCTGTCCTGTAAAGAAGCAAAATAGCAGCTACTTACCAAAAAATCTCTAATAACTAAAGAATCAGTAATTTGCTTTCAGGTCTTCAAGTATTTATCTTTAATTATTTACCTCTGCACTCAGGAACATGACAGTGGCCATAGACAACAACCTTTACATTCAGTCTTTGACAGTTGGTGTTTATACTAGCAAACAAAAGAAAAGAAACAAACACTGATTCTCTCTGTGCCAGACAGCTCATTGCTATGCTTTCTCTATGTCTGACTTCAGCTTTTGATACACCATCATTCAATTCTACCATGTCCTCTCCTCCCGCTCTGCCCTCCCACCTCATTGCAAGAGCTAGCATGATACATGGACTTGCAGCTTGGCCTGCAGAAGTGAAAGGGTCAGTCAAGACCATTTGAGACCTCTATATCCAGTTCACTACTAAAGAGCTACCACACTACCATGTCTCTCTCATACATACAGTTCAATAATTTCAACAGCATCATTTTCCACTTCTTAGGTAGTTATTTATTTATTTGTCACACCAGCATAAGATTGCTGGCCCTTTTGTCCAACTAACTCTTTACCATACTGTGGTTTGAACCATATGCAACTGCCTTTCTGAAAATCCATTTCTGCGTTGACATCTTAGCAACTTGGTTCCACAGTAGAGACAAAGTCTAGAACTACTGGTGGATTAACTACATCTTAGCTAGGCCACAACCAAAGGGTTTTCATTAACACCTAAATACATTTTATCATTAGCTGACTAGTTCCCAGTGCTTTAAATATGTTTTGTGCTACTCCCTTCTAGGTTCCTAAAGCCTGGTGTGTAATTCATGTTTTGTGAGAGATGCTACTTGAAGACACACAGCCAAACCTAGATTCAGAAATTGTAACACCCTCTTGAGTTTGTTTCCACCCACAAACAAAATAAATACTTGCTGTCTGTCAGATGCCCTTATTTGAGAGAACTTGTATCGGTATTTATGTTGGTGCAATTCCACATCCTTTACTAGGAATAGGATCAGATATGCAGCAAGCTTCCCTGCTGGAGATGCTCCAATATCTGGAGCAATGTGCCATAACTGCTCTAAATGTCAGCAGTGATACTAGCTGTATCACATACACAGGGCAAAAAGAGCAGAAAAAGTAAAATTCAGTCATTTGGGGGCTCTATACCCCAATCATTGTACTTCTGCTAAAACAGGCTATTAAAATAATTAGGGGAATGAAAAGTAATAGTTGGCACTATCATGAATGTGTGTAAGGCCAAGAGAGTAATCTGATGTGGATCCAATCAGATTATCATAAAATACATTTAATTCAGAGCTTGATGACAGGCATATTCCTAAGAGTTTTCATCTAAAGAACAACGAAACCTCATTTTGAATTCATAAGGTCTTGCAAGATTTTGGAATGCAAGCTTCTGTGGTATAGCTCAAGATTTCTCATTTTTTATACCATAAATCAAGTCTCTCTTATTTCCTACCTGTTGCTGAGTATTTTCTTATTGAAGATAGTGGAAATTCATGATATTCTTAAGGAGCTTTCAGCACTTCTCAAGGGCAGTATCTCTGTCAACACAAACATAGACTTAGGTTAAACTTTAGAAAACAGATAGTCTGGGAGGTGTTTGATCAGAAGACTTCTGTGTGTGCCTAAAATCAGAGTTAGATGCAACAGGATTCTTTTTATTACCCTTGAATTTTGATCCTTTATGTCCATTTACATCTTAATACTCAAGTACCTCCCTAGTCTTGCCACAGTGTCTGACACAAATCAGAGAAATGCATTTTTTTCCCTCCCCATAAACTATTTCAAAGTTCATCTTAAAGTTGTGAGTATATTCATCTGTGCTTGAATCCAACAAGAGAGGAGGATCAGAATGAATTAGAACACTCTGTCTACCATTACACGTATTTCAGGATCTGCCACTTCCATATTACAGATGAAGTTTTAAGCAACAACGTTCTTCTGTCAGCACTCTTTAAAATATCTGCAGATGTAGGCTATTTCCCAGAAAAGACATTGACATTTACAAGTGAGTCCTTGTATGTGCATTTGCAGTGGTGCCAATAAAACTTCAGTCCTCGCAGTTCTGAAAAATGTTTCATGTATTACTGAAACTACAGTAACGACTACATAAAGATGTACATCAGATTTTTTGTTCTTTCTGTGCATAGGCAACATTTTCCCTTTTCATATACTTTTTCCCTCATGTACTTTTAATGCAGTTTCCTTCCCCATCCTTATAATATTGATGATGGTATATCAGTTTCCTATGTGGGATGGAGGAGGAATTGCCATAATTCTGAATTCTTTCAATTAATTAATGCTTTCAGATAACCAGAATTACAAGAAATACAGTTGGGTGATTTGTGACAGCTGAATAATACACTGACACACAAAAGGGAGATATTAATATTTTCAATCATCATCATTACTAGCACTAGGCAACTGGATAAAATTTCAGAACTTGAATTCTCAGAAGTTTTTTGTTAACAGTTCTAAATTGCATATAGCTGATGAGAGAAGCTGGATCTCAAATTAGGTAGCTGATTCTAGATTTATCAAAACTGGAGTTTGGCAGCTGTGTTCTATTCTTAACAAAATCACAGCTGTGATTTGCTTTTGCTATGACAAAATTAAGAAGCCAATCACAGGACCTTTATCCTTTACGTAAGGGAAACATTATGCTCTTTCCAAGTTTTTCCTCAAATAAAACATTAATTATTGCCTTTTAAAAATATTTTTCCATACTTCCAAGACAATGTCAAATATTAAGTATGCATGTTACATGTACCTCACTAATACAGAATCATAGAGTCATAGAAGGGTTTGGGTTGGAAGGAACCTTAAAGACCATCTAGTCCTAACCCCCCTGCCATGGGCAGGGACACCTTCAATTAGATCAAGTTGCTCAAAGTCCCTTCCAATCTGGCCTTGAACACTTCCAAGGATGGGTCATCCACAGCCTCTCTGGGCAATCTGTGCCAGTGCCTCACCCTCAGAGAGAACAACTTCCTCCCTACATCTAATCTAATTCTGCCCTCTCTCAGTTTAAAGCTGTTACCCCTTGTCCTGTCACTACACACCCTTGTAAAAAAGCCCCTCTCTGGCTTTCTTGTTGGCCCCTTTAGGTGCTGGAAGGTGGCTCTAAGGTCTCCCCAGAGCCTTCTCTTCTCCTGTCTGAAAAACTCCAACTCTCTGAGCCTGTCTTCATAGACTCCAGCCCTTTGATCATCTTCATGACCCTCCTCTGCACTCACTCCAACAGGCCCATGTCCTCCTCATGTTGAATGCAGCACTCCAGGCGGGACCTCAGGAGAGTGGACTAGAGGGGCAGAACCAGCTCCCTTATCCTGCTCACCATGCTTCTTTTGATGCAGCCCAGGATATGGTTGACTTTCTGGGCTGCAAATGCTCATACTAAAAAATAATGCAAATCACCATGAAACTAAATATAGATGTGAGTGATTAATAAATCCTCTTAATGATCAAATACACAGGAAACAGACCACTATTCAGCAAAGTTGCAACAGGCTCCTTAAAACTGTATCTAAGTTGAACTTGGATAGATGTTACTTCTGTATTGTATTGTTTACTATTAAAATCCCAGGGTTTGTTTCATCTTCTCATCTAGTCTGAATGCATCCTCACTCCAGATTCTGTATTTTCAGTAGTATAATGTCTGCTATACAGAGATCCTGAAATGACCCATCTGACAATGTAGCTATTTGTGTATAAATAGCCTAATGACTCCTTCATTACTGAGGTTTTTGTTATGAACATAATTTTCAATCTGCTAGGAATTACAAGAAAATTTCTCCTAGATAACTCTACAAGAGTTTTCTCTTATTTGCTTGAGCATGCAAACTTTGTTGTTCTGGGGCAGTGTTGGGTTCTGAGTGACTAACACTGAAGTGCAGCAGATGGAATTATTACAGTCTGTTCCTGTGGTTATATAGAGCTCAGTATACTTTTTCAAGTAACAAAATAAAGAAAAAATTGCTAGAAAGGGAAAAAAATATTTAAAAATTTAATCCTGTCACTTCAGATGGCTATAACAACAGCTTCCAATTAATTTCTAACAAGAAAAACACACAGAGATGCAGAATGACCTCACTGGAAGCGAAAGGAAGGAAGGAAGGAAGGAAGGAAGGAAGGAAGGAAGGAAGGAAGGAAGGAAGGAAGGAAGGAAGGAAGGAAGGAAGGAAGGAAGGAAGGAAGGAAGGGAGGAAGGGAGGAAGGGAGGAAGGGAGGGAGGAAGGAAGGGAGGGAGGAAGGAAGGGAGGGAGGGAGGGAGGAAGGAAGGAAGGAAGGAAGGAAGGAAGGAAGGAAGGAAGGAAGGAAGGAGGGCTGCTAGCCTCAGTAGCCATGCTGGGGATTTTTATGTGCCTTTATAGCAAAGGAGCCACAGGTGTGTGCAGGCTCCCAGTCAAGAGGTATGAACAGAAGGGGAGCTTACCCATTAGACTCGCTCAGCAGTCCTGGCTGAGCTTTTCTCAAATACTCCATATTCCTTTTTAAAACTTGTTTTAAGGGAGAGACAGAGCATTTTCTTTTGGGTTTTTTTCCCCCTTCTTTTTTTTCCTCTGTCACAGGGCATTGCTGTATGTATTTAAGCTGAAAGTTATCAGGCAAGTTTTGGAAAGGATGTTGTATAAGGGCTCCGTGCACTTCATCTTTCATGCTAGCTCTCCCATGCAGCTGCTGGCCTGATGTTTGGTTAGTTCAGCGCTGGGGGAAAACAATTGCAACAGTGGCAGTACTGCCAGGCTTGCTATTTTGTATATTGCGAAGAGTTCCCTCTCTGATCCACTCTGTCAGGGAATGGGAACAGTTCTTTACTTTCTGCTCTTACAATCCTATACAAGAGATGATGGCTGCGCTGCACTTGTCTACACAGCACAGTAAGAGTGCTAACATTTAAAGTGCCTGAGACCAGAGGTGCTGAGTGTGCTTGCTGCACCTGCTTTCTGCATGGTTTTGAAGAGGTAGCCTTTACAGTCTTCTTTTCTGCCTATAGAAGAGTTTGTAGCACATTGGCTAAGAGAAAGAATGAAAAGTCAAGGTGTTTCATAATGCTAGTATTGAATTTTTTTTTGGCTAAAAGTTTAAAATTTGTGTACTTAACTTCCCTTATTTATGCTAATTTATTGAGTATGTTCAGGTGCACTTTTTTCAGTATACATGTAGATTGATGAAGTTTGCAGAATTAGCAAAAAAATTAAATGTTGTGGCTCTCCTGAGGGCAAGATTAAGGACACAAAGATGTCCATTTCAGTAAGTTAAAATAAAAATCCTCTTGCACCACAGTTTCAAAGTCTTCACAGTAGCAAAATAGTTTCCATCCAAAACTTAATGTAATTAGAAGGCAAGCATCCATGTGGACACCAGGGAAATAACAGCTATTTGGCAACAGCTTTCTTGGCTATTACTCCTCTAGAACTTCAGTTAATTTCCATTTGTTTTCCTTTACTCAGCTTAATCAATCACTAACCAACTAATTATCCGAGAAGAGCATCTCAAACTAATTCTTAGATCATTATAGAGATCTCATACTTGAGATGAGATTTGTTCCTTCTGTTTCAGGGATTGAAAACTGAATATTTGGTATATGATTAACCTCAGCAAGGAACAAGTCAGATCCTACACTGATGGGAACAATTGTGGTCTCCTGGGAAAGGAATGTATGAGGCAGAAGGGCTCTTTTATCTCATAGCTGTATTTTCCTTAGACAGAGTAGAAAAATGCCAAATGAGGGAGGCTGGGCATAAATACAGATTCCAAAAAGCAAAAATAGAAAACAAAGTTGATAAGAAAAAACCCAAATGCAAGTGATGAAAAATGACTACAGTCCAGAAAGAAAGAGAACAGAAAGAAGAGGTGAAACCAATAACTTGAAAAGGATCTAGATGTTATGGAAAATAAATAAGTGAAATGTCAAGAGGAAAAATAAGTAAAAAATGAGATGCCCTGAGAACTTCAAGCTGGAGGAGAGAAAACTATGAACAGGGAGCTAGTCAGGAGTAAGTAACAAAGATCAGAAAATAAGGCATGTATTTGAATTGGCACCAACAAAAGAAAATTACTATAAATATGGCAAAAAAAATTAATGCCCTGTAAAATACCAGCTTTATGCATATAACAGGCTGGCTGATGTTAAAATATTTTTCTAGCTCCGGGCTTAGCATGACATTAAGAATTCTTGGAAAGGTAGGCTAGAGCTCTGCTTTTTCTACTTCAGGCCTTTTCCAAACATGCTAGGAAATACACGCTGCTTTTCTTGAGCAATCTCATGTAGATGCTTCGCTTTGACTAGCCTGTTCCATGTGCTTCTTCTGTACCAATCTAAACTAGAGAAAAGGTACATAATCCTAGATGAACGGTCTGACCAAACACAGAATGTACCAGCCCAGTACCATTTCTCCAGTAAATTAGAGCATTTGTGAATACATGATGATGAGTTTTCCGTGTGTACCGTGATCAAAATAAGAACCATGACCTAAGGAGTACTCTCTTAGTGGGAACTTTTAGGTATTTCTATGTAGTCAAATGTATTTAAAAACCGCTTTGGATTCAATTTCCTCTTAAATATGCAATATTTAGCATATATATTGTATCCTTAAAAAACCCTAAGTTTTAGAGTGACCCCCTTGAAAGTATGCTTCACATTTAACAGATAAGGAACCAGGTGAAGGAAGCAATATGCAGTTGAAGTTAGTGAGAGGACTCGGTGTCAGGATCAAGGGCAAATATCACAGTTCACTTCAGCCGTGACCAAAATATACTTGGGATTTTTGTATTTGTTTCAGTGCTGTCTGTTGGAAAGCAGTCCTCCCAAAAAATGTCCTTAAAATGCTGCAATAGAAATCTGGAGGTTAGGTGGTTGGTTTTTCTTTGGTTGTGTTAGGTTTTTTTTTTTGTTATAAGGTTTTCAATATAGTATCTGCATTCTGATAGTCACTTACTTGCTGTATTAGTACAGTCAGGTTCCAGGATATGGTATGATGTCTGGTGACATGAGCTTCTCAGAGCATAAAGTACATAGGAAAGGGGAGCTTTCCAAAATTTCACAGAAGCATATGATATTTTATGTTTTCCTGATGGGTAAGCCATTATCCAGCTTTATCCTGAGTTATGTAACAGCAGGTTTTCTCCAGGCAGGCCTGAAAGATGAGGGCACTAACCTGCAGATGTGCCCTCACTCACTGTAGTCATAGTGAATCATTTTGAGAAGTGGTGTTGGGTTTGTTTGGTTTGGGTTTGGATTTTTTCTTTATAAGCACTGTATAAACCATAGGAAAAAAACCTCTATGATTCACAGGTGACACATGTATAGTTAACTATGTTTTCGTAAAGACAGGCTTTCACCTGTAACACTGAAGATTGTCAAGAAGAGAATTTGATAATAAAGTGACACTTAAAGTGATCAAAATACAAAAATTCTTATTGTGGAGTTCTCATCACACATACAAGGGACTGCAAAGCAAGGGTCTTTTCTCACCTTTGCTACTACATCAAAAAATGTGGGACAGGGTTTGCAGAAGTGATGAGAAACAGAGAGTTTTTACCACATCGTAGGCACTGAACTTCCAATAGGCATAGCACTTAAGCTGGATATGAAAGTCAGATGGCGTTAATACTCTTGAAATACAACTTGAAATAGTTCATACACTCAGACAATTAGCCCCCTGGTTTCTAACCCCTTCCTTCTCCACAATGTTAACATGCCACTCATCATAAATGTACAGCATCCAAAAATGGTGAGTATCTGGATAATCTGAGCCACAGGGTGTCCCTTTGCCACCTATAAACACTCTCTATAAAACTGACCTTTTTTGTTGTTTTGTGGACACCCCATGGTCCAGATAATTCTGTCTCAGTGTGGAAACACAAGAAGAAAAAACAGCAGCTCCCTGGCAGCCTTACTGATGTATACTGCTGAGCAACAAAATGTAAAGCAAGTCTCTGATCATTTGCCAGGGTCACATCTGGGTGCAGAGCAAGCAGCAAGATCACAGAAAGAGATTTTCCCTTGTTCCTATTACCTGAATGGATTATGACATGTGTTTTACATTGGATAGGCAAATTGATTCATATAAAATGAAAGCTTTAAATGTAGTCTACTTCTTAAGTTATGCTTTCCTAAGGTTTGTTCAGATTCAGAGAGGTATGTCTTACTTTCCTTTTCAAGCCTTCCTGCTTGCTGCCTGGGCTTATAAAAATATTTTCCTAGGGGGCTGAATAAAGGAGAGTTTCACTACTTTTAGCTATTTCTTCCTCTGTCTAAGAATCCTGGGATATCACTATGAGCAAAGAAGCCTATGAGTTCTGCGACCTTACAGGTTGGGAGAAGCAACAATGAGAAAAGAGTATTTAAATATTAAAAGTAGATGAAGCGTTATTAGGAAAGGCTCATACCTATGAAACATCTTTTTGTTACTTGCTCAGCATTATCTTAGAAGTATGTAAGGATTTACAGAGTCTTCCTAAAAGCAAAGTATTGCACTTGAACGCTGGAGTACTACTTTGATTTGTCCGTAGGTTATTGACCCCAAATCAATTGAATTTGCTCAGCATACTACCAGATTGTTTAATGTGGGCTCAGTAGCCTCAGACTGATTCCCTGCCACAAAACATTTCCATGGCAAAATCCATTAACATATTGGGAATGCTGACAATTCCTCTGGCAACCTCAACAGTGGAGACAGAAAGTAACTTAGCATGCCTTGCCTTCAACTTCTCCCTTTGCAAGTCTGGCTTTGGGCACATTGTGTGCAATAATGCAGGTTTGCCTGAGAAAACATAATACAAGCCATATTATTTTGCCTGTGCTATAATACAAGCTGCACAAGGAGTAAGAATATCTTCTTTCTTTTTCTTTATGACTAATGCTTACATATCAAGAAGGGGTAGCCTGCACCAATGGAGTAAGGAAGGCTCCATACACAGACATCCTTGCATGGAGCCACAACAGGGCTTACAAAACTGTTCTTTGTGCTTATACTTAAGATTTGTTTTCTTTTTGGAACTTAACTCATTTTTGTGAAGTTGCTTAATAAAATTTAATGGGATTGGAGTTTCATGGTGTGCTGAAGAGTTTACAATGTACAAAACACTGGCACTGAGATTAAAAAAATGACAAACTTGTTAAAATATTTAGACTTTGTACTGATGTAGCCACTTTCATTCAAGAATTTAAAAAACACATTCTGATCATTAATCACTGCTCCTAGATGCCATGTATAAAAAGCATTATTGAACCAAATACAGATGAGACATAGCAAAGATGCTAATTGACGTCTGAGCTCATTTAGGATCTAGTCCAAATATTCTGTTCAAGTATACGGGTATTCCTATTGCTGTTGCCTTAAAAGGGATCCAGAGGATTGGCTACAGCTCTGGAAAAGAATTGAGGAATCCATTGAAGGATCCATTGAAGGATCCAAGCCATCCTGCTCTGGTCACCTTAGCTGGCCTGACCCCTGAATGAACAAAGGGAATGGTTATTGTAGGTCTATGTTGAAAAATGGATTAAAAGTTTTCACTGTAGGATTTTACATTTTTAATGGATCTTCCACTTCTAAGTAGATTTTCCATATACATATGCACATTTTTCAGTGATTTCTTTCTTTTCCATATCTCATTCTGGTAGTAATGCCTCAACCCAGGTACCCTGAACTTTTTTGCAACCCGATAAAGGAAAAAAGAATTGGCATGGCTGATGAAGATACAGACTTTGACCACCATCCTCTAGAGAGCTGTGCCGCAGTGGAAGAGTGAGTTGGTTGTGACAGGATGACATTTGTTTCAGGCAAAAAAGAAGGCGGAGGTAGATTTTTTCGGTAGTATAGATTGAATCTCACTTTCTGACTAGTGTGTTGCTGGTGCTGCTGTATAGTTATCATATGTTCCTCCCTATTGCTGGCAAGGATGCAACACAGATACAGGAATATGGCTGAAGTGCTTCAGAAGCATGCCGATCTCCCTGTGTGGACAAACCTCCCACAGCAAACCTTGCTGGGAGCATCTCTTATGTTCACATTTCTGGAATTTGTTTACCATTCTGCATGCAAAGAATTATTGTTAAGCTGCTTGGTGTCCCTCAAATATGGGACACTCATACATCCAAATGGTTTACTTTATTGTCAGACTCCTTTGTGGTAAGGCTGTTTTAGTCCAAGAAGAGAGAGAGTCCAAGCAGCACTGCAACATCAGCTAAATGCCCTGTGGGGAAGCACACACTGCAGGGAGAGCCCACAGGTAACATATCACACGCTGCTGCAGGTTCTTTCTGTGTCAAAACTCCCTAGGATAAACATACATTCTTCACACAGATGCCATGCATTTTGATTTCCATCCTACATAAATTATCAATATAAAGACAAGAAATCATTTACATGCATTACCCAAATTCTTACAGAACATTGCACATCTCATGGAAAAAAAACCTCAATACAGTCTTCAATTGGAACTTTTTTTTATTTTAACCTTCTCTCCCCTCTCTCAATGATTTCTGTTAGAATGAAGAAAACAGCTAGTCTCAGGAGGTCAAGATTTTATGCTAGTCTGTCATACAAGGTGTAAAGCATGTAAATGTTGTTCCACAGGACTCTTTCAGAATCTGTTAATTCTACTAATGTCACTGACTAAGATCTGGTAAAAACTTACAGATTGCCCACAGCGAAAACCCATGGGAAACTCATACCAGAAGAATGGCTGCTGGTACAGCAATGCTCCTTTCAAAACAGAAGTGTGAGCCAATAGGTTGACGGGATCTGTTCTTCACTTAAGACAAGTTTATTATTCTAAACTTCTTTCGAGAATTTCCCTGCGTTTTACTTGGTAAAAATAGCGAGCTCCGCAAAGACACAACATAAAAATTACAATAAATAACCCCTTTTTAAACTATAGGTCTTATTGTTCCTTCACAAGTCTAAAACCTGAAGAGAAGTTTGCTTAGGGCCATGGTATCATTAACAAAATAACTATGTTTGTGTGTTCATAAGTAATTTAGCCTTAATCTGAGAAAGCAGCTCTGAACTGCTCAAGGTTCAGGAAAAGGTGGTCAAGAAGTTAGCTGCCAAAGACTCGCATGTAACAAATGCACCTCTGTGCTAGAAGTGTATTAAGTTAACAGTAAGACCTTTATGTTTTGGAAATTGTAATTTTCATCTAGCTATCAGTTCCTAAGAGATTATTACAGATAAACTTTGACACATTAAATGGGACTTATGGTATGTGCTTGTGCCATCAGAAATGGGCCTCTATAATAAATGTCAAACCTTGAACTGAATGAACTTCACAGGCAAACTGAGGTTTCTTCAAAGTCCAAGGAAAACACTGCTGTACTTGTCACAGTCCATCACACTGAACCTTATGCAAAATTTTACTGTATCAAGAAGGATCCTCTGAGACAGAGGATCACAAATCTCATTTGTGCTGTGTCTTAACAATTGCTGTGTTATGGTAAAGGTGTTAAGTGATGAAGATCCTGCAGTGAGATTCTCTGCTGTTAGCTTATTTTGCCAATCTGATAATGTCCTCCTAGCTCCTACACCAGAACACACAAGACCTTCTCAAGCCTTGTCAAGGCTTTTGTGCAGCAGAAGGACTGGGAGCCAAGGACAGAAAAGGTATAGGAAGTTACAATTTGAAAAAAAAATGTGCTCAGGAGAAAGCATCACTGATGTGTTGCCTTGTTGTTGTGAGTCCAAATGTATAACATCTGAATACAATTGCCATGACATCTTTGCATGCCAAGAAGGAAATGCATAATGGACACGGATGGGCAAAGGAAGGACAAATAGATCTACTGCTGTGCAGGTTACACATGCAAGGGCAAGGGATGTTGTTCTTACCTTTTAGTAGGAAGAACAAGTGCAGCTTTCACTTAGCTGATGGCAGTTAATTTGTGTTATTCTCGTAGATTGTTTTCATGACTCGACAAGACACCCATGCAGAGCTCCAAGGAGATTTTTTACTTTGATATTTCTTCATCTTCCTAGATATCACATAACTTTGTGGCTGATGCAATGGAACAACCATAGGACAGGCAAATGCTGACAGCACCATCACGCTGTAAGGCACAAACAGTCCAGGTCTACAGGCAGTCTCAAGTAATGTGGCCCATGACCAATCAGAAGCCAGGAACACGGGAATCAGATAAGTAGGGTTTAGCATCAGGCAAACCCCTTAATGCTTTGTCCTCTCTAGTGAGGACAAAGACAGTTATACTCCAGTGCAGAGATATGAACTAAGAAGGCCTGGCTCAAGATCATGCTAGTTGAGCAGGACCTGTAGCACAAAGGTAGGAAAGAAGAAAAAGAGGAACAGGGAGAAACTGGCCAGACTGAGATTCATTGCAAGTGACTTCTGTATTTGGAACTTCAAAAGGGTGGCAAGTACACACTAGGATCAGAAGTGGGAGACGTGGCTGCAGTCAGCTGCAGACCCTCATATAAATGCAAGTTCTTACAATCTGCTACTAAAAGCATCCTGGTATGTATTTAGTCAACACAACTGCATCATCTTTCTTCTTCAGGCAGAGAAAGCAGATAAGTTATTTGACTCTTAAAAGCTACAGTGCGTATGAGAATCCAGTCCCATATGCTTAAGCAATATGAGGAAGCATTAAAGTGAGATTAACTTACATTGATTCTCTGTAGAACTTCGTTCTACCAAAGGAGAATGAAGCCCCTCTGGGTAAACAAAGAATTAGGCCAGTAGGGGCTCTGAATTGCTTCTGGAGTATTGGTTTCTGAAATCAAGAAGGTCCGTGACTGCTACCGGCAGGACTTTAGGATAAAACAAACTGAACAACCCAGTGCTCAGCAAGATGGTGGAAGCTAGCTTTTGCTAGCATCATCCATCCAAGGCAAAAGTTAAATGTCTGAATGTAGCAGCTGAAAGAAGAATGAATTTTAAGTCTGCATTATAAATAGTAAAAATATTGGCAAAATATGTAGAGGAAAGTTATGATTACGTATGATTGTATGTGTCACAAACAAGAAACTTAGATAAATGTATTTCTTCTTTAGAGATGGAGCATAGATAGCAAGCAACAGGAGGCAATCAATATCTGACTTGAAATATGAATTGCCAGATTAATGCCTGATGAGCTTTCTTATCTTTTTCCCACCTCTCCTCTCAATTACGTCAAGGTTCTTGATGTAAAAAATGAAAATTAAAAATAAGTATTTTCTAGTGTCGTCAATATCAGGACAAAGAGATACTGTTCAGTAAAAGTGAACTTTGTAAAGGCTTGCTTTACCAGTTGTTACCTGGGAAGATGATACTATGATTGACTTAACTTTGTCACAGCTATACTATGATGGACTTTATCACATCTTGAATTAAACAAATATAGGTCTAGTAACTTCATGGGAGTTGTCAGCTTTGCCAATATATTATAAATGGGATATTCTGAAGTGCTGCCAGAGCTATAGACTTTTGAATCAATGATTCATGTGAAAAGGACCTGGACACAAACTTGCCTTTAGCCATTATATCTCTGACACCATTAAGTCCAGGCAGATAAGAAGTGAGGGTGAGTTTATTCCCAGCCTAAGTGAGCTGGATCATTAGCTCCTTTGATTGCTGAAATCCTGAAACAACCCTTTGATTGAAAGGCAGAAAATTATTTGGAAGGAATCCTGGCTAGGAATCTGATTTTCTGGGTTTTTTTTTTTGTCCTGAATTATATGTTACTGAAGATTATAAGTGGTAAAATTCTTCATATTATGTGTGAAGGCATAGAATCATAGAAGGATTTAGGTTGGAAGGGACCTATCATGGTTGGAAGGGATCACATAGTTCTAACTCCACTGCCATAAGCAGGAACACCTTCCACTAGACCAGGTTCCTCAAAACCCCACCCAAACTGGCCTTTAGCACTTCCAGGGGTGAGGCATCCACAACCTCTCTGGGGAACCCAATTCAGCTCACACATTTAGAAAATATAAAACAGTTTTCGGTCTAAACTTCAGAAAGAAATTGAGAGGCAAAATGGCCCAGAATAGCAATGGTTGATTAGGCACTTCTTGATAAGTCTGTCATTCAAAGCATATCACAAACCTCTCTAATGAAGTGAGAGAGGCTCATTATTGTATTAATAATATGGGAGCTGTTTAGTCTAGATAAGAGGAGACTGCAGGGGTAACTCATTAATATTTACAAATATCTAAAAAGTGGATATCAGGAGGTCGGGGCATCATTTTTCTGTTCTATCCAGTTACAGGACAAGGGGTAATGAAAAGAAGCTGGAACACAAAAAGTTCCACTTAAGTATAAGAAAAAACTCTTTCACTGTGAAAGGTGAGGGAGCCCTGGCACAGGCTCCCAGGAGGGAGGTCGTGGAGGTTTTCAAAACCTGCCTGGACACGTTCCTGTGTGACCTGTTTGAGGTGGACCTGCTTTGGCAGGGGAGTTGGACTAGGTGATCTCTAAAGGTCCCTTCCAACATCTACCATCCTGTGATTCTTTGATTATATTCAGGCAAAAGCAGAGAAGGTCCAGTGCCCTTCTATGAAACAAGAAAAAAAAGAAACCATCAGGATTCGAAGATGGATTTGTCTTTAGCACCAGCTTTTTAGAATGCAGACTGCCATAAAGATAGATGTGGAATTATAGGCCAAAGTAACTGCTTTTGTTCAAATATGGTCAGGTGAACATGATTTGTGTACAACCATTATACATAAGCAGGACTATATAAAATGTGTACCGTATCAGGTTGGGGTTTTTTTCCAAATGGAAATAACATATAGGAACATTTCATTGTCTAATGGCTGACATTTAAAAAAGGATATCGATTTTCCTTGTGAATGGAAATCATTTTGTTAATTCTCACTTCCCCTATGGGAAACTAATTGGAAGATATGTTTAGCTGTTTGGTTAAATGTCTACATTAAAAAAGGAATATGAATTTAGACAGCTAATGCTTTGTATTTAACATAGAAAAAGTGACAAACATCCTTAAAAACCTCAGATAATAATCAGAGCAAGGCTATTGAGCTCCAGCTCCAAAACAATTTGCAAAGAATAGGGATATCTATGGAAATGGTAAAAACTGTTATCAAATATACCAAGCATCACCTAATATCACTGCATCATGAGAAAATAAAGTGAGAATAAAAAAACCAATCAGCTAGTACATTTGACTAGGATACAAGTGAAAGGCATCACACTACACAACCAAGAACTCACACTAAGGGTAAACTGCCATGCATGCCACACAAAGCAAGCATTTGGAACTCAGTATGTGGAAAACAGGAAAAACCATTTAGCAAACAATCAGTTGGAACTTTGACATTAATGAGGCACAATAAAGGACACTCAATGTAATTTCTGCTGTCACATTTTTGAGCAGGAACTGGTAACTGCTAACCAAGAGAAAGCCTGCCTCCTCAGATAACCATTGCTCAGAATATAGTGTATTTATAAGATAGCTTTCTTAGATGTTTGAAAAGTTCAGTATAGACCATTCAGAAACAGACAATGCTTTAATTGCTACAGTGATAGCTCTACCATAAAAGGGGTCAACCATTCATCACTAGCACAGTGCCAAAGGGTAAGGATAAAGGAAAGATGGTTGTGGTCAATTTGTGCGAAACAAAGTGATTAATCATGTTGAAGTGAAATTATGGAAATAGCTTTCTCTGCTACTTCTTTTCTTTTTTCACAGTGCTTTGAGATGTTGAGCTATCTTAGTTTCCTATATTGTGTTTTGGAGATGGCTTTTTTTTTGTGGAGTTTTTTTGTTTATCCTGTTTATGCCAGGGAGAACAGACAGGTAGGCTTTCTTGCTCAGTTTCGATGGAGTCCCCTCTACCATAACACTTTAGAGAGGTGTAATTTCTTTTCAATGTGGTTTCTTCCTCATTTTTTCATTTAACAAAAGGCATATCCTGTTATGACTACATTCAACTTACTCTATGCACTTGAACTTTCCCTAAACCTTCCTTTCTAGGAAAATTTTTAAAAGCATGGTGGCAGGTTCTTTAATTCATTTTTAGCTGTAGCACAATATTGTATTTGGCTGCTTGATTAAGACTAACATTTACATGACATTTGGGCGTACTATTTTCTAGATTGTCTGTCATGAGTTGATAGACAGCAAAAAAGTTTGGATATGAAGTCTTGTATATTCATCTGGAAGAAGGGAGTGGAGACTGCTTGAATTGGAGACGGGAAGAATCTGAGGCTTAGACAGCCCTATTCTCCTGAGTGCTAATGTGTGGAGGAAAAACATTTAAATGGAATTCATGTTACTATCCTACATCACTTTTACATCTTTCTCAAAAACTTTGGAGTAGCTTTTAACATTCATAGACTAAAAGAGTATATTAGGGTATATATTAATATATTAAGAACTGTGACTGGAAATTTCAAATGGAGTTTAAGGTATTCAAATCTCACTAAAATGGGTACTTGGCATCCATTTCTCTTTGTATTTGATAGAGGTTAAGTAAAAAAGATAAGAATTTATTTAAACACTAGATGCTATGTTGGCCGCTGCTCATTTGCAATCTGATTTTCCCATGAGAAGTTGAAAACTGCTTCTGAAATGACCCACAGGAAGCTTTGCCCATTTGTAAAAGGACTGTGTCTGGTATTAATTTTAGCATGTTTCAAACAGGAGAGAAAGAAAAAAAAAAAAAAAGGAGAGACAGGAGGAAATGGGAGGAGGAATGGGCTTGTGTTTTACCTTGATCCTTGTAACGAAAAGCAAAAGCTGCCCTATGATTCTAAAGTCTGTGGTGAGTTACATTCTTAGCCCAGCTAGCTAGCTAGTTAAAACAATACAAAAACAGGCAAAAGAATTGATCTGGAGATAAGCAGAAATACTCCCTTGCCTCTTTGCCTTTTCTTCCATAACCAAAAAAGCAGGTGACAAAAGGCAGTTTTACAGGATCTATCTGTATCTAGGAGTTTTGAGATTTGAAAGTAACGATTCTCCCTGCCAGATGGACAAGATGGAAGTGGCAAGTAGGGTGGTCCTAATAGCTTATCTTCTTCAAAATTATTTCACTGTGAGGGTGACAGAGCACTGGAACAGGTTGCCCAGGAAGGGTGTGGAGTCTCTTCTTGGAGGTCTTCAAGACCTGCCTGGATACATTCCTATGCAAACTGATCTGGGTGAACCTGCTTCTGCAGGGGGGGTTAGACTAGCTGATCTCGAAAGGTCCCTTCCAACCCCTACCATTCTGTGATTCTATGATGATTCACTTTAAAAATCTCCACTGTGCTTTTTACCCAGGTATATTGCCTTTCAGATGGCAAATTATGCCTGACCACTGTGCTCAGAAATGTTTCCTGCTTGTCACACTGGAAGGTTTCTTTAACATATTTCAGCCCATTTTGTCCTTTTGCAGAGCATGAGGAAGAACATGTAAATGTACAAAAAAGATAGATTCCTGCTGAAATCAAACCAAATCACATTATCATCCACCTCTGCCACTTTATGTCCGTTCAAATCTTCCATTTGAAAATGCTTATTACAGATATGAGTTGTATGTGCAAGCATGTCAACTCAAAGCAACATACAGCCCTCCATGCTATTGAAAGTTGGTTCATGCTATACATACATGTATAGTTCCAAATAAAAAAAAAAAAAAAGCTCAACTTTTGAAACAATGAATAGAGTCAAGCACTCACAAATTGGGAAATATCAAAGGAAAGGTTAAGTTGGTCTGGTTCTGCACATGCATGCTGACAGCGTGCTTAGTCCTATTTCATGGACTACATGAAAGGGAACCGTTTTCTAAGCACTAGTTTTCTTCCATGCAATGATATGGGACTATGTGAGCCATAGATGCAGAAAGTGTTAGTAGAGGTGTATAACAATAAGAAAGTTTCAGGTGAATAGATGGTGGTAGTGCAGTGGATGTGGTTTATCTTGATTTCAATAAAGCATTTGACACAGTTTCCCACAGCATCCTCATGGCAAAACTGAGAAACTGTGGACAGGATGATCAGGTAATGAGGTGGATTGTTAACTGGTTGAAGAAAGAAGGCAGAGAGTTGTGATCTAGGGTCTAGTTGGAGGCCTGTACCTAGTGGAGTCCCTCAGAGGTTGGTGCTGGGACCTGTACTGTTGAATATATTCATTAATGGCCTTGATGAGGGAACAGAGGGCACTGTCAGCAAGTTTGCTGATGACACTAAACTGGGGGCAGTGGCTGACACACCAGAAGGCTGTGCTGCCATCCAACGAGACCTGGACCAGCTGGAGAGTTGAGCCATGGAGAAATCTAATGAAATTCAAAAAGGGCAAGTGTAGAGTGTTGCATCTGGGAAAGAATAACCCCAGTACAGGTTGGGGAATGAACTGTTAGACAATAGTATAGGGGAAAGGGACCTGGGGGTCCTGGTGGAAAGCAGGATGAGCATGATCCAGTAACGTGCCCTCATGGCCAAGAAGGCCACTGGAATCCTGGTGTGTATTAGAAGGGCTGTGGGCAGTAGGTTGAGAGAGGTTGTCCTCCTCCTCTACTCTGCCCTTGTGAGACCACATCTGGAGTATTGTGTCCAGTTCTGAGCCCCTCAGTTCCAGAAGGACAGGGAGTTGCTGGAGAGAGTTCAGCACAGGGCCACCAAGAGTTCAGCACAGGTTCAGCTCAGTTCCAGAAGGACAGGGAGCTGCTGGAGAGAGTTTAGCACAGATCCACCAAGATGATGAAGGGAGTGGAGCATCTCCCTTCTGATGAAAGGCTAAGGGAGCTGGGGCTCTTCAGCTTGGAGTTTAGTCTAGAAAAGGGGAGACTGAGGGGGAATCTTATTAATATTTACAAATATCTAAATGGTGGATGTCAGGAGATTGGGGCATCCCTTTTTTCTATAGTAGCTAGTAACAGGACAAGGGGTAATGGGATAAAGCAGGAACACAAAAAGTTCCATTTAAACATAAGAAAAAACTATTTTACTGTTTAGATGAGAGAGCTCTGGCACAGGCTGCCCAGGGAGGGTGTGGAGTCTCCTTCCTTGGAAGTCTTCAAGACCCGCCTGTACACGTTCCTATGTGATCTGATCTAAGTGGACCTGCTTCTGCAGGGGGATTGGACTAGATGATCTCTAAAAGCCCCTTCGAATCCTAACATTCTATGATGATTCTATGAGAAGAGGAGACCGAAGGGTAATCTCATTAATGTTTACAAATATGTAAAGGCGGGGTGTCAGGAGGGTGGAGCCAAGTTCTTCTCAATGATGTCCAGTGATAGGACAAGAGGCAATTGGATGAAGCTGGAACATAAGAGTTTCCAAAGACACATAAGGAAACTTCTTCCTACCTTCAGTAAAGAAAATAGTACCCTGAATGGTCTTTGTATCATTTATCTGTTTAGATCTGAGAAACAATTTTATTTGACAAATTTATTTTACATTACATTATTTGTCCTAAATATTGAACTACAGAACAGAGTTCCCCCACATATGTAGCATCTTGGTTTTTTCCTAGCTAAGACTTCAACTTCTATTTTGAAAGGAGACTCTAATTAATGAAGGGTTTAAGACTGAACCATGTGTTACACTCAGCATTGACAGGGAAAAATGTTGAACTCTGTAGATGCAGTGATATTCTCTTGACTGGAATATGTGATATGTTGCAAGATGCAAAGTCTCTGCCTGCAAATTAATAATGACTCTGTATATGTTCTGTAAAGACTGAAAGCTAAATGTGAGAAAATGTCCCCTACGAAAATAACACACATTGAGGTTTGTTGTCTTAGCATAAATCAGCATAAGTAAAAGCTTAAACAATAACTCAAATTTTGTTATCAGAGGTGGATCCAGGAATTACTTTCACTTACACATGACTTTACAACTTCCTATTCTGGTAAGAACCATCTGAAAACAGGTCCCTGTGAGTCTTATTTTCAGTGTTCCATTTCCTTAGACAGAGTTTGTAGTTATGTAATGGCTTTATATCAAACAACCCCTAACAGTTACTTTATGTAACTCATTTGTTTAGGTTTGTATTGTCCTTGTCACCTTCTGCACTATTTTTCCCATGTTACATCAGCCCTTGCACTAAAATATGAGCTTTCTATGGAAGTGCATTTCTTTCTTCAACTTTTTGTTGCATTACATGCATACCCATACAAAAGAAAAAAATAAAAAAGTTAAAATTGTGTTAGTTATCAAAAGTTATAAAAAATACCCTGGGAAATGCTAGAATGAAGACTGCCCAAGTGACATCAGAATGCTCCTAAAAGTGGATAATAATCATTTTTCAAATTGTCTCAAAACTGATTGCTGAGAGCAAAGGAAAAGAAATACTTGGGACTCACTGGTACAAAACAACATTCAGGAGGACAGTATTATTTAGATAGTCTGTTTTATCCCTTAGGGCTTGTTTCCATCTCGTTTCTTGCTGCACCTCCCTCCTTGTGGCTTTCCTCTTATCTTAATGCTTCAAATCTCTGCTCCAGAGAATGAAAGACTCTAGAGATTCCTGATGGACTAATGAAAAAAAAATCAACAATAGAGAAAAACAATGCCGTTTTCTCTAATCTTGTTCTTGGAAACATCTGTACCACTTAATCTAAAACATTAAAACAAAAAATTCAGGCTAAGACAGACATGGAAAATATCAGTATAAACAGTTGAATTTGGCAAAGTTAATTGACATGAAAATACAGCCTTATAAATGGATCTCTCAGGAAACCTTGAATTTAAGAAGGGGCATTTGACAGCTTTGTATATAATAAAAGAACAAACAAAACACAGTTTAATGACTCCACATAACAAGCATTGCAGCAATACATTATGGATTTTTTTGTGGATGATATGGCCTTTCTAAACTCAATTTATATGCAAGTAAGAAAGGAAAGATTGTCCAGACTTTAAAAAAACAGATTAGTAATGACAAAATAAAAATGAATCTGATGAAAACCTCGGAAATCCCAGGCTAACCATCACTTTGAAAAGCAAAGGCATTCAAGGAGTGAGTTTTCAATTGCTGTCAGTAATCTGCATGAGTGAGAATTTCAGTCTAGAAGAAAACAAGGCCACGAACTGGCAACACACCAGCTGTGTTTGTCGGCATAAAATAACCCTTTTTGTCATTGAAAACTTACAAGTAGGAGTGTCCACTTCAAATGTTATTTTCATCCTAACAGATGAACAGGCAACTTTGAAATCCATCAGATACACAGACAACTAAAAATCTTCACTGGCAAATCACTTAGAAATGCATTAGGTATTAACTGGAATACATTTGCAACAATTTCCAGTATCTGTCAGAACTAAATGTTTCCTTATCTTTTTGTTTATGCACAAAAAAAAGATAAAAATATTTAGAGCAGACAGAAATATGAGCCCAGATATGTGCTATGGGAAACCTAAACCTGAACACAGCTATGTGATCATCCAAAAGGGACCAATCCAATGAATTCCTCCATCACACAGCAGGTGGAAAGGAAAACCAGATGTGACTTACTGATATTGAAAGAAATCTACTGAGTGCCTTGGGAGACACAGGGAACTGTGACACATCTTAAGAAAACCTCTGTGTTATAAGAATGTTCCAGAAAAAAAAAAATCTATTTAATTTCTAACACAGCCTCTGTTCTGGTACCTAGCATATGTAGTCAGGAAACTAGTACTGGGGAAATTAAACCACTGAGGAGATGCTCTTCATTCTCAGGGCTGTAGCCTCCCCTCCTTATTGGGCATGGTGAGTGGGTCATCTCACAAATCCATTTTTTTCCTCTGCAGTTGCATGTAGCAAGCTATTAAAGAACTTCACTCTTACAGAGGGAGGCAGCAGCAACAGAAATGAAGTAGTCTCTATGAACCACCGGACTACCCAGGAATGGTAAAACTTTACTAACCCTTCTTCAAGAAAAGACTGAATATCCAAAACTTATACTTGATTAGAGAGGTTAACTCATGGGAGAACTGTTTTAGCCTAGGCACTATTATTTCTCTCACCATACCTAAAGCAGATATATAAAAATAGATCAGTCTCACGTGAAGCCAGTAAGAAGCTATTGGCCTCAGTTTAGGTAGTTCAGAGGAGTAATTCTTAGAAGAGTTATATAAGCAGCACTTAGCCAATATCAAAGGCCAGTCAGCTACATCTATGGTGGAGAGAGATCCCTGAAAAAAACACAATCCTGACCTGCTAAGCAATACCAGCATATTAGATGTGTCTTGCATATGAATAAATCTTGTAACGAATGAAGCCCAAATGAACTTCTGCTCTCCCCTAAAATTTGAAGGGCTGTCAACTGGTGTCAGGAAAGGATTTGTGAACAATGAAATTACAGACTCTTCTTATTCCAGATATCTGGAATAACACTGTAGGTGTCTGCTTCCTAGTTAGATGAACAAACAGGGGAAATACATCTGCCCATATCAGCCCCATGACAGATAAGTACAGTTAAACCTGTTAACCAGCATTCCCTGCTGTTAATCTTCAGTATTGATTACATTTTGCTGTTTCCATGCCCTATTTGGCTAGGAAATTAATTTAAAACAAGGAGATTAAATTCATCTGCCTGTGTAAACTATGGTGGTTTGTTAATTTGTGCTGGCAGACAGGTATTTATCTGGCTCTCACAGATAAGCACCAAATCTCTGAGAACGAGATCTGTAGGTAGATTCTCCTTTGGACCAGGGAAGAGTCACTGCTTCAGTTTGTTCACCAAATGCCAGTCTCTTTGTCAGAGCATCAAATTCCTACAGATCCAGTGGAATATACTTCCTTCAAATGGGTTCCTGAAAGTCTGTTTTTGTCATAACGCTCTGGCAGTGCAACTGGAAAATCCAAATCAAATTTCTTCTTAATTCATTACAAAAGCAAAAATTGGAAACATTGTAAAGTCCAATAGAAACTCTTCTTGCTTCTAGGCAATTGACAAGGTTTCCCCTCAACTTATCACATGTGTGAAATTTCTTTTTTATGAGAAAAAAGGGTTATTACTCATTTAATCATAGTACTCGATTTGCAATAAGGTCATATATAATGTCTTTCTTACAATTCCTGGAGAACCACACAGCTCTGTAACAGAGACTGAAACTATTACTGTCTGGTTTCACTTATCCCATTCTAAAGTTCCTTTTTTCTTAAGCTGTGGCTGGCTTGCTTGTCATACAACTTCCTACTCACTGTGCTCATGAGTATTTTCAGCCAAATACTGAAGGTGAGGCACAGTAGGCAGGCTTGGCATCTGAATAAGTATTCTGGGCTAAAACCCAAAATTTAGTTACAAACACAGGGTCCATCTTTCCTTTTTCTTCTTGTGTAGGACCAGATATTAATCATTTTATATGAAAAACTATCCCTGTGCTTAAAGCTAAGCGTAGTTTCAAGTAACTTGCTGTCTGACACATGCTGTCACACTTGCTGTCTGTTCTTTTGCAGTATGACTTTATAAGACACATTTACACCATATTGCCTCTAGTTTCCCCTTAGCAACTCCTCCTCTGAGATCTCACAGAACTAAATGCATATGGAAGTTACTCTGGCAGTGAAAACAATTAGTCCAACCTCATACATCCAACTTTTATATGTTAACCAAAAGATGTATATGTGTGGTTGGATACTGTATTTGCATGGATCTCCACTGGAAATATAATGGATGCATGCCTCTCAAATCCTTACAGAAAGGAGAGGTTCAGATAAAAATATAGGGTACAGGACAGTACAGTCTAGGTCCTTATACCACTGTAGCACTTTCATTACCATCTCACAAAAGTGCCTTGAGGGAAGCTATGTAATTTTTCCTGTCAATACTGGGCATGCTGAGTTGCATACCATAATGAATAAGTACTCTTAGTACCTGTTGATTTTCAGACTGCAAACTAAGGAACACCAAACTGCTTTTCTAGAGCCTGTGAAAGGTGAAACGGAAATGTGTAGACAATGTCAACTACACCATAGTCTTGATATGAAAACGTAGATCAGCATTGAAAGCAATTGCTCAGAATGAATAAAAGGTTGCAGATCACAAAAGCTAGATATCCACCCTTGCCATAGTGTTACAGGGAACTTCTAGAAAGAGTCCAGCACAGGGCCATGAAGATGATCCGGAGACTGGAGCATCTTCCTTATGAGAAAAGGCTGTGGGAACTGGGGCTGTTTAGTCCAGAGAAGAGGAGAGTACTTAATATTTACAAGTATATAAATGGTTGGTGTCAGGAGGTTGGTGCATCTCTTTTTTTTTATTGTATCTACTGACAGGACAAGGGGTAATGGGATGAAGTTGGAATACAAAAAGTTCCATTTAAACATACAAAAATCCAATTTTCCTGTGAGAGTGAGAGAGCCCTGGCACAGGCTGCCCAGGGAGAGTGTGGAGACTCCTCTGGAGGTTTTCAAAACCCACCTGGACACGTTCCTGTGTGACCTGATCTAGGTGAACCTGCTTCAGCAGGGGATTGGACTAGATGATCTCTAAAGGTCCCTTCCAACCCTACCATTCTGTGATTCCATGATTCTATGGTTTTGCAAGAAGGTTCTTCATACAAGGCAAATTTATCTGTTTACATTCCTATTGAGATATAAGCATTTTAGAATTTTTTAAAATAGGTTGACCTGCTTCAGCAGGGGGGTTGGACTAGATGATCTCTAAAGGTCCCTTCCAACCCTACCATTCTATGATTCTATGAAAATAAAACCAGGCCTTTCCATCCTAAAATTTATATTCTTAGTTTCACTGTTTTCAAAAGTACAAATTGGATTAGATTGAATGTAATTTGCATTTAGTTTTGCAGATAATTATATCTTACAAAAATTAACTTATTTATAATATACCAAGCTGCTCTGTCCTGGGTATGCTGCTGTCGGTTTAGCTTGAAATAGTTTTATGAGAATGTTCAATTTTGTAAGTATTAAACATAATTCCAAATTTTTTTTATGGTTTGCAGGAAACATAAAGAAACTGGAAAAAAACCCCAAATCAACAAGATTTGGACCATCCTCAGCTTATATTTATTTCCAAATATGTAGTCACATTGAGATAAAAGAATACTGAAACATTTTCTTTCAAAATTTCAAAATTATTGTTTTATTCTACCACAGATGAAGATCTGATTAGCCTGGATGGTCTTAATTATAATTTTTCCAACAATAATATATTTTTTAAGTGATATCCAGTGCACCCTAAGTTGTGTGTGTGAAACTGTGTGCATAACGGAGTGCTCTGCACAACCGGTATAAGGAGAACTACTTTATATGAAAGCTATGCTGTTGATAGCATAGTTCCTTAGATGTAGATACACAGAAGACATTAAGAAGAGAGTGGTTGGCAGCAATTCTCACACTAGCATAGCCCTCTACCATTCACAGGACACCTAGTGCAGGATCAGAACTCCAAAGCACTTACATTTGCTTTTGGAAACAAAGGAGAGCTCTGGATTGTGATTTATTCCAGCTTCATTCCAGCTTATATCATTGCACCTTTTAAAGAAAGCAGATAACTAAACTGAGAGAGGCCTTAAATTATCCATAAAATCTGACCAAACCACAATTAGGCTGTTAATTTTGGTCTCTTTGCAGAAGTGAATAGAGTTCCAGTCTGATGGCGTGTGCTGTGTATCTGTGCAGCCAGTTCTGTGTAAGCTGAACAGAGTATGTGCTCAGTACAGGACATCACCAATAGCAGCAGGATGTGATCTTCACTCTTAGCATTTCTACCTGCCCAGTCTGAATACAAGCAAATCAGTAAGTTTAGTGTACCTACTCCTCAGACAGCCATTGTGGCTCTTAAGTTATATGGTAACTTGTGGGAAAAAGCAGAGCACTTAGGTTTCATATCTTTGGTCTTGCCATCTGAACCGTGGTTGAAACTGTAAAGGATTCAAGTGATGATACTGGCCTCTGCACTCTAATTCACCACATGTCTGACAATGTTTGAAGCCAATAGCCCACTGTGGATGAGTTGCTGGTTTTGGTTTTGTTTTTTTTCTTTTTTTTAGAGTATTAAGGGAACCTCATTAATACTTAAAAGTATGTGAAAGGTGCATGTCAAGAGGATGTGGCAACTCTTTTTTCTGTAGTGTCCAGTGATAGGACTAGGGGTAATGCACAAAAGCTGGAACACAAAAAGTTCCATTTAAACTTAAGAAAAAACTTCTTTACTGTTCAGGTGAGGGAGCCCTGGCATAGGCTGGCCAGGGAGGGTGTGGAGTCTCCTTCTCTGGAGGTTTTCAAAACCCACCTGGACAGGTCCACCTGTGACCTGATCTAGGCAGGCCTGCTTGAGCAGGGAGGTTGTACTACATGGTCTTTAGAGGTCCCTTCCAAACCCTACCATTCTGTGATTCTGTGACTGACTGTTTAAAACAGCAGTTTCAAACCCAGTAGTTTCAGTATTAACTTATGTCCACCTTTCTCAGAATTCCCAAACCTGTACAAAGGCTACAGAAAGAACAGATATTTTTATGTTTTCCACAAAGTGAGATATAAGGGGAGAATGGTGTGTCCAAGTATCCAGAGAGGAGAATGGCAGAGCTGGGATTCAAATATGTTAGTTTTTCTGGCTGCCAATATAGTACTCCTACACTATACAAGTACTTCTGTCTTTCTGCTTTCTCAAAAGCTGCCACTGTTATACTTAGCACCTTGAAGTCTCTTTCCATATACCCTAATGCTGGTACTCAAGGAGTCAGTCTCCCTCTGTACATGTGTTGTCCTACACACCTATAGCCATGGCCATCATGATGGTATTGGGTAGATTCAAGTACGTTGATGCCCGTACCTGTAAGTCAGTTGCCCATTTTTATCAAGGCAAGAAGGCAGCAGCAGTTAAGATACACAAATTGTCTATCTGTAATTTCTCCTGCAGGATCTGAAGAGAATTTGCTGGGTTTTTTTTTTTTTTTTTTTTTTTGGATGGTGACAGTGCTGCAAAATCCAGATTTATTCAGGTCTCCTTGACTTTATCTAAAGTGTCTTAACTACTATGTGGAGACGAGTGAAACTACAGTTTCTCTGTGTATCCAGTAAGCACCTTCCTGATGTCTTTATGGATTAGAGACAATAAAATATTTTGTGACTGACAAATTGCTGAGCTACATATCCTTTTCAGTAATTCTTATTTGTGAGTGCAAAAAAACCCCATATCCTAAATTGATACACCACCATTCTTGATTTTCTCAGCTGGCAATCCAATGGAAATCAATGAAGATGGTTGGGTTGTTGAATAGAACTCAAAGCTCATTATTCCATTTTGTTCCTAGTTTATGTGTGAAATGTTCTCACATACCTCCTTCCCTGACTGAGCCCCTTCCTCAGGACAATAACTACAGAATCATTTTTCACTGCCGACTTTCCAAATGTTTGTAACAGCTCTCACACGTGGTCCTGGGAATGACAACGAGGAAACTGATTTAGTCATTTGGCAATACTGAGACAGAAGACAGGGATACACAGAGTACTGACATGCAGTCTTCTTGAAAGGATTTAATAAGAAACCAGGAAGACAATGTCAACTGACTTAACATTCTACAGGGATTGAAAGTTATTTTTCCTACAACAAGGATATATGAAAAAAGTGCTTTTCCTGTCTTCAATGCACCTATCTTCCTACATCCTCACTTGAGGTATGGCTCCTTTGGGCCAACATCTATGAACATCAATTGGCCATCCAAACCTGCTTTCATTTGTCTGATACTAACACTTTGTGAAACAATATACTTAAAAACTCAAACTGAGACTTCGGTACTGATTTTTTTTTTCTGACATAGTAGGCCCTTCCACTGTCACTAGTCACTAGAAAGATCAGACTTCACATCCCTCGAAAGCCTAGTCTCTCCTTTTTTACAAGACCTTTTCCCCAAAATGATTTGAGTCCATTTTCTATCACTTTTCTCTGAAACTTCTCCTCTCTGGGCCACCCACTGCCCTTTAGACAGTGACACTTTTCCAAAAACATGCTGATAAAACTTTTCAAATGCTGGCTTCTCCTCATCTATAGCGTCCCAGATCTTGTTCTTCCACCTACTAAAGCCACTGGCAAAACTCCATATTACTTCAATGGAAGCAGAATCAGGTTGTTGATGGGTAACTGCACTTCTTCCACTAAACCCTGACAACAGATACAGAGTTGGTGAGTGTGTGGGCCAGTTATTTTTCTCTGTTTTATTATAAGAATACTGCAAAAGTACCATAAGTACATAATGTTGTACGTGTCTCTGACACTATTTCTTGAGTCTTACATTAAATACTTGGCTTCTTCCATTTTACTTCTTTTGATTTCAGGTTCAGATGCCAACAATTACTTGCAGAAGAAAAAAGGACTGACTCTCTTGGCCAAATGAAAAAGTACATTCCTGATATGGCATCCAGCTGAGAATGTGAATAGGAAACAATATACTCAAAAGGCATCCTGTGTCTTTCTCCAACCCATCATCCCACCAATTTTCTGTTCTCTCAACACTCTCAAAGACTAAGCATCAGCAGTTCCTTTACAGGATGAGCTTAGTCCAAGATATTTTATTACGTTAACTATTTGTTTGTACCAATGGTTGCTGACTGCAATCCTACGAAGACACAGATGGAGAAAGAGAAAAAGGTTTGAATACAATAAGCTGGCCTGAATGTCAGCCTAAGATCTGTCCTGAACTGCTTTTTGAATTACAGATTTATGAGGTGTCTTTGCACTCCTCTCAGTGCGTTGATTGGTTGCTTCTGTTCACCTAGTTCTGCATGGTTAATGTCAGGTGCTGGACTGCACACCAGAACTTCCCTTGGCCTCTAAAGTAACAGCCCTTTTCTACAATTCCCCTCCCTTGTTCTGCTGCAAGAGCAGACATTCCTGATGAGATCAAATGCTTGCAGGACTGTGTGTCTGTGAAACACCTACAATCTCTAGCAAGACTTACAGGCCTTTCTGAATATTTCATAGAATCATAAAATGGTAGGGATTGGAAGGGACCTTTAGAGATCATCTAGTACAACCCCCTGCCAAAGCAGGTCCACATAGATCAGGTCACAATATTTGGACATTTATTTTGCTATAATTGACAAATTTTGCTGAAAAAGGGGGAAAACCCAGTCATATAGGCTCAATATTGAATATCATCAAAATGGCCATCAATGCAAACTCTAGAAGTGACAATAAGCTATGATAGTAAGCTCTAAGAGTTCTCCTGAAGCTGTTACAGAGCTGGCCAGTTAAACAGGAGAAGTTTGACTGCTGTCATCAGAGATTTTGGTATGCCTTTAATCATCTCAAAGTGCATTAATTATGGAGACAAAAATCAAGTTTACTCGCCAAACTGTCATTATGGAAAATCTAAAATATGATGTAAGGTAGACTGACATTCCTGCAGGCTTGCTTAATCACATCTAACTGCTTTATTTACCAACGAATTCCAATAAATATGTTATGATGTCAAGGGCTTATTTTCACAGGAACTAAGCTTATCCAACCAGTATTTGTGAATTTGCAATGTTGAGTAATTCTCACTGTTGTTTTTTATTAGTAACATCCTGTTGCTGAAGAGGCAACAGATCAGTCTGTGCTCAATCCATTTTCATCCTGGGCCAAAACCATTTTCATTTATTCCATTTTCCAAATGAAATGAATTGTTCAGTGAGGCCGGTAAGACACTATTACCACTCCCTGCTCATATGTCACATTTAAGTATATATAAATATAATATTACCTTATACGACTTTCATCTCGTAAAATTATCACTGTAAGGCATAGTTTGGATTATGGAAATAAAAGTCACAAACCATATCTGGAGTTATAATAAAGCCCAGAACTAAACAAACCCCAAATTAAAACAAACAAACAAACAAATAAGGTCTTTGAAGTTTTAAGAAAATTCCAGATGTGAAAGACTTTTTGTTTCTGAGGTCTATTTTAATTCAGTACTCCACGGGAGCCCCAAGAGACCTAGAGTTAGAGATCCTAGAGATTTTACACATAAGACTTTAGTAGTGTCCAAGAATTCAAGAAAACCTATGTCTTTCTGATTCAGGTCAGCTTCAAAGATAAATATCTTGTCACCTCTAATAATGAAGCTTACCAAATATCCTGCAAGGATATATCAGATATGACAGGTCACAGGCCGTTGGAGATGTGGCTCTGTGTCACAAAGCAACAAAATGTTACATGTGTCTTTGTCAGAACCATAGTCTCTGTGGGATGCTGCGCAGGTATCAGACCTCAGTTTCCATCTTCAGAGGCCTTGATAATCCAAGCACAAATCTTCTCAGGTTGACCACATACCTACTTTAGCCTCCTCAACATTAATAGAGCAAGACATTTAAAAAAAAATAAATAATATCTCACCATAATTATTCTTTGCTTTTTCCATTGCACTATCCCAATCCCACAGGAGACACAGAAAGAATCTTACCCTACAGTCATAACAGGAACAAAAATATTTGCACTTTATCAGGATTTCTCCCCACGGGAAAAAAATCTTCTTTCATGCATTCTTTGACATCTAAACAAGACGTCTATGAGCTTCAAGCAGCCCACTCTTGTTTTTGTAGAGAACACCAGTGTTACTGAGAGGCTACAAAGAAAGCCCAAATAACAAATACAAAAGAGAGTGTGAGAAAGAGTAGTTTGACCACCAAAAAAACATGTGATACAGCATTTGAAGCCAGAACTATTTTCCTTTATGATAGAAGGGCACCAGCCACACTGTGGCTCTCAAGCAATATCAACAGCAGTGCCAAAGGATATGTGGTAATGAGGAACAGGAATATGTGCCTTTCTGTGCTTCACAATGGGGCAAGAGTTTCCAAAACATATGTTTCAAAGGCAGAAATGCCCATGCAAACCACTGATGTATATCTCAGCACGCTGAGTGATAAATAACCGTCTGGGAGTTTGTCCTGTAGTGTTTATTTCTCTACAAGCTTTTTCATATTATAATCAAAACCTAAATTCAGATGCTTAAAATTTCCTTTAGAGCTATCTTATTACAGATGATTCCACAACACTGCCCTGGGATTGCCTAAGAAACTGTGATGGCAACATCAGCCGAGCATCCTCACAGACTCCAATTGAATCAGGACCGGGAAAATAATTTTGACTTTTGTCCTTTGAGTCCCTCTGCACACAGTCTTTTTTTCCTTAACTCCTAGAAAGCCAGAAAAAAAAATGGCAGAGATTACTACTCAAGCAGAAAGGCAAAGATCCTGAATAGTGCAGTAATTAGTGTAGTGAAATACTACTGCATTTTGCACATTTCTAAAGCATTTTACATCAGGACTGCTACCTATAAACTACAGCATGGTGATTTTACACACCCATGGCTATGTAAAGAACTTTTTGCTCATATAAATGTTGCTCTATTACATCACAAAGGGAAAATGAACGGGGTACGTTGAATGGCAAGGTAACAGGAAAGAAACAGACGGACGTCATATGGAAAGCTGCAAAAGGTCTGGACCAAACTACTGAAGGCGTGAAGTTGTTTCAACAGGACCACATCCTATCAACCTCTACATTCTGCCAGACATCACAAATGAATTAATAACTGTAAAAGTAAACAACACTCCTTGCAGTGTTTCGATTCTCAAGAAGTTAATGATAGACTATTTCATGTAAAATGGGGTCCTTAGTAGTGATGTTACTGTGACTTAAATGATTCATATGGTACAATGATAGGCTGCAATAGAAACTAAAAAACAGATATTTTCATGAAAACATGTGAGAAGTATAAATGCTAGCTAGTCCTGGAATGCTGAGAAATTGGCTCCTTTGTTTCAATAGTTCACAAAGTAACTGCAACACCTCACTAGAGGCCTATGAGAGGAAGAACAAAACTACACAAAGGACCTAAGTATATAAACAGTGAATAAGCAACAGTGGTTTCCAGCATGATTTTATCAGCTCTCACAGATTGCTCTTTGTTCAAACGTATTAACTATTCACAATGGTCTATGAATTCAACTAAATTAGCACTTTTTGTCTGTTCACAGGTTGTAGAGACTTTCAATGCCATGAAACAGGCTAGGCAAACTAATGTTGACTTGTAATCTGGTTACACAGTAGTTGAAATAACTCCTGCTTTACGTTTTCATTCCCTCTCCTGTGGTGGCTACTCAAATCATATGGTTTCACCTCACTGTTAGAATAGATAACCTTTCCAGACAAACATACATATAAGTGGGATCTGACCACTAGTGAGAATTTTGAGATACTTGTGTGTTCACAATTGATGATGTTGTTCAGCAGTCTCCCTGCTAAATTTGGTGGTTTGTGCAAACAGTGGTGGTACCTTAATAGGAGTCTTCATAACTTCTGTGTAAAATTTTTCATTTTGTTTAAATAGATATTAATTCTTTTTTTTTTTCACATAATCTGCCTATTTCTACTTCTAATGGATTTTTTATTCCAGTGGAATAAGTAAGAATCATCGAATTAGAGTTCCACTTACCAAGCTATTTAAACACATTCTAATTTGTCTTTCCCAAATTCTTCTGTGTGCTGCTTTAATCTTTCAGAAAATGATAAACCTACACAAACATGTCCCTAAAAGAGATTTATGAGCAGAGCTGCTACGTGAAAGACATTGCTTGCCTTTTCACATAGTTAATAGGATGACCCTGCATGTGCAAAACATGATATTTTTCAAC
Organism: Colius striatus; assembly: GCF_028858725.1. Lineage (NCBI taxonomy): Eukaryota > Metazoa > Chordata > Aves > Coliiformes > Coliidae > Colius > Colius striatus. The sequence continues at coordinate 117,302,716 of NC_084759.1, forward strand.
ATCATATAAAGTGACTTCTTTTTTTTTTAACATAGCCTGCTTAATTTCACTGTGAATAACTAATATTAAAGTGTTTGGAAGGAAGCATAAATATATTCTTACAAAACATAGCACCACATTCCATAATAATGATATAAAATATTAATAGGAATTATGCTGCATAATTATAGAGCATAGTAGAACTTTTTTTTTTTTCCTAGAGAAAAAAGAAATGCTAAGTCAATAGGACATGGGGCATTTATGGGAATAAATGAACCCAAATCAAGTATTATCTCTCTGTACTAAACACTACTGACTAGTGTTACTTGGTGGATCCTCTTACTTCCACTCACATTATAAAAAGCTAGTCAGTAGGAACGAGCAAATAAATGTAACAGGATTAAAAAAATATATATATTTGACTGAAGCAATTTTTAGCTTGTTTACTTTCTTAACTTTAGAGGAAAATCTAGGGAAAATGAGTATTTTCCTGTACTCGGAACATTTCATTTAAGGATTAACAGAATGTTGCATTCTGTGACAATTGTACAAAAAGCAAAGAAAAAACAAAGGGATAAGACTTTTTTATTTAGAGCCTCAAAGCCTCCTCACTGGATTTGTCCCCATTCTTCAAGTCTAGTTATTCATCTTCACTTATCTATTCTTTTTATATGCCAAAATGTTACTTTGACTTACAAAGATCTTGATATTTATTCACTTTGAGTGGGAATAGAAAATTCAATTTAGATCTGACTTTGTAAATATTCAGCTACTGAACCAAAAATCAATGGTTAGTACAGTCCTCAGTAGAGGAAATCTAGGCTGAAGTTAGTGATTTTGTTTGATGGAAGACCTAACTTTGTGTTTACATTGGGAATATATACATATTACAAATGCATACCCACTATATTTGGAGAAAAGTGGAAAGACTGTCTATCTACACAGAATAACAAAAAAATTCCCCTTTCAACTATGAAGTTATATACTTGAATCTTAATCTAAGAGCAATGTTTCCCATTTAGACAAGAAAATGCTTCTGAATGATAAGGACAGAAGTTCGTTTCCTGAGTGACCAAAGTTGAACTCACAGCTGGACTGTTCAAAGCTTATATTTTCTTTAATTATAATTTTATAATATCTCAGGTTATAAATCACCATTAATTTGACAGTCTGGTTTTCTGTAGGTTTAGCTTAATACGCTGGCATGTTGTATTGACTCAAGAGTTAAAATAAATGATAACAAAGTTCTAAATTCACATAAGTTTCTTTCATATTATCAAATCTTAGCATGTTTTTAAAAATCTGCTTACCAGATTTAAAAGGTCAGCTGACTTGACTTCCCTTAGTACTGTCTCCTCTGGAGTTCACACTTTGTTCACACTGCTGGCATGCGTATTAGCAGGATATGATTTAAAGGTTTCACTCCTGTGAACTTACAAAGTCTTTGCAAAGAGCAAATAACTCTCTTAAGACCGGAGGCTAGTTTGCAGAGAGGAAATGAAATGATGAAATAAACTAGACTAATGAATGTAAAGCTAAATCTGAACTTTGTAGTTTGGTGTTTGGCACCTTTGTTGCACCAGTATGTCCTGCACCTTGTAACACAAATTTTTATCAAAGTTCTGTTATCAAAGCTCCCTTCAATTTTGTCAGCACAGGAGTAATTTCTAGGATCTGGATACTATTCTCCCTGTGTCCCTCAAATGAACTTCAAATTCCTGCCACCATCCAGATAGCTCCAGTAACCTACTCTGTGTAAACAACAACCTATATCCCACTCTTCTCGCACTTGAAAAGTAAGATGTCTGATGCTATTCCCTTTAAGCTATTTGCTTTTCTGTCTGGTTCGTTTTCTTCAGAGAAGACTCTTGTGGCACCGCTTCCTTTTCTCCAACTTCAAGTCAATACTGAGATTGATATCGAGTTCAACTCCCTGTCACTACTGTCAGAGAAGTCCAGGATAGAGCGTCTGCCCATGCTCCGCTGACAACACTTCTCTGCCTTGGGGCATTCGTCTGCCAAGCACATAAAGTTTGTGACTCCAGGCAGTCACAGCCAGTAGTTCTTAGTTATTCTTTTTCACTGCAGTGACCCTCTCGCTATCTAAATATTTGATATGATAACCAAGAGAGGGAATAAAAAAGAAAGAGAAAGGAAAGGGGGATCTTGTCAATATGTATAAATACCTGAGTGGAGACAGTAAAAAAGATGGAGCCAGACTCTCCTCAGAGGTATGCACTGACAGAACAAGAGGCAACAGGCAAAAGCTGAAATAATGAAAAGTTCCATTTAAATGTAAAAAAGCCACCTTTTTTTACTCTGAGGGAGGTCAGACATTGGATAAGGTGCTCAGAGAGGTTGCTGAGTCTCCATCTCTGGGTATATTCAAAACCCATCTGGATGCAGTCCTAAGCAGCCTCTTCTAGCTGACCCTGCTTTAAACCCATGGATCCGACTAGAGACCTGCAGAGAAGTTCAGCCTTAGAGACTCTGTGCAACAGTAAGAGAATAGGAAGATGCACAGAGGGAAAGATGAGATCCAGAATGAGAATGAGTGCAAATACACATTTAAATTATGTGGGATGAAGGATTAAAATACACTTTTTGAAGCTGAAGAGATGATCACTTTATTTAACAAACCTGGGCACGCTTGGATTTTTATTTTATTTATCTTGATGCAGCTAATGGACATTTTCCTGTCTTCTAGTAGATATTTATTTAACTCAAAAAGCAGTTGTATCGGAATGATTTCCACTCTGTCCACAGCCAGCAGGACCAGAATGGTAGGAAGTTACGGGGATAGTCTGAGAAGCATGAAAGGAATCAAAGCATTACCTGTTTGTGTGAAATACTGTTTATACTTCATTTCCCTTAAAATTGAAATTATTTTCAAAGGCCATGCTCATGGCATGCATGCTTTAGCCCTTAAAAAATCAGCCTAAATCACAATTAATGTGTTTCTGAGGGGCTAATATAAATACATCCCTCTAAATATCCCTTACAAACAAGCATTCTTCTCCTAGCATGTGCACTGTCAGAGAAGTGCAGAATATACTAATTTCAGACACACGCACTCTTTTAGCAACCCTAAAGGAACACTTACTTAGTGACTGTTTAACATCTGACTATAGCATGCAACCTTACAGACTGTAGTTTCAACTTAGAAATGGCCAGATAAAATGCACAGCATGTAGGAGAAAGACCTAGCACTTGCTTCATGGTATTTTTCCTCTTTATATCAGAGAGCTCTTGGAGGGAGAATAATGTCACAATTCCACTTTACAGCAAGGAAAAATGTGGCAGATATAAGGTGAGCTATTGAAATGCCTAAAATAAAAAACAAGCCAGAAGTAGAATAAGCAGTAGGACCCAGATCTCCCAAATCCCAGGCTGCACCTTCCCACACTTCCTTTGGCAGCTTAAATCCGCTAACTTCTCTACATATGTTGCTGAGCACCACTCAGGGTTTGTAAGCTTTTGATGGGTTAATTAGCACCAAAGCATTTTTTCTTCTGTGGTCTAGACATAGAAATATCCAGATTTTGTTTCCCTTGAAAGGCAGCCCATCCTGGAAACTGTACTCGATCATCCATTTCCATGTTTTTCTAGGGCCAGATGGGGCTAAACATGATTTGAGGATTTTTTTCCTTTCCTTTCTTTAATGTTTCTTTTCCTTTCTTTCACTGACTAGCAGCTTGTTTGTTTTCTTTTGAGGATGTCGCCAACTATAAAATAAAAAATGCAATTTCCAAGGTGGGGAAATTAGAAAATGATGGATTTGCTGTTGCCAAGAAGAAATAATAATTCCTGGACGTAAAAAACAAGTCTGAAAATAAAGAAGGGATTATTAAATGTTATATAACTTCAATAGTATAAAAGCAGAGAGAACTTTTGAGAGAATGTCCTCTTTTTTTTTTTTTTAACACTTTGGAGAGCATGGACATCTTGTTCCATTAGTCATGCAGCTGTAAATACGTGGTTCCTCCTGCTCAAATTACCCCAGATATCTCCAGTGTAACTAAACAAGATTTTTCTTTCACCCCTTTGTCCAAGCATATACATTTGAAGGCTAATTCTGTCTTATAGGCCTGAGCCTCAGGCAGGTTCTGTGGAAATAGATTTGAATTTTCCCAGAGGGTTGAGACTTCATGCTTGATTTTTTTTTGCCTCTAAATTGAGTGCTTCAAATCCACATACTTTAAAATCTGGTTAAGTACTAGTTCCAATCTAATTCTGAATTTTAATGTCACTGCTATTCTATTTATTTATTAATGTTTTTCTTTTAAATTGCAAACAATTTTTTTAAACACATTCCCAAAGTAGATTTGTTAGTATATATACAATAAACACGTAAGAGTATAACTATAAACTGTGGTGCACGACTAGCTTCATTTCTTTCAATTACAGACTTGCTGTCAAATATATCCTACCCGCCTAAGCAGTCATTTTGCCCAGTACTCAGAAAAGCATTGGCCATGTCAAATTTGGTTGATCAAGGCAATAAGATATAGCAGGTGTGTTGGTCAGCTGTTTAATTGTTGACACAAACTGTGCTCTGGATTTATTAATAAGATTTTGTCTTTATGTCAAACCTGGGTTACTGCACAAACTAATCACCTAATATACTGCCAGAAACAAATCACTTGCAGGCACTACAATATGAATGTGCAAAATTAGAATTTATTGCAGACACTAATGTCTTGGGAATTTCACTCATATTTACTGGAGATTAACACTGTATTGTGCGTCTATCGAAATTGTTTAGGAATGCTGACTCAAAAAAACTGCTTTAATGGTAAAGCATGTGTCAACACAATATTTTTTTATGAAAACATACTATTTTACCCCTAAAACAGTAGGGTAAATGTCCAGAAACACAGTTAATTTTAGCTACGTTCAGAAAACTCTTTCCTGATCTGCCAAGATTAAAATTTTTTTTCTAGTGTTACTGCCACAACTACAGCAGTGTAAAACTACAATTGTGAAGTGTCAAATCAAGCCAAAATGGTTACCCAGCAATGAAAAGCAAGTAATTTTATGGTTCTGCATCCTGATCTCACGTGTAAAGATACCCCCAAACCCCTTCCCTTCCGATTCCTCTCAAGACAGGCTCCCAGTCTGTCCTATCAAAAAATAACTACTTAACAATGTACAGGTCAAAGATCACCTGTAAATGGCAGATATTTCAGACAAAGACATTTTTCATGTCTATAACTGTTCTTAGCATGATCCATATGTGTCCCAGAACACTTGGATTATAATTTGATTTTTCAGATGGCTTGATGTTGGTGGTTTCACATGTCTCTGCACCTCCCAGTCACCTTTTTTCCCTCCTATCTTTTGTTTTATTCACTGACACCGCATTTCCATGGACAAGAACACACAGCACTAAGCATACTGGCCTCCAATCTCATGCATGATCTGTAGCTGTTTGATTGGTATAAATTATATTAAGACTTTACTTAGAGTTTCACTTTCCTACCCTATTTAAGCTGTTATGTTTTTTATATTTCTAGTGCAGATTTGTTGCTCTATAGAAAAAAACAACTTTTCTACCGTGGACAACTAACACGCAATGATAAAATAATAGCTTACATTAGTATACATCTGTCGAGTGTTATAAATATTAATTCTCTACAGGAAAATATGTATTTGCATTTATGCTAGAGTTTTCATTTCACGCTAAAAATAATATCAGAAAAGTTAGAGCATTTCACAGTAGGAATATTGAGCCCCTAGTGTCAGTATCACCTCAGGTTCTCACAGAGCCTACATCTAGGCACAGTCTCTGCTTCCTTGAGCGTGTTTACATAAGCCCTACTTCCACTAAGCATCTCCATGGTGCCCAGTTCCATCTGAAGATTTCTCAGAACTGCCAGGGAGTAACACGAGTCGTGCTCCTTCAAAGGAAGGGAAGCCAGGAGCTGGAGTGATAGAAAGGCAAGCAGTCATAGTGCCCTCACCAAAGGTGCAGTCGGATAGCTTCCAAACCGTAGCAGAAACAATCTTGATGATGGTAGTCAGGTTCTGACAGACTGCCAGACAAGCCCATAGTGATGAGGCGAGTCTGAGGTCAAGCCAGGATGTCACATCAGTGTCAAATTTGAATGAGCAAGAGACAATGTCAGGCATGGGCATAGCTGCAACACAGCTCAGAGAAAAAACAAGGGCAAAACCCTCAGCTTGAAAGCATTTCCTGAGGAAAGCAGGCAAGATGTCATCAAGGTTTTCTTGGCTTCAAGGCCAGCTGTGGACAAAGTGCAGTATCTACAGCTCCTGAGCCCAGGCAGCCAAACCCACAGAAAAGAGGAAGACATGCTTAGAGCTCTGATAAAATCTGCCTGTTGTCATCCTAGAAATAATGCTCATGCTTGTTCAGGGCTGGCCTGGGAAGAAAAAGTGTGACTCACATCAAATTACCAATGTTAAAAAGGAGGACGTGCTGCTCCTACAGAAACTGGGACATTAGAGGTGTACGAAAAGTACATGCTGTCTTGCATATCCCATCTCCTCCTTCATCACCCTCAGAAGCCTGTCAAGCTTTCAAGGCTTTAGCATAGGCAAACGAAGCAGCATGGACTTTGTGCTACTATTTTGCTTATGTCTGCAGAGCTTCTCTTTCTTTGCTAGTCCATTCCCTGAAGCTGTTCCTCAGGACCCCAAATCTAGCATCCATCTTCTGTTTGGGCAACTGACAGTTTCCTTCCTTTAGATCTTCTTTTCTTATCCCTGTCTCCTTGACTAGGAACAGGTAATTACTTCATTCCAGCTCTGTATCTTAATATAATTCATATTTGTCTCCTTGTTCAGCTTCTTATCCACTCTCACCTCCTGTTATAGGTCCTACTTTTAGTATCAATTTCCCCCTTCATCTCCATTAGCTTTATTCATCTCTTTTGCCCAGTAATCCCACTTTGTATCTCAAAGAAATCTTACTACTAGATCTGCCTCTTCATTCCCAGCAGTTCTCTGTTCCAGTCTGCTTCTTCACCAGTGCTAACTTTTCTCTTCATATTTCACATAACTTTTAGATATTTGGTCTCTTTCCACTTCTCTGTTTCTGCCCTTCTTTGAGTCACAAGTTCAATCTATTCAGTCTACCTTACTTTTACTCCCATTTTTGACCTGAATCATATTCTCTTGTCCCCATACACGTTCAACACTTCATTTTCCTTTCACTTACTTAGATTAGCTATAGGACACATCTGTAGTTGCAAAGAAAGTTTTACCAAACCCCAAGGTGCAAAATGGCCTGTACAGAGTATAGATTAGGCAAATATTGTTATATTCAAGTGGATCTTTTCAGAGCTCAGACAAAATGTGTCCTTTTAAAGGCTGATAACTTGACCGTACGTGCTTAGCGTTGAGTGGAACAGCAGGAGTTATATTACTGACATGAAGCTTTTCCTCTCTACTCTCAATCTCATCGCTGCAGAAAACGCTGCCTCTGTGTCTTAAGGCACTGGACTTCTACAGCTTTTCAAGGAAAAGTCTGCCACAGCTTTTTAGACATGGTCAGAACCAACATATTTTCCTCTAGTCTTATTTTTGGAAATGGTTGAACTGAGTTTTCCAAAATAATCAGCCTTGGGCAGACACCTGACATGGAAATTTTCAGCCTAAATTGTGTAAGTTTGACAAAGTTATAAAGAAACGAAAAGTAAGAATCTTACAATGGGAAGAGTGAGGGCAGATAGTGCTACCAACCACACCTGTGACACTGACATGTTTTAGTTGACATAATTAATATCATAGGTTATCAAGTAACTTCTATGATAATTCCTTAACGTTGTAAAATATTAGTCTTTTTGGACAAAGTCTTTCATGCTTGGTATTTGACCAAAGGCAATTCTTTTTGAGAACATTTGGAAAAAAAAAAAAAATCAAAGTTCTGAGACAGTTCTGTGTGTGAGAAAGAAACTCACTGAATATTTTGCCTATTGTTGGAAAGTTTTTCCACTACGACAATTCAAGGATATTTGAGTAGCCTGTAATGAGCAGTACTTGTCTGGGTAAACTGAGAGGGAGGAGGAGAGAGGGGGAAGATCACCACATACAGGTTGTCCCTCCAAAACCTGAAGACTATAGTGAGAGAATTTTCTGCAATTTCAGAACTTCTCACTGTGTATGAATCTACATTTGCTTCTTCTCTGCCACTGAGAATGAACTCATACCCTGGATTGCTCTTCTGAGCTCACAATAAATCTCCACTGTCCTGGATCTTGTATTTATCAACAGGTGATGATGAGTTACCATAGTTTGCTGTCCCTGAGGCAATGATTATATCTGGAGGACAAACTCACCAGATATGCCCCCAGAGTGTTTTCTATGCACCAAACAACCACTGCCTCACCTTCTGCTTGTCGTGCTGTGAGCACTGTGGAACCTTGGCCATTCCTTCAAATTGATATCTTTGTCTCATTTTCTAACTACTCATGGGGTTTCTTAGGCCAATGTTAGTGGTTTTCCTTTATCTTTAAATCTCTCTGCTGAGCCTTCTTGACATAAATTAAAATCTAGTGTTCATGCTCTAGGCCCATCTGGGAACAAAAGACAACGATCAGCCACTCCTTCCATACTGAGGGCCTTTGGAATCCTCTAAGGACAGAAAAGACTCTCACCATTTATGGTCCCATGCAAAACAGAAAAGATTACTCAACTCAGGAAAGAAAATGAAACTTAATATAATCCACCAACAACCTTTTGTTTTTCCATAACAAACAGAAATGCCCAAGAGAAAGCAACAGAGTAGCGCAGTGATGAAAAGTTCAACCAGCTCCTTTAAAATCCCCTTCCCCTCACCCCTCCCTTCTTGCCAGGCTCAGGCACCTGATCCCAGTGTCTTTACTTCCTCCCCAGCCAAGGAGCTCAAGTGGACAGGGAATGGGGGTTTCAATCTTTTCCCAATGGTTCCTGACACTTGTCTCTCCTCAGGGCAGACAGAGTCCCTGCCCCTCCTCTCTGCTCCTCCGCGGGGTCCCTCACAGGCCAGGCAGCCCTGCACGGGCCTTATCCCAGGGGCTGCAGCTCCTTTCCGCTTCTTCTGGGTCTGGGTCCAAAACACTCACCCCCTCTGGCATGGGGTCATCCCAGAGCTGTTGGCAACTATCAGTCCTGCCATTGTCCTCCATGGTTTGTTCCACACAATCCCATCACACCTGTCTTATCAAATCTCTACCAATTCACCTCTTTTGGGCTGGCACCTCTTGCTGACCCTGACAGTACTTCAAACATGATCCAATGCCATTTTGAAGCATGAAATTGGGATTACTAAGACTGTCATATTGTTTCCTCTCTAATAAGAACAAAAATACCAATGACATACCAATAACTCAATGACATTTCTCTCAGTTCTGGTAAAAAAACCCCATGTTGTCTGTATCTTCAGTGTTCTTCCTCCACTCTTTTGTCTAGCGGATACTGTCTAACAAATTCTTCAATCTAGAAGAAATTTTGAGGAAAGGTACAAAATACAGAGGAAGAGAGATCTAGAGGACCAGGTTATATTCACATGACTAGGACTAGCTATAGCATAGTTTTGCCATTATTCTCTTAGTGAGAAGATATATGGTTTTGGTTAATCACCAAATATACAATGCAGGAAACAGCAAGACAAAATGCTGGAGTCTGTAGCGTGGGAGGACATAAATGGTCCGTTTCCCCTCTCTACACCTGCTCTTCCTTTCCTTTTTCTTTCCTTCACAGTATACTTCACAAATATATAGCTTTACTTTTATTCAGCCCTATGCAAAATCCTTGGATTGCAGCATAAATGCAATCAAAGAAATTTGCAAGGAAAATTGCCTGGAGAGAGACATGCAATTTTGAGGGGTAGCAATCACTCTCCTTGCCAGATAAAACTTGTTCTACTTAGCATTTACCACCACCTAAGTTCTTAAGGGCCACAGTCCACCATATCTCATTTCAGTGGAACTGAGCACTGTTTTTCTAATTCTAGGAAAGTCAGAGATGCAACAAATTCAGATTGCAACATTGTATATATATAAGATTAATTTTTCATCAGTTTGGTTTGGTTTTATTTTGGAATGAAGTTTTTCTCTACCTCAGAATCCTGTGAGACTGACTTTTTATCTGCAAAAGCGCCAGTATTTCAGCAGACTACTCAAAACACTTGATGGAAAACTTTGTGGCATTTGAAGAACATGTTTTCCAAAACAGATGCAGGTGTGATCAAATAGTTATTTAGCATGAGTCTGGGGCATGATTCGTAATATCCGGGCATACACACAAATTTTCTACCTCACACAGCAGATGAAACAGCTGCCACTGATGTGTGAGAGTGCATAGGTGGTTAAACAGTTATCCTCTGCTTTGGGAGGCACAGTTCTAGGCTGCAGAAATGGGCCAAATTTGGGATAAGCCACAGCTCACAGGAAGTTGTCTATGTGCTGTATATAACAAATAAGACTTTGCCACACCACATCATCCCACTTCACATTATCTGTTTTCAAGTTTTCGGTGCTTCATATGGACATATACTTACAGTACTAGGTGAATTTATCATAGATAACTGTAGTCACTTAAGTCACTTAGGCATCTAGACTTGGCTGATTGTACAGGCTTCCTCTGTGGTCAATGAAGGGAGACAGATACCTCAAGGAAAACTCATCAGATCCCAGCAGAGATGTCAAAGGTCTTCTGCTGACTACACAAAAAGCCTACATAATGAGCTAGACTAATTTTCTATATTGTAAAACAGCTCATATTAACTGAAATAAATACTCTCTTGCATGCTGGCATCTACGTACACGCACCATAGAAATCTTCTTGATCTACTTTCACTTAAATCCTGCATCCCTGATGGTCAGAATACATCCAGCTTTCTAATACAGTCTCAAACACGACCATCAGCCAACGATTTCTTTTTCCAGGAACATCTTTACTGTAGCTTAGAGTGGAACTGGACTAAAACTGAGCAGTAAGTGGCAGAAATATTTATTTTGGCCCCTAAATATGAAATTTAGCTCATTCAGCATTCAGATATATTAGCAGGAGAAATGGTATAGTGAAAGCCTTGATTTTTAAAGAGTGTCTGCCCCACCTGACACAATGGAAAATATTAAGGATTTTCCTTGTTCCTATGAGCTTTGAGCAAGAATGCTGAAAAGTTCAGAAATGATTTAACAGGATCTGAGCTGTGAATGTATGTTGTACCTTTAAAATGACTGAGGTTGATAAAGAGCACTACAGAGTAAGTACAACCAACTGCCTTTGCATGAAAAAAATATATAGTCAATGACAGGATAGTACCTATGTGTCTGCCAGTGTAGTTCTCAAATTCACTGAGGCTTTTACTAAAGATGTAGTTTCACTAAGTATTTCTTTCTTATGTCTTTCCTAGCAAATATCAAATAATAAGGATACTCCCTAGGAAACAAACTCCTGTGTTATAGCTGAATAATTCAGAAGCAGAAGATTCTGCCATGGTCACATAGACAGCAGTAAAAATTAGATGTTCTCAATTTCACGGCTATGCATCTTGCAGGGTGCCCTCTCTCCTTCTCTGCAGTGTTCCTATCAATGCCATTCATACGGCTGGTTCAAAATTTCATGGTAATTTTTTCTCTGCTATTACCATCCCTCACTACCCACTCTACATGGCCTCATTCTTGCCTCAGCACCTTCACTTTGTCTTTTGGACCTATCTCTGAGCTTAACTGCCACTTTGTTTTTCCTTCCTTACACAGAGCTGCGTGTGACAGTTTTGTCCCTTCACTGGGCTGAGCAGATGGAGTGCTCCCTTTCTGAGATTGCTTCCAGATTGCTGGAAGGCCTCAAGGTTTATCCTTGTCCTCAGCCTCACTTGTAGAAGTTCTTTGGCATCCTGAATACTGTGAATCAGAAACCTTTGCCCTCTTAAACTTTGATTTGGCGAGTTTCTTCCCATCTTTTAAGACCTATAAACCACCTTGCTTACAATGACATAAAGACGTGTTTTTAAATGTTTGCCTTTGAAATGTATCAAATTTCTGCTGGGTAGCAGATCACATTTCCAAAATAGGATACCACCCCCAGCACTATTTTACACAACAGTATACATGGTACACATTTAATACTATATCATGCCGTTTCAGCAATATAAACTATACAATTATTGGAAAATCACAATATAATAGGTAACTGCTTAGTGGAAGAACAAAAAACATTTTCCGATTCCTTGTCTACTCCTGCCTTCTAAGGCTGATCACATAAAATTGGATCGGGCTCCAGCAACAGTATATTCCTGAAGCAGCAGAGGATCAAATAAGCTGGACTCTGGGACAGCCGAATGGCTTAAAGTGTATCTTTAAAGCCCTAAGTTGATAACAGACTTTTTTTTTTTGTCAGATATTTTTATTAAGCAGGAGCCGCACTGCACGCTCTGTTGAGCAGTAGTGAGGCAGGAAGCATAGCTTGTGTAACAAGAAGCACAAGTAGCACGTGTTTTGTATTCAGTTCTTTGCCTGACTCAACAGCAGAGTTGAATGGCTCTGCTGGGAGCTCTATCCAGGACTTTCTGGCCAGGAAGAATAGTTAGCAGAGTGCCAAGGTCTGCAAAGGTAAAGTAAGAGGGGGCTCTTGGGGACCTGAGAGTTTGCAGAAAAATATCCCGTGAAGGCAGAGGGTGAATCACCTCCTTCAGAAGAACTGTACCAAGCATTCAGGCTGAGGAAGGCTTGAGGAAGCAAAGTAAACAGTACAGTGGAACTCTTTTGTAGATGGAAAACTAAGCTAATATATCTCACTTTGGATCAAACCACATCCTATTTTCAGGATCGTTGAGCCTAGCCACATTAGACATGCATCTGCCTTTTCTGAGCCCAGCAATACCATAGCAGACATACAGTTTAGCTCACAGAAGCTGTTACATTCCAGTTTTCTACCATTAAGGTCTGAAAAAAATGCGCATGACAGGACAGTCCACAGTATCAAGAGAGGACTTAAACACACAAAATCCCTTTAAGTCTCAAACGGCCTTAATCTTTAATTACCTAGATACTTTAAATCCCACACTCAGCTTAAAAGATATCAGGGGAGGCAGATCACAGACTGAGCAATTGCAAACTGTTTCTACATAAGTATTTATATTTCATCCCCACTTTATTTTTAAGAGTGAATGACAGTTTTGCTTTCTTAATTTACATTTTTTGACTCAATGCAAAGAACAAACCTCTTCTCTGTAACAGATCTGCCCATGATAATTCCTCAGTTCTATATACTGATTTATTGTGTTGTTTATTGTATACAGATACTGAATAAATTATAATACTATGACAGTCAGGGTGGAAATTGAAGGTGGGCCTAGATTAACACCACCATACACCCAAGACGTAAGGCAAGAGCCTTTCTTTTTATTTTTTTTCTTTTTTAAACAGAACATGTGATAGACAAACTGCAGGCTTCTTTTCTGCAGGATATGTCTTAAGACTGAGAAATCAGACTCTTTTAATTCTGACTTCTCTATATGAGAAACTTGGGAAAGGTTGATCTATTAGGAACCCTGGGAAAAGGTAAGTCAGGCCCTTGGAAAGGTGAATTATGTACAGATCTGGTGTAATTTTAATATCGTGTTTCTCTAGTGTTATGCTTTCTCCCTGTTAGAATTACATAGCTGTTTGGTTAAACACACTGGCTTCTTATTCCCACTAAATTTGCTTGTCCAAAAAAATAAGTTGTTACCAGAAACATGTGAGAGCTTTATGAGTAAGCCCAAATGATCGATGGGTTGCTGCCCTGTAAAAAAACTCAAAAAAAATGAAAGCATGAGGCCTTCTACCTGCCTTGAGAAGTACTCTCAGAGATCCAGAAGGGAACATCTGTGTCTCACCTCCTTGAACTTACCATGCTTTTCATACTCTGTGCAAGCAAACTGATGTTAAACTAGGTAGGAAGCACAAGACAAAATCTGGAACACAAAAAGTTCCACTCAAACATAAGGAAAAAACTATTTTCCTGTGAAAGTGTCAAAGCCCTGGCATAGGCTGCCCAGGGAGGGTGTGGAGTCTCCTCCTCTGGACATTTTCAAGACTCAGACAAATTTCTGTGTGACCTGATCTAGGTGAACCTGCTTGAGCAGGGGAGTTGGACTGGATGATCTCTAGAGGTCCCTTCCAATCCCTACCATTCTGTGATTCTGTGAAAGCTAACTCTTCAATAGTAAGCCTTTTGTTACACAGTCAAAAGACTACTTCCAAGCAGTAAGAAGAAATAATGGGGAAGTGTATATTTAAACACTCAGACACTTAAATCCCTCCATCTGTTACCCTGTAAACTGAATTCAGTGATCACTGTTGCTTTCAGGAGTAAATCATGCCTATGCATGAGAGCCAGCAGAGAGCTGGCTGAATGACAGAGCCCAGAGGGTGGTGATCAATGGCACAGAGTCGAGTTGGAGGCCTGTGGCCAGTGGAGTTCCACAGGGATCAGTTCTGGGGCCAGTCTTGTTCAACATCTTGATCAATGACTTGGATGAGGGGACAGAGTGTAACCTCAGCAAGTTCACTGATGACACCAAACTGGGAGGACTGGCTGATTCCCCAGAAGGCTGTGCTGCCATTCAGCGGGATCTCAGCCAACTTGAGAGTTGGGCAGAGAGGAACCTCACAAGGTTCAACAAGGGCAAGTGCAGAGTCCTGAATTTGGGAAGGAGCAACCCCCTGCACCAGTACAGCCTGGGGGTCGAACTGCTGAAGAGCAGCTCTGCAGAGAGACACCTGGAAGTCCTGATTGATAATAAACTAAATATGCGCCAGCAATGTGCCCAGCCTCATAAGTAAGTAGCCTCATAAGTAAGTAGCCCTTACTGTAAGTGCTAAAAAGTGCCACACATGACAAAACATGACGAGTTCTTTCACAGCAATGTAAGCTCTAAATGATAACAGAAGCAAAAGGCAGTAAAAGATTATTTTTTTTCCACCGTGCCTTTGATAAACACAAGCTAAATCTCTGTTGAATAAAATGAAGCTAATGTTTTTGTGTTTCAAAGTGGAATTACAATTGAAAAGGTTTCTACGGAAATGAAGGAAAGAGGCCAGAAGAAAATTGTGTTTTTCTTTTTTCCTTCAAATGGACAAGTTTTGAAGTGGTTATATAATATTTAAGTTACTGAATACGGAACGTTACTCTGTTCAAGAATAAATGATTCACATATGCAGAATGATTCAGCCAAATTTACATTCTGTGAATAAATGTTTATTTATGAAATTACACATGCAGCACAACCAAAATGAAGCAGGGACGGGCTATGACATCTCTCCTAGGATACACACGATACCAAATCTTTCATGGAGCTACTAAACTGGCATACACATGTTCAGTATGTAGCTAAATTCACAAGAAGCAGACTTGTGATGACGGATGAGAAAAGAGCTTCTCATTGGAGTGTTCCTGCTTCATCTGTCACGGGTCGTGGACAAACTAGGGGGATCTGCAGAGACGGTATACTAAAAAAAAAGATTTTTTTGAGACACTGGAGAAACAGCAGAAGGAAAATAAAGAAATAAGATGAATGTTCACGAGAGTCACTTTCTAGCTCAGCAGTTAATAATCTGTAGGGTCTCAGAGGGCAGCATTCAAATTCAGACCAGAAGGAAAAGCAATGATTAACAATTTTAATAATGTCAATACAAGTGGAACCTACATAAAACTTTCAAAAGCATGGCTTTCTAAGCAGTTGGAAAGGTTGTATAAGTTCCTCAGTGTGAAAGCTCCAAAAAAAATTTCTTCAAATTTGGCTTGCCTGTGTACTTCTTTGAAACTTGAGGACAGAGCCACATACGCAAAATACATGGACTGTACTGAAACTTACTGCACTTGAACTTTGTGTTATATAATGCGTTAACTTACAACTTACCACAGAGTCTTCCTAATGCATCTTCATATAGTCAACAAATAAAGTGGCTAATAAAGCAAAAGAAAAATTTTATATTAAACAGCTGAGTGTTATTATCTTTCAACTCGTTCTTTTTTTTCATTCCATTTTCAGGCAAGAAATTAGATCTTGACAAAGTAAAGTGCCCAGAGGTAAAGAAAAAGCTGAGATATGAGGGTTAAAACTTTGCTTCTAATGGAGGTGCATCCTTTTTGAGATGGCGATTCTTTCCTCACTCATATCCCTGCGAGCCCATATTGTTTCCTGAACTTCAGTTCTCCCACCTGTTAAATGGTTGGAATAACCAGCCCAAAGCGATACATGTTTATTTGTGCTACGGAAATATTAGTATGGACAGATGATTACCAAGTGAGAAACCGAACTCATGAGTCTTTATCCTAACACTTGTAGCTGAGCAGCAGCAGAAGTAGAAGCAAAACTCACAGCTTTCTTAAAGTGTCTGTGAGAACATGTCAGATTTTTAAAGAACTTGTAACCTTTACATTGTACAAAAACATTTATCTGCACTCTGAAAGGAAGGTCAACATCAAAACACGGGAAAGATGAGGAATATGTTTTAAAAGAGCTACATTTGTTCCTTCTCTTTTGCAGTTTGCCAACTATGCCCAGGTAAAATAAGTACAAGAGACGCTGTAAAGCAAAGTATTTTCTGTGTCCTTGACACCACTTGCAAATAATAAGGTACTGAAAAATCTAAGCCAAGTGGTTATAACTTTAAAACCTATTCTTCAAAGTTTTGAGACTTAGTGAGAGACACAAAAAAAAGGGAAGTTATAGCATATGCAGCTAAACTACTGTTAAGATAGGCACGTGCGCATTTATGTTTCAGTAGGAGCAGTACAAGCATTCTTTATTGTGGTTGTGGTTTCTAATACTTGGCACCAGCATGACTTTAAAGGGTGGATATGTTCCGTTGAAAGTTTCCTGAATACATTTTTCACTTGTCTTTAAGCAAGAATGTAACAATTGTGTCAGAAAGCTGTGAAAGAAGAGGCTTGGTAAGTTACAAAAATAATTGCACTTCTAACTGAAAACCATCACCACCACCCTTGTTCTCATTATAAAAATTCTGTAGAAACAAGAGTCTATTTAATCTACTGCTGTAGAAATTACTGGTAGCCAAATAATTTGATCATGGTCCTGTATGTTCTTACATGGTATTAGAGGATGTTCAGCGTGTATAAGTTGAATGTTCCAATGGAAAAAATTAGTATGCCTAGATAAAGTTAATCTTCCTTTTTGGAGGAAGGAAATAATTTTAATAAATACCATACACTAACAATTTAATGCACGATGAATATTTGTATGCAGGGATACGAAAATTTCAGTGTTTTCAGTGGATGGAAAATAAAAATTTTCCAAAGTGCTTTTGGAATCTTGCACATATTTAGTGAGCTTGGACCATCTGACACTTTACAAGCTTGGATGGCCTTTGTGTAGATTTCTGTACATGTGAAATACTTCAGTTCTATTCCAAAAGGCTTCAGAGAAACAGGATCAGTCACCACAAAAGGGTGGGGTTTTCATTCTGCTTCTCTAGACAGCATAAGGTCAATTCACCTATTCCTAAAAGTTTGAATTTACAGTCACATTTTTCACTTACAAGTCTAGCCCTCTCTCATAGATATAGTGATTCCCATTTTACAGCTGAGCTCATTACAAGGCATAGAGAAGCAACTTCCTCAACAGTCCTACGGGGAGCCACTGTAACGGATCCACAGGAATGTGTTAGAGACTCTAGACTTGGACGACATGAACAAGAACATGTATTATTAGTCCAAAGTACTAACAAGTCTCCTACCTATGAATGGTTAGACAAAAGATAACCTCAGCAATTAATAGTGTTTTGCAACAACATACCAGAAGAATCAACTAAAGAGAGACTATATTAGACACTGCATTACACATTTGCATCTGTGTTTGCCATCAAGTTCAAAATCACCAAAAGTCTGCAAAACTGAGTTGTCTTGCCACTGTAATACCTCAGACATTTCTGGGAAGTTCAGATTTTTCTAAGAAATACAATAGAGTGCTTATCAGACACTGTGAAATTAGTGCAAACTGAAGAAAAAAGGTCTGCAACATTGGGTAATGCTTGTAATTTTCAGGACCTTAGACCCAAATAGTGACGTGAAACTTTTATGTGTTATCAGTATATTACAATATTTGTTAAAAATTGTGAAAAATGTGCCCTGGCTCCATGTAAGCAACTGTCAAGAAATTCATCTATATTTACTTCAGCTCTTATGATAACTAGGAAATAATGAAAAAGATATAGAACGTACAGAAATATATCAGCCTGATATGACACCAGAGTCCTCTCACGGTGATTAGGAAAAAAAAAAAATAAATTGTCATGAGAGCTGACAGAAGGACAATAATCCCATTTCACGGCAGCCCTCTGGATTGGCAAAATAAAATTTGCTTCAACAACAATTAAAGCCAAGCGATGTTTCAGAAAAACAGTATTTATCAAAATGTCTTAGTGAAACTTTGATAGGATTTGAATTTTTATTGCATTCTTTATATATATTTGTCACTTTGTGTTCCTGCTCCGAGCAGAGACTAAATTGATACATAACAAGGACCTGAACCTGGCTCCCCAACCTCAGGTCCTTATATAAAGTCACTCTTCCTCCATCTTCAAAGCCCTCTCTGGGAAAAAAATTGTATTCATGTTTCTGCGCTTCCCTTCCTGAATGACAGGGCCGTATTTGGTTTAGCTGAAAATGTTCTTTCTCCAGCTCTAGTCACCAGATCCTGTGCTGCAGGAGCAACACGGCAGGAGCAACAGAGACGCAGCCCCATCCTTCTGTCGTTCTGCAAGCCCCTGCGCCTGCTCCGCAGGGCTTGAAATCAGTAAGAGTGCTAGGAGATTAGACGGGATCACGCTCAACAGTTACTTTAGTAACTTCCTCGAGTTCACACCATGTTACGAATTTGGCCGGACACGGAATACCTCCTCGGCCCATTCTCCCCGAGCGCCGGACCCACCGGCCGGGGGAAGGCGCCCGCCGGGCTGCGTACCCCAGGGCGTACCCCGGCGGGCCGCGGTATCAGCGCCCCGGCGGCCGGGCCCGCGCCCAGCCCCGGCTGCCGCGGCTCCGGCCGCCCGCGGGAGGAGGCGGAGGGCGCCACCTGGCGGCGCGGTGCTGCCGCCTGGCGCTCCACCCTGAGCATCGCGCGACGCCGTCCCCGACCGTGTCCCTTCGTCTCCCGATCGGTGGCACTTTCAGAATGTCACCTAGCATTCTTTCACCCCATTTCACCGCCTTTGGAATGAGAAGGCGCTTCCCTTTCTTCGCCTTTCCGCGGGTGGTTTCAGTCCGGCTCGTTTCAGCAGCAGGCTGCGGTGGTTATGTAAATCCCTCCCACGTATATATACGACAGGCAGCTCTTCCCGAGTGACAGAATATTTGTATAACAATAGAAGGAACAAATTAAACCTGCCTCATTTACATAGTGTCACGCTATCCCCTCCTATGTCTGTACAGTTGTAAGGCACAGGCATGAAACTGCCTGCGTCAGCCTCCTTGAACCCCACAGGTGACCCAGCCTGCGCTGGGTGGCACTGGAGATTTGTGAGCAATTGACATGGTCAACGATTTCTAGGCCAGCCAGGCTTTCCTCTGCAACTCCTGTACATTGAACTCCACCATGGCATTGTGTGTCAGTGCTCTACAGCCTCCTTTTCACAGCCCTTTGTCGGCAGTGTTGTTAATAAGCCGGTGAGCACACTTGCAGCTGGTGTTAAGTGAAAATTAAGTCAGTGTGCTTTGATTACCCTAAAAGCAGTTGTAAACTTTTCATGATGCCAAGCTCCCCTGAGACTGGACAATTATGAGGCTATTAAAGCATCATAAAGGATGTTTAGGCACTTAGGTGCAGACAAGTGTGAATTTGCCCTGGCTGCAGACAGATGCCAGGACATGTGCTGCTCTCAAAGCCCTGGGATTGCTGTCCCACCTGCCAGACCACTGCCATGTATCAAAATGGCTGCCAGTCAAAGCCCTCACCAGCCTCTGTCCCTCGCAGTTTGGGTGGAGCTACCATCACTCTGCTGTTACACCTCAAAGCCATTGTAACTCTGTTCTGGTTTTTTAAATATTAGGGGGGAAAAAAAAAAAAAAAGCACATTTGGGTTAAGAAACAAAACATTTTTCTTTTGGTCACTGAAACAGCTACAAGCACTTGGGTGGAGCAGGGATGTGGCACATTTGACCAAGTGACTACACTTGTTTACGCCACAAGAACTCTACAGACTTCATTGGATCTATTCAGTTTGCACTTGTAACAAGAGCATGGATCCCCAAGTTTGAATTTTACAGACACTTGCAGGTATGTTTGCATGGATTACTGCTTTGTTTCTCTCCTCTCTTTTTCCCCATGTTCAACTTTGACTGGAATGAATAATGCTTTAATCTTTTTAACATTACTGAGTAATGCTTTGATCTTTTTAACATTACTTCTGGCTGCCATGAAGCAAAAATGGTTGTTTACCATGCAACATATTCATATGAAGGATACCTAAACTGTGAGGAGAGGTAACCTTCTTTATTGAATTAATTTATCAGGATCAATTAAAGAAAAGCTTTCAGCTTACTTCTGTGGGTCTGGGAATCAGGCCCTAAACCATTAATCCATTCAGAAATTACTAAATTTTAAGGCTAATTCTTGCCCTTGTTAGGTCTTTGAGGGGTGGCCCCCTCAACACCTCCCTAAAGTTTTGGGTTGTTTTTTTCCCCTTTTGAAAAGCTCTCAGAGAGAACAGTTCTAAGGGAGAGAAAAAAAATGGCTCAAAAAAGCTGCACTTTGCTTATGCAATCCTAATAATGGCAAAAGTCCAGGTATGAAGGATGAGGGTAAAGGGGTTTTTTTTATTCTCATAGTTCATGCTTTGCTCCTGTTCTTTCTAAGGACAATGTATCCTCTTGTTTTAGACAGCAGTTTATACATTTGCAGGCTAAAGGAGCTGCATGTGCCAGAAGACAGCGTTCTTTGAGAAACACGGTGGGTCAGTATGAGAACCAGGCTTTGCTTTCTCTGAGGATTTGGGACAACTCTAGCTTTGTTGCAGATGGAGGAATGAAATTATTTATCTCTTTTAATGCATACAAGGGACCATCTCTTTCAAATAAAGGTAATTGAAATAATTTTAAAATGTACAGTAGCCCCTAGGTCTACAAAACATAAAACCATCTGAATGTAAATTTCAAAGAATACAGTTCAGAAAGCATATCTTAAAAAAGCATAGGGTGTAAGAATTAAGGGGAAGATAAGTGAATATTAAAGAGCAGCATATTCACTATTTGTTTGCAACTGTACGTTTACTTCAAAGTTACAGCTTCAGTCAATTTACTACCTAGTAAGTATCAGATTTTCTCACTATAGTGTCAGCTTTGGAGAGAGGAACTTTCTGCTTGCCTGTCCTGCCATTCCCAGTGACACAGCAGCTTGTAACATTCCAGGAACTTCTCACTTGCTTTCTATGCTTTTATTTTTTTTGGTCTCCCCAGTCTGAATGTGTTCACCAGATGCAGTGATAGTTAAACAAAAATACCACCAAAAGGGAAAAAAAGAAAAATAGAAGAAAAAAAGATCAGAGAAAGGTCTAGCTAGATGCAGTATTTCCCAGTGGCTTATTTTCTAGTGGGTTATCCTTCCTGAAAAGAGTATGTTACAAACTCTGCTAACCAGTGGAAATTCCAGAGATAAATTCACACCAGAAATACTCAGCTCCATGCAGTTCTGGGCAACTATTGTGCAACAGTCTAAATATTCACTTGAATAAAGAACTACTAAATTTACTTTGTGGCTTTTTTTGTGTCCCTCTCATTTTGCTTGTAATTCATGAAAGAGCACAGGAACAAATGTCCATGCAAGAGAACATTTGCAACGGCAAGGTTTTGTAGATGTTTGTGATGAAAGTCTGTCTGCAATTGAAACACTCATGTACTCACACTGAAAATTCATTTGAATTTGAGAGTTACCCAGTCAAGACCAAGAACCCATATTACCTGTCAATGAACCTTACAGCAGGCTCAAGAAACAAACTTTCACAGCTCTGATTTGGAAGCCATTCATAGGCTGGAAGATACATATCCATTTGAACCATTCATCAAACACCCCAGAATAACCAGTTCATCCTAAACTCTATTTCTGTATTGCTAAGTTTAAGCAATGCTGGGGTTGAGTTGTGAAGAGTGTCTGCCTGGAAGGCTTCTAGCAGTAGACAAAGTATGTGAAGGAAGGATGCAGCTGAAGGATGCCCCCAACATCACCATCCATTGAAAAATCTGAGTAGGAGCTGTGTCAACAGCTGTACCCCCCAAAGGAAACCCCTCAAGATGTGGTCAGATCAGTTCCACAATGGGAGAAGCTGCCTGGAGACCACAGCAGAAACAAAAGCTAGACTACTGAAGTGGAACAGGTAGAAGCTGTCATGTAACTACTTTTCTGTGAGGTCTGTCACTCATCCAAGGCTCAGAAGTATTTCTGTCACACTCCCATGTGATGTGTTTAACACCAGCTTTGCAGAATTGCCAAAGTATATGACGAAACTACGGAAAACGCGAGCTAAGGGAATAAACCTTGACTCACTCCAAGCTACATTTCAGCCTGCTTCCCTGGTCCCCTCCCCTTCTAGCATGAATCTCTTTGAACACTTGTTTCACACTCTGTACCCCTAGGGCCTTGATATGCTGGGGAGGGACTGATAACCTTGTGCATCTGTAAGAGGAATGCCTTGTAGACCCTTATTCAAAGGGTGGTGCTTCATTAGCAACAGCTTAAAAATTGATTTAAACATTATGTTCATTGCACACAAACATTTCTCACAAAGCCTTCTTTTCCCATTGAGGCTAAAAAATTCCATTGTATGCGTAATCTTTTATGAGTGCATTCTTTGAATACTTTATTTCTTAGAACTGTAACAGTTCTGTTTATAAAAAGGAATGATACTGATAGCAATGTTAGGAACTTTCAGAAGGGACCACTTACATCTTTAAATTTCCATATTAGTCCTGTTTCAAGAAAAATACAAAACAAAACAAAAAGCCTCAATTGCATAGTTTAAATTCTTTAAGAAACAGCTTCACATGCCAAGCTAAGAGGATAGAAAAACCAATCTTTACCCCCTTGATCAAATCTTGCAGCCCTCTGACGGCAGCTTCACAGTGAAGTTTTTAATTTGGCACAGTTGCAAACTAGTTTAGATCTACCAAAATGGATTTCCCAAGTTGGACGGGACTCTTTAGAGAAGGTAGCAAGCTGAGGAATGAGAGACCTGGGAACCACAGGGCTGATTGTTTTCCAAGTTGCTCAGGGAGTGGGGAAAAAAAACCCTCTATGTGTCAGCCAGGATCTGTGTCTAAAGAGACACAGATGAACGGCGTGCCCACTGTCCTCTTCTTAATATCCAGACACCTTCTAGCATGACCTGCTGCTACTGAAACAACTGCAGTGCAGTACTTTACGACAGAGAACCTCAGAGACTATTCTGTGCACTTAAGCATTATTCAAAAACTCTTCTCACTGGATCCCCTCGCTTCCAGCACAGCAGCTGTAGGAGTCTAGCAGGCAAGAAGTTAATCTGATGTACAATTTCTTTTGA
This sequence comes from Colius striatus, assembly GCF_028858725.1. Classification (NCBI taxonomy): domain Eukaryota; kingdom Metazoa; phylum Chordata; class Aves; order Coliiformes; family Coliidae; genus Colius; species Colius striatus. The sequence goes on from NC_084759.1 coordinate 117,326,199, forward strand.
TTTGGAAAAAACATTCTTCTTTTTAATGAACATCCTGTCTGTCTGTTTAATAAAGAACAATGTGAAATGCATATTGGTGAAGTTACAGTTACCAACTAATCAATCTCACATAAATATTCCTTCAGGGAGTTATTCACACTGACACAATGCCACGTGTTGGAAACAGGGCAGCCAGCAAGTGCTGTGGGTGACCCATTTTAGTGGGCTTCACTGTACTCCTGGCAATTACTTCAGTCTTGTTCAAATCTGCTGAGAAATGAGGACACAAGTAGCTCAGGGATATTGTTCTGCTCTGCTCTTTCTGCAGAGGTAATTATCCGGTGACTGAAAAGTATCATATCACTGGACACGTAGACAACTAATTTCAGAATTCAGTAACTCAACAACCAGGGTGAAGAAACAGATCTGTCTGACATCCTTCTTTACAAAATCTCTTCAATACCTCGGTATGACTTGCCAGAATTAAGTGCCTTCCCAAAGAGGCATTGCACTAGATTAAAAGTAAGGGCATTAGAAGTTTTCAGTGTTCAAAGCTTCGGTTGTTAGATCAGCATATTTTGTAGCCATATTAAGAGATTCCTCTATAGCTTCATATTTGCTGAGACACTGATTTGAAGGAAAGCAGCAAAACATGCTGCCACAGTAAACCTTGGAAAGAGTGTGCTGGACAAAAGTACCCACATGGAGCCTGTAGCATAACATTTGAAGAGCTCTGTTGAAGTTGCAGCATGGATAATACAAGGACCCTTTTTCAGTCAAAATGCCAACATTAAGTCATGGCAAAGTGAATATACTTTCTGTGACAGAAGAGAAAAATAAGTCCTTTTGACTACTTGATTCCCTTGATCGCCTTCATCTCCCTCTTTAATTCTCACTCGACTTTCTGCTTCTTTCCACAACAAGCTACACAATAAAATGTATTAATCATTTCATAGGTAAAGAGTGGTACTTTAGAGAGATTGCCTCCAGTTAGACTGATCAGAATGCAAGCAGTACCAGTACACTCTCTAGGTACAGATAGGAACTGCGTGCCTGTGTTACCTCCTAATCCAAGATAGAAACACCCTATCTGAATTAATAGTTGTATGAGTATGAGTCTCATATTAGAGGAAACAACTGAATTGTAGCTCCAACGAGGCACTACCTTTTCAGTCTAAAGATGTTTGATCTCTCTGTTGCCTTTACCTGAGAGAATCTCACTTTTATTTTGTTGGTCATTCTCTTGTTATTTTAGTGGTTCTCCTCATTCCTCATTCTCAGCTACTGTTATGCTCAGTATTCACCCAGGTCTAGCACATTTCCCTCCTTTCACTTTGAGTGTTAGCCTGAATTTGAATGAATAAGTTAGCTTTATTTGTGAAAGCACTCATTTCTCTTTCCTCATAATAAAACTAGTGCAAATAAAAACCATACCAGAATACATAAAGTACTTAGAATACATGAAGTAGCCCTTCAGCTTCTAGGTGAGGTACAGGTAAAGCCTCAAGTGCAGAAGATGAATGAGATATGAACTTGCTGCAAACAGTCTGGAAGTGAGTAACAAGTGGAGATCTGCACAGCAAGAGCTAAGAGGAAAAACTGAGTAAGCTGAAACTGTTTTCTCCAGTCAAAAGAAAGCCAAGGGAGAGGGAACAGCAATATTTCAAGATGTAAAGGACAGTTGCTTCCACTCTTTCTTCTGTTGTCTGGAAATAGCATAGCTAAAGGCACAGGCTGTTTGCTGAGGAAAGGGAAAGGAACCATGTGTTTTTTGTGGTTCCACAAGAATTTCATTCAACCTCATTTTACCAGATTAGCTTTGGTTTTAGCTGTAGTCAAACTTTTCCATCGCTTTGAGACCTCTTCTTCACTGATTCCTCCCTTCACAATACTCTTTTGCAAGTTGGAAACCAAATTAAAAGGTTCAGTGATAGTAACTATTTCAAATTCCTTTGCAATCCTTAGCCATGAACTGTTTTATTTAGTGTCTATGCTGTATATTCTTGTTGGCTGCAAGCTTGCTGTGCCAGCACTCCTAGAGGTACACACGTTACTGTGTACCATGCCTATGCTAGGACAGTGCTACATCTTGGAAAATGAGGCATATTAACTCATCTCTATGGCAGTGCAAACACCTAACTTTGAACTGTCTTGAAGAAGTGGAACAGTAAGCTCATTACTTTCCATGACATATCATAGGTTATCAGAGTTTCAGCACTTTTGCTTAAGCCGTTTCTCTGAACGCTTTAAGAACTTGCAAGTTTAGCAAAAAAGAGTAATGTTTAGCCCTAACAGTGGGATGGCACCTGTTACCTGATGATTTCAACTGAAAGATATGCCTTATTGCATGTCTATGTGAATACAGGGAGCAAACTGTGACACCTAAGAAATTCCACTAAGGCCACATACAGATTCTTTAGCAGAGTCAGGAGTGAAAAATACAACTCTCACTTTTGCAGAACAGCTTGCACAAAACTATACGAAACCTCAGTTCCCTAAGATTTCTGAATAGTAACAAAACATATTTTGTAACTGCAGATTTTCTAGGAGAAGCTACGATTTTGGGTTTTTTTAGCATCTGGGTTTTCTCCAACCATTGGAAATTCAGGCAGCTAATAGCAATGTCTGAAAGAAATTTTAGAAAGCAGACAGAATGTGGTATCTTTGTCCTTACAGGGGAAAAAAACAACCAAAAAACCAGACATAGTGGTAAAGGCTGACCATATGGTGACCAGGGTGAACAGATCTTTCAAGAAGGTATTCTTTAACTGTGAGATAATGAGAGGCATGAAGGGTCAGTGAACTGACAAATACCAGCAGGTCAGGGAACACAGTAAGAAAAAATATAAAGCTTATTTTTTTCACGAAGAATTATATGTTCAAAAGTAAATTCAATTTAGAAAATGAAAATAAATGGGGGGCTGGTGTGGGAGGAATGATGACAGAGGAAACAAAGCTGCCTTTTATATTAAATTTATTGAGTTATTTGGAGAACACTGTCAAAGCAAAGTTGCTGCAGTTTCCCAGAGCACTGTGGAAACTACAAATCTTTGTAAAGGAGAAACAGCTAACACTAGCAACCCATTTTGTCGAGGGCAGAGCTGACTAATTACTGAATTTTTACCCTTGTAAATCTTGTGCTACCCTTGCACAAGGCATTCTTACCCAGTGAATTTAATCAGCTGGGCTGGAACTACTTAGTTATAGCTATTTCTGCATAACTCCCTCCTGTGGACACTCTATTCTGGAACAATTAGTAAGAGTAATTATTTCAAAACGAAGCCAGCTCTATTCCAGTGCACAACATCCACATGGGGGAGTTAACATGAAGTAAAGATAATATGCTGTAGCAACGCTGGTCAGTTTGCCCATGTAAACAAGACCTATGTCTCTGATATTACATTATTTTAATATAGATGTCTCTTGAGAATAAAGTTCTGGAGCCCAAGAGAATCAATCTTCCAAACATAAGTGTATGGCTTCAAAAAACTGACCCTAGAAGGATCCAGAAACACTATAATTCACTGGTTTGTGCATCATTCTAAGTTAGATGAAATGCAATAGAAATAACTCTGGTGTTAAGCACCAGACTCCCCACCTCCCCCACTCATATTAGAGTGTCTTTGCTATCCCAAGTTACTTGAAAGTTCAGAGGAGCATAACAATATATGTTCCACTGGATGATTTAATGTCACTCTCAATGGGTGACGAGAAAAGGCCAGAGGATAGGGGAGTGCTACATCTTTATGTATTAAAGGTTCAATAGCCAGTGTACATGCCATGATACATTGTAGTCATTCACAATTGTCATAAAATCCTAAAAAGAATCTTAGAAGGAAGTATTAATCCTTGTTTCTAAATTCCTAATCATTCTGTAGGATGAGGATGGGGAGGAAGTAAGATCTGCCTCTCCTAGGGTTCAGCCAAAGGGTAAAAAGAATTTTTCTCTATATACTCGGAAGACTAGAACAGCAGTTTCCCCAATTATTTTCATGAAAGCTCGGACTACTATTAAAAGGGGAGACAGCAGGCTCTTGGACTGTGGATAAGTCCTGTGTGCAACAATGGGCTGAAGGATAGTTTTTGTGGCGCTCTCCTCACGTGTTAGACTCCTCCTGAAGGCATTATGAGTCCATAAAGAGAACAGCCTCTGTTTTTTCTGTTTTTCTCTCAAAGGCAGGTTAGTTTTGTACTCTTCACAGACCTGATTCACACCAAAGTAACAGTATTTAGCTCATAAGAAAATAATTTATTCAGAACATTCTTCTTTAGCCACCTCTCCACCTACCCACAGATTTTTTTTTAGTTTTTTTTAATAAACATATTCAATTGCACAAAGCCCTTTCTGGCAAATTTCCCACTAGACTTGAACATTCTACCCACACTCACCTCAGCAGCTGTTAAAAAAAAACCTGAAAACTTTTTTTTAATAATGGAAAATTTATTTTCTTTCATTTCAAAAAGTCATTTGGTAACTTGATCTGAACCTCATCAATTGGATTCATAGCTAAACAGGGAAGAGAAAAAGTTTTCCTTCTCCATCTAGTCACAAACAGCAATAGTTTGGGAAAATCTGAGGCCCTGTGAGATGACACTACAGCAGAGATGTTTTAGCCAAGGTACATACAGCTGTCTGCAGTTTTCCATTTATAAAAGAATTGTAAGTGACAGCTACAGTAAATTCACATTTGTGGGAAAATGGTATTCAGTTTAAAACCACATATAGTAAAACATCTAATGTAGTGATATGCCATATCCAGATTTCCTTTGTACAGATCCATTTCATCAAATTCTGCAGCTTATCTCTGTTTGGAATAAAAGATATACTGTAGTAGTGCCGCTGGTAAGTTTTACTGCAATTCTGTAACACTGAAGAAATATGTCAACGTCTACAGACACTGAAGCTTTCATTAGAACCAAATGGATTCATAAGAGATCATCATTAACAGGTTGTGAAATTAAAGAGCTTTATATGAAAATATTTGAGAAGTGGTCATGGACTGTATATATGAAGTCAATCCTAATTTATTTAACAAATCTGTCAAAATTATTTATGTCATGGAAGATGCATACAAGAATATTTGCCAAGACTTTAATCCTTACATAACACAAACATATACACACTCAAAAACACCACACAGAACATGACTACCCCAGTGTGTACAGACTGACCCAATCTCATTCTGCCTGTGATCTGAACAAGTTGGACAGAAGCCAGTCTCTGTTGAAATCCCAGAATTATAGAATGGTTTGAGTTGGAAGGAACCTTGAAGACCATCTAGTTCCAAGTTCCTTGCCATGGGCAGGGACACCTTCCACTAGACCAAGTTGCTCAAAGCCCAGTCCAATCTGACTTTGACCACTTCTTTTGCCCATTCTCTGGGCAACCTGTGACAGTCCTCAACAGCCTCACAGAGAAAAACTTTCTCCTCATATCTCATCTAAATCTACTCTGTCAGTTTGGCGCTGTTACTCCTGTCCTGTCACTACATGCCCTTGTTAAAAGCCCCTCTCCAGCTTTCCTGTAGGCCCCTTTAGGTACTGGAAGGCAGCTCTAAGGTCTCCTCAGAGTCTTCTCCAGGCTGAACAGCCCCAAGTCTCTCAGTATGTCTTTATAGGAGAGGTGCTGCAGCCCTTTGATCATCTTTCTGGCCCTCCTCTGGTCTTGCTCCATGTCCTTTTTATGATACCATAATGTGTGTGTGTACACCTCAAAAAAAACCAAAAATCAACTGAAAAAAATAGTATCATCCCATCATTTCTCACAGAAACCTGTGACCTCAAACATACATTTCTTGTTTATGAGTGCATTCAGAGAAATACTAAGTAAGGCGGTACTTTATTAGTAATTCATATAAATCTCTCCTGACTTTTTCTGGTACTGTTTGATAAACCATTTCCTATCTTGTCTCTGAGTAGGAATGGAATAATGGACATAAAGAAAAATAGATTATCAGCTGAAAATCTATTCTTATGTGGGATCTTTGGCTTCTTTGTATTTGATTCTAAGTATGATTTTATTTTTGTCAGCATCATTATTTGTTTTGACATATCTAACCTGAAGATTATTTCTGGCATGTTTTGGATCACACAGAGAAAGAAGATTAGGGAACACATTTCTGATAAGCTTTCAACAATGGTCTCAGCCTCAGATACAAAATATGTAGCTATGAAAGCCTTTGCTGACAGAGATTCTATTTGGCTTCGTGAAGGGAAAGGAATTATGTCAATCACAATATAAGGACAGAAAATGTACAACTTTGCTACCTTAAATCTAACCATAATTACAGTGAACCCTGATGTAAGTCATTTAATGTCTTTCCTTTACCCAAAACGTTCATACATTTTTGGGGGTCTCACTGTGAGATATCTTATTCCCTGTGTTCAGTACCACCAAGAGAAGAAGCATGGATCCTCAAAGGGCAGGTACTCAACCCTTTGGATTACAAGACAATGTAGAATGGCTTGCATTGTGACCCAAATATAGGGAAAAACAGAATGTAAATAATTCTCAAATGTTGGGACTGATAAGCATAAGGTGTTCATCACTGTTAATACTAACTTTAACTGGAGATGTTACTCTTCAGTGCTTCTGAACATCAGTCTGAAAAGTTTGGAATTGAACAGATTTAACAGGTAGTGGTGCAGTCTCTTTAGTGTGGTTTTCCATACCAGTGAAATAGAGGGAACTATCTTTTCCAATTAAGTCTATCAGTTTAAATTAGAATAAACATTTTGTGACATTCTCAGAAGATTATGCTACCTGTACAAATTACAGGAAACAATTTTAACTCCTTCACTCTTTATTTTGTAATATTCATAAAGTGGTTCATAAAATTAAAGTTTAATTGCCAAATAAATTCAGTCTCAGCTCAAGAGAAACAGTAGCAATCTAAGCAGGAACTCCTGATATGTTTGCAAGTTGCTTGAAAAACTGACAGATTAAATGACTAGGCTTTTTTTCCCCCAAAAGAAGTAATACTGGCAGAGAACACCCCTCATTGTCTCCCTTGACATTCAACTTGACCTTCAACTCAAGATGGTTCTACATGAATATTCATACTCTTAACCTTTATAATTTTGAGCCTCTATGTAAGAAAGTATAGATACAAAAGTTAAGTTGACTTTTTGCTTACTGGGGTCTTTGTAATCAAAGTTTCTTTCTCAAAGTGTTTCAGATGGGTTGAACATCTTCTAAGCAATGCAATGAAAATTCAGATGACATAGGGCAAACAAAAGGAGCAGAGTATCAATTTCATCCTTCAAGAATGTCAACCTAAAATTGCTTAGGCATGCCAATCTAAGAGATGAAAGTACACCTAATAATATTATCTTCTCATTTCAAATTGCCCAAATCAAAATAAAAATAACTCAGAATCACCCAATTCCATCAAATAATAAAGCTTTGGGACCTTCGTGGGAAGTAAACTCTAAGGCCAAAAGAAGAAAAGTCGAAGTGATTTTCATGACAACTGATTTGACTCCTTTGACAAACGGTCATGCTTAATATAATAGAATCATAGGTTGGAAGGAACCTTTAGAGATGATCTAGTCCAACCACCTTTCAGAAGCAGGTCCACCTAAATCAAGTCGCACAAGAACACAACCAAGTGGGTCTTGAAGACCTCCAAGGAAGGAGACTCCACAACCCCTCTGGGCAGCCTGTTCCACTGCTTAATATGTTTCCATTATGGTTTTGTATGCATTTCCTTAGATGGGTAGATTTTAGTTCCTCCAAAATTTCATTTCAATGAATATATCCTACAAATCAAAAGGAAGGGGGGGAAAAAAAAGCCATCAAATTTTCAAATCTAGGACTCACACAGACATAAAACACTTGCAAACTTAAATCTGAAGAAACAGTGCAGAAAATTGTTCAGGGAACTTCAAAATTACTTGCACTGGCCAAGGGACCAAGACAGAGCGAGTATATATCTACAAAGACTGGAAGAAAATCAAATTGCCAAAGGGACCCACTGAGATATTCTCCAGACTGAATAACAGTATTTAATGTCATACATTAAATACTTCCCCAGCTCAAGAGGGACAGAGAACTTCTGGAGAGAGGCCAGCACAGGGCTGCCAAGATGATCAGGGGACTGGAACATCTTTTCAATGAGGAAAGGCTGCAGAAATTGGGGCTGTTTAGTCTGGAGGAGACTGAGGGGGTATCTCCTTAATATTTACAAATATCTAAATGGTGGATGTCAGGAGGTTGGGACATCCCTTTTTTCTATTGTATCTAGCAACAAGACAGGGGGCAATGGGATGAAGAAGGAATACAAAATGTTCCATTTAAACATAAGAAAAAACTATTTCATTTTGAGGGCGAGGGAGCCCTGGCACAGGCTGCCCAGGGAGGGTGTTGAGTCTCCTTCCTTGGAGGTCTTCAGGACCCGCCTGGTTGTGTTCCTGTGTGACCTGATCTAGGTGGACCTGCTTCTGCAGAGGGGTTGGACTAGATGATCTCTAAAGGTCCCTTCCAATCCTACCATTCTGTGATTCTGTGACTCTAATGTATATACTGTATTTTCCATTTCCCTATGCTGTTCAAGAAAGATAACTTCTTAAATCTCCTCACAGTCCTGTGAAGTTAAAGAAACAGCAGAACAGATTATAGAGAGTTTTTAAATGGCAAGTAAGAACATGAAGAACATAAGGAGGCTCTCACAGGTAGACTGTCTTGCCTCTGCCCACGTTCTCAGAATAAACAAAGATGATCTTATATTCATTACTTCAGTTCTGCTTACTAGAAAGTATAGTTTGCATGTCTAAACAAACACTTAATTTTATGTCACTTGTAATTGCTGCTGCTTGTAATGTAGTGAGAAATTCAGGTTGCCGTCTGTACAGACAATATTGAGAAAAAAGTCAAGTAGAACAGCAGTATATCAGGTGCCACATGATAATAAAAGACACTTCAGCTTCCACTTTGCAAAAGTGCCAAGCTGACTCACTTTGGATAGAAATGTCTCTTCCATTCACAGGCTACAAGACTCTGAGTAGAGGCATGTGCAGAGGTTTGCACACCTGTGACCAAAGAAACTTCTTGGCTTGTGTGTGATGGGAGCTTTTTTCTTGCAAGCTTGTTTTTGTACCTATAACAGATTAGCAGTTGTGCCTTAAGACCCTTCAGCAACCTTTTCCAGCACAGAGTAGAATAGTGGTGTTACGGATTTTCCATTTGTTTAAAAATCAGGATTTAATTTAACAACCTTTTAGCAATGGCACAAACCATGTCAAAGGCAGAGGTTTTCTGCAATAACGTATTTTTAAAATGCATTAAAATGTTAAGATTATTGATTACAGTATCCAGAACATGAAGAAATACACTATTTTCACCACAAACTCAAGGATAAAACACTGCCAAAGAAAAATGCCGAAATCCAATCCTTTCCTCTCAGGATGGAGAGAGAAGAAAATGTCAGTCAGGCCCTGGTACTCTACACTTCTTTCTTGGCAGAGCATGCCTAGCAGTCAAACCTGGTATGGCTGCTGGTACAAGGAAACAGTCCTGGGACTGTTTCAGAAGTTTTAGAGGTCATGGCTGTCATAAAGCTAGTGAAGAAGAAGTTCTTCTTACTGAAGAACTACTGGGGTTATTGTCACTGGTAAACTTCCCTGGGAAAAGAGCACGTTAGAGAATCACTCAACAACTGAAAACTGTAACTCAAGTTGTCAGGCTTTGTTACCAGCCATCCCAACTTAGTGGGAATCATTCCATTCCCATCTGTCATCATAGTAAGTAAGAAATTCCAACACATTCTCTAATTTCTAGGAAAGATCTTTATCATAACAATTTACAAGTAGGACTGTCTACCACAGACTCCTGACACCCCTTGCAAATCAGTTCAGCCCTCAGTACACTGTGCTCGTTTATAGGTGAAGCAACAGAGGCAGAAATGGCAAGATTATCCTTTGAAAAGGAAAGACTTTAGTGAGTATTTTGAATTGATAAGAAGTGGTAAGATAAGGATCGAGTCTCAAAAATTACTGCATTATGAAGCACTATAAAAGGTATGAAAAATCTCTAATTGTCTATGATTGTACTATATTTTTTTTTCCCCGTAAATATTGGAAGCTTAGGCTACCTTAACATTTACCCACTGATCCTATGGGAAGTATGTGTTTAAAGTTTCTTGGCACAAGACTTGACCTGTGGTGATGAAAGGTATTATGATGGTTCAAGGGACAGGAAAACCACTGAATGTTTCATGTGCACTGATTCCAGTGACAAGAGCATTCAGGCCTTGGCAACAGGTATTTTGCACACAAAAGTATTTCTAGCCATATGGATTTTAATTATAAATGCATGATTTATTAGCTTTTAAATAATTCTTCAAGAAGAAAAGTTATCTTCCTGAGGAAAATGAAATGATGAAGAGAATGGGATTTCAGGAATTGGAACAGAAGCTGCATGCAAAACCAAGAAGGAAAACAGAAGTCAGATACAAAATTTTCTTCTGAGATCATGAACCCTCCCTGGAATTTGATCCAAGAATCCATATCACCTACATGTCAGTGGGGATCTGCAGATTTGCAGGTATTTCAGTGAGAAGTTACATAAATAAAAGGATCCTCTTGCAGGAACAGGCTGGAGGCTAGAAGAGCTCCCATGATGCTCATATATCTAATTAAGAACAGCAGACTGGAAAGGACTCTTGGGTCATTGAGTTCAGTCCCTTGTTTTTGCAGGCAACCATGCCATTTAATCTTTTTCATATGGTGCTCAGGGTCTGCTTATAATCAATTAGAGTTTTTTTGTTTGGGGCTTGAGGTTTTTTGGTGTTTTTTGCTGTTGGTATTCTTAGTGGAAAGTTGTCATGGATTCTCATTTCTTTCAGAATTTGAAATGTTCTAAAATCCAGAATAACTTTACACAGTTAGATTATACCCATCTGTTCTTGTGTCAGCATTTCCTTTAGCTTAAACAGCACTTATTTTTCTAATATATTTATAGACAATGATCATATCTCTCTTTTTGTTTTGCCCAACCACTCTGGATAAGCTTTCTTATTCTCTCTTGTGGGATTCTCCCATTACCAGACAATCAGAGTACTTTTTCCACACCTGTTCGAATTAAGCTTTCTTCAAGTAACAGGTAATCTGGCTGTACCCAGTATTCCTGATGAAAACCATCAGCAACTATATTTCCTCAAAAATATTTTAGAAAATACCTTGACTAAGGTAGAATGATACCTTCAAAGCCATTCCTGTCAGGCACACTAAATGGAAATCTCTGAAAGGGTCCCACTGACTTCAGTGGGTGAGCCCTGTCTGCTTTTTGTTTTCCAATACCCAGATGTCATTTTCCAGTAAAAATATAATTTTCTAGCTATTAAAAATTTGGATAATGACAAAAGCTATCAACATGTATTTGCAAAAAATCCTGAAATGAAAAGCAGTAGCATTTGTAACCAGTATTTGTAAGAGCTTTCTGAGAGTGCATGTTCCATTGGTTGGAAAAAAACAGTAACAACAATATTTTCAACTACTGGAGGAAGAAATTACTTGACCAACTTTGATAACAATATATACAGCAGATTTATCACAAATAAGAGTAAAAAAATCTACTGTAGCTCACATGAAAGAATTCAGATTTATCTCACTGCTCGATGCTATATTTGGCAGGAATTCCTAATTTGCAACAGGGTGGAGGATTTGATCAGAAGATCCAGAAAATTTATGTGGGTAGCAAAAGCCAATCTGTTTGGCAAAACATACAGACGATTTTTCTCTCACACCACTTTGGTATTTTGGAAAACTTGCAATATCAGAGAAAAAGTTTGTATTCAGTACACTGGAAGCAGTAAGTCATAAGAAAGTATTTTCTGTACGAATAAATAAGCATAGAAGCTGTAGGATTTGAGGCTGCAAGGAGCTGTACTCATAGTACAAATGCTATAATTTAAAAATTATGCCTCCATCTCTTACACTGCCCATTCTTTTGAAAGTAACCACAGATATCTTGTATCAACTTGATACACACCCCAAAGTGATGTAGTACCTTTCTAATTCTTTTTTTCAAAACTATGCTTTTTTGGAGTACAACCTAAACTAAGGCATCTCAAAGCACTAATAACACCATAAAAACTTTATAATCATGTTTAATGCCTTCATATAGAAGCAAATACCTTCAGATGTTAATCAAACATAGCTTCCTAGTTAAGAACAATGAAAGAATAATCCATCTACAGAATATTGGTAACAATGAATTCTCATTTATGAGAATTTTTCTTTTTCAGCCAGCAGCAACCAACAGGGATGGAACATGGACTTTATTGATTTGTAACATTTTTACAGCTGACTTATGCTTCCACAGTAATGCCACTAATCACACTGTAAATCAGAACTAGTCTTGTGTTTTCTAGATACACTTGCAAAAATCTTTGAACACTTTTTAAAATGGATTCTTAAGCTGAAAGTCTCCCCTCTTTTTCTTCTGGAACAGACACTCTATCGAATCAGTAGGCAGGATCAAAAGCTTCACACTTTCTCCTAAAATCAAGCTGGTGTTTGGTATATGTGCGATTGCCAAGGCTAACTAACATTTCTGTCAGCTGGAAAGCGTCTCCATTTAACTAGAGTGATGCTTCCTTGATCCTGGATAAGTGCTGATGTAAATTAGATGTCAAGATTAAACAGACATGCTTTCAACAAAGAGGGGATGATACTTTCTGATCTTACAGTGTGCTTTCACTGCAGTTATCCAGACTGAAAGACATCAAATTTGTATTTTGTTTTCCAACACGAAAAATGAAGGATATGTAAACATATGGCCACTGTCAAATATCAGACAATTTTAAAAAATAATACAAAGAAATTCATTTTAATGTAATTACTGAAGGTCATACAGAATTCCCAGTATCATCTGCAAAGTCTATTCCTTCTTTAAAGATTTTATCTGAAGTGTGGCTGAACTGGGAGGACTGGGAAAGAGACAGCCTACTGCCTTTGGCCTGGCTGTTGGTATGTCTCAGCATTGCTTTGATTTAAAGTAAGCCAGCTCTAACTTAAGCTTTCAGGCACTGGGCAGTAACACCAGAACAAATAGTTTCAGCTACGGCTTATCCAGAACTCAAGAGGAATGAGTTATGCTGTCAGTGAAAACTGTTCAAGCCAAACAAATTTAATTTTTCATCTGTATTTGAATGCAGACATGCATAAACTTGGCACACACAAGGCACAGGAAATGTATGTTATTTCACAAATTTATCATCAGCAGTAGCAGCAAGATACTTCTAAATGTAACTTGTGGGTACACTGAATACACTATAGTGCTTCATCAGAACTGGACTGGAAAGGTAGGATGATATAAAAACAATCAGTAGCAGCCTAAGCCTCCTGGAAGTCTGATTTCAGTGGACTCAGAGTTAAGTCAGTGCATGGCATAGTTGAAATCTGTCCTAAGATTCAAATTTGTCTGGACTATATTAGTCATGGATCACTCTGTCTCACTTCTTTTCTCCTTTTCCATGCCTACCCTATCAGAGCTTGTGTTACTGTTCCAAAGGTGCTGTGCTTTTAAAAATGTCCTTCAAGGTCTGCTTGCTTTTCCATAGGCATGGTTCTCACTGTAATCAAATCCTTTGAATCCAGGAGAATAGAATTAAATCTCTGGGAAGCCAAAGAGTACTCTCAAATTTCCACGGTACCCTGAAGCAAGCACCAGAGCTCAGCAAAGAAACACTTCTCTTCCCAAAAGAACAGGCCAAGGAAGGGAGATCCAAGTACTACAACATGTGAGAGAAGTCAAGAGTCTGCAGTAATTGTACTATGGGAAGTAAAAGAGGAAAGAGGAGCAAACTACATCCTAGCGTGACAGTGAGAAAAGAGACTTCACTAGGAAGAAGGGAGGGCTTGAAGCTCTAATAAGTGTTCTGGTTAAAAAACTTGGATGTACAGTCAAATTAAGGTTCTGAGTAGGCCTATCTATTTTTATATACATTTCTGCATTAAAGTAGCATCAGTTTAACATAGCTATCCAGTGGAAACTATGCTGCACTGCAATAGTAAGCAAACAAAGCCATTTACCTTTATAGTTACTTGGGCCGATTGTGCCAGTTCCTGCTCAGAAATAAATAGGCTGGTTTTGCGTGCAGAAGTGTGCCTGAATTTTTCAAATTAAAAGGTCGTGTGTCACACTTCAAATGGTTGTAAAATAACATTATTAATTTCTTCTATTTAGACTGCTATGTCATTTCATTAAAGAAAAAAAATCATTTTCATCCTATTTGTATAATTTTGTTTGCTGGTAGACTGTGTAGCATTTAACAAAGAAGCAAATTATTCTTAGACCAAAAATAATGAACTAAGGCTTCCTTTTTGATGAAAATGATCTCTTATTGCCAAATGCTTCACATCTGAAATAATGGCTTAAAACTTGGCTGCGCTTACTAGATAAGTCTTTTCTCATAACCTCTTCACAAACTATTTTCAATCAATCCATTTGCCCTATTAAAACTTCACACATAATTGTGAGCCCCGATATTTCATGTGGGGTTACAGACAAACTGGAGCATAACAACACCACAAAATTCAAAGTCAGTTTCTGGAGCATCATTGTGTGGGTGCATCTGAATTCAGGATTTTGGTTTGGCACCCCTTTCTTTTTCTTTTTCTTTTTTTTTTTTTTGTTTAAAAATCAGTTGTCTTGCCTGTTTTATTTTAAAATCACTTGGCTCCTTTTATTTTTGTAGGCACAAGGTAAAGCAAAAAGGAAATTAAACACTGAATGAAGAATACAATCAACCACTGTCATGAGAAAAAATGAAGAAACTGTTTCAACATGAGAAAGCCAGTCTTTCTCTTTCCTTTCATATTTAAACTGAAAATATTTGTTGTTTGGGTGATTTTGTTAATGTCAGTTACCAGAAAGAAAGGAGTACTGCATGCTATGAAATAATTAATATAGGGTAAAACTGATTTCTGTGCAAAACAACCAGCAAATCTCATATTCCGCTTAAACAGGACTTGTGTAAAATTAAATGGGTACATGGGTTTGTGGGAATCTTTCCACAGCTGTTAACTTCCTTCAAAAAAACAGAAAAAAGAAATTAATATCCTATTTTAATTCCTTTCCCATTTATAATCCAGCCACCATAATATCTTCAACTTCAATGAGACAAATGAACAGCCAAGCTAGAGTCAGCAACTGTAGGTAGCATCTTTGCAGTAATAAAAACATAGTCTACCACAGAGGCATTAACCTGAAAGACAGAGATCACTATGTCACTGAGCTTTCATACTGATCATGTAAGTGCTGATCAAGGCTATACAAATGCCTTTAAAAATTGCTGACAAACGTAAAAGTTATGACAAATTGAAAAAATGTATGCCTTCAGTTTTTAGCAAATCAAAAGGAATTATGTATTTAATTTTATTTTTGCTTTGGTCTACTGAAAGGGGATTTTCAAATGACAATGGTTTTGAAAAATAGTTCCAAATATTGAGTTGGGTTTTCTCTATCTGAAACATTTTGTTTCAAAGTATTTCGTTTATAAAACTTCAGAAACAAGAGGCTACCACTTCTATGTCACTTTTACTTAGGGATTTATGTCCACTAGAAACTTTACCTATACTAGTGTACATCTATGAAGTGTTTTCTTTCATAGTTTTTGTGATCAAAGTTCTGACCAAGATATTTATCTGGTTCTGTTTCAATTTCCTTTTCTCCTTTCTGTAGACATTCAGTATCAAAGCATCGACACTTAGATCCAAAAGTCATTGAAGAGTGCTGAGATGAAAATATTCCGCTCTATAAGTTGGCAAATCACTTGCCTCTACCAACTTCTACTTAATTGGGCAACTATTTGTTGTCTTGCATCACATTCAGGGTTTGAATAGGCACTTTGGATCTGCAGTACCAGACAAGAAGTAAAAAGCTGTCAGAGAAGTTAGATCCTTCTGGCAGATTTTAAAGTCTCTGCTACCAGAGAAAGCATGTATGGTGGTGGCATACTGAAGAAGAAATTTGGAAAGACAGCAAAAATTAGGTTACTACGTGTCATTTATGCATTTAAAGAAACTATTTCATTCGCATCAAGTCCTGCTACAATTCTAATACTGTGATTAAACTGTTAATTGCACAGTATTTTTTATCTGTAACCATCTGACAGCAAAAATGAAATGTAGTTACACTCATTGTTACCACATGCCTTTTACTTTCTTGGACAAGATTGTTTTCTCTAAAACACTCATGTCTATTACTTTTTTGGGTTTCAATTAGCTGCTGCTTCTCTCCATGACTACCAGCATTTAGCTGAATACATACTGTTTTATCTTTGGCTTCATTCATTCAACAGACACTGAAGTGAGAAATACCGA
This sequence comes from Colius striatus, assembly GCF_028858725.1. Classification (NCBI taxonomy): domain Eukaryota; kingdom Metazoa; phylum Chordata; class Aves; order Coliiformes; family Coliidae; genus Colius; species Colius striatus. The sequence continues at coordinate 117,342,504 of NC_084759.1, forward strand.
TTACTTTTGCTGTAACTGGATTGACTACTACTTCAAGCTAATCACTAAAAGCATTTTGTCCTCCCCCTGCACTGAGGAGACAATTCACATGCAGGCTCTGTAAATGTTACCCACTAAAACTGAGATGGTAATTTGTTTTTATTAGGTAGCATTTGGGGGCAATTCCATCTAGAATTATTTGTCTGTCACACTGTAATTATGAATTTCAGGGGAAAATATAGGCATTCAAGAAAACGAACAAAAGAGCAAAAGCCCAGGGAGGTTTTTAAAGAATGTAAGCTGCTTTTAGAATAGCTATTCTGAACGGTTAATTATTTGAAATATTTTTAAAAATACATTCAAATCATATCATTCAGATGTATATTCTTCCAGTTCTAAGATACAAATGCCTGCATCATAACACTCTCCATCATTAGCCCACCAGAGATGGCGGGAATTGCATGAACTGCAAACATTTTCCCTTCCTGGAGAGGCTGTTGCACAAGGGCATTTCTTCCAGTGCCTGTCTGTGCTGGCAGGAAAACCCAAATGCGCTACTGATGCTTGCAGCTGAGGCTGGTTCTCCTGTAGCATAATGTCATAGTGATGCTTTACAACTGCTGAAAGCTCCCCAGGGAAGATACTCAGAGCTGTGAAATACATCATCATACCTGTTTCACTTTGGTATCAGTTTTCAGGTAAGCAACAGGCACTGACTCACTTCATTACCTTGTTCCAAAAAAAAAAAAAAAAAAGAAAGAAAAAAAACCCCACATCAAGCTTAGAAAGTAATCCCACTAGCATCACCTTCCATACATGTTTTGTGAGGTTTTGATGCATCTTGACGTTACCAATGTGACATGGCTGGCCTAGACAGTGCAAAAAGAAACCCTCTTACCTCTGCTTTGTTTAGCATTTTTATTTCTTTGTTCAAAAGGGGAAATATATTTATGCCCAAATTAGGATATTGCTGAATGTAAAGATAACATCTGTCTGAAATTTAAGTGGAAAGTAGCATTTATCTATAAGAAAGTGAGTGATTTATAAGAAATGTTGGCAGCAGCTCACACTCATTTTGCATTTTAATAGAAAATTTACTAAAACAAGGAATAAATTACTCTAAGCCACAATGTATGTACACTCCTTCTTACATAATGGAATCCCCTTTGTAATCAGCAAGTTTTATTCCTCTCTACCCCATTCACACTATCATTTTCATTAATTGAGTCTACTGACTGCTTCCATATGTGAGAAAAGTATTTCAAGTATGAGGGCCACATTACTCATTTCCATGTTTTACACTTTACACATGCAACAGTCTGACACTGTAATGTTGCTGCTGAATATTTACTTGTGCAGTTTCTCAAAACAGCATGCTCTGATAGACAGAAGGGCTTGTCTATCTTTCCCTCCACAAATGGGAAACAGCTACAGATACCATTCCTGCAAGATACAGGTCATAGGAAATCTAACCCTAAAAGGCGAAGAAACTATGCATCTACTGCTCGCTCCTGGATCTTTTAAAAATAAAGTTTCATGTTAGATTCAACAACTGACCCAAAGGTTAGTTTTGTTCCTGTTTTTAAAGTTAACATTTCTGACATACCAATACTACACATAGTCCAGTGACATGCCATAACCATCCAGTATTTTTAGAGAAATGTCTTAAAATTATGTTAAAAAAAAAAAAACAAAAGAGAAAACTCTCTTTTTATTTCAATCAGTAGCTAGTAATACGATTTCTTTTCTGTAGAGGAAGGTCCTTCTCTTCATCCTTCTGCAACTGCAAGAAAATAGTGGCTAGAAGGTGGGTGTTTTATTTTATTCTGTAGCAAATCTCTAAAGGAGAAGAGTGCAACTGTTGTGCTCTCCGACATTTAGATTACTAAATCTGTCAAGATTTTTAACTTCCCAGGGGATGGCATATTACTTTTTTTTTTTATACAAAGCAAAGAACAAAGAGGACTTGACCTAGTTTAAGAAATCTAGATATCATTGCAAAATAAAAACCTGAAACACAAATCTCACCTTTCCCATTGGCACATGTCCATTCTGAGGATGCAGGTATTGCACAAGCTTCTGGAACAAGCAACTGCTGAAACCTGTGTTCACTGAGGGCTTTGAATTTGACATTTTTGAAAAACAGCCAAAGCAGTGGTCAAAACACTGGAATGAAAGGGTTACACAATCCTATGCTTTTTACTGGACCAGCCTGCTGTTCCCTTGTGAATAAACAGCAATGAGGCCAGCAAGCCACTTCCAGTGCCACTTCCTTCCACCACAGATCTTGGGAAGGAGTCCTGCAAATGGTAAGGGGACAGAGCACTGCCAGACCATGATCGGGAAGAAGTCTGCCGTATCACTGAGGTCTTTCAATTTGATGTTCCCTATATACTGTATGTGTACAGACAACTAGACAGAAAAAAATCCACAGCATCCATACAAAAATCAGAATTTGCTTTTAACACGTGATTATTACCCCTAAACATTATTAGATATATCATTACATTTTTATCATGATAAGCCTGAAAGTTTTTCCCCCTCTCAACAGATACCCTTTCAGTCTTTTTTTTTTAAAGAAACATTTTTGTGCTTGGTCTGTAGCCAGAGGAAATTATTTTGGGAAAGTGTGAGGCCACTTGGACAAGACATCCCTGGGAAACTGGACTTAAAAAAAAAAAAAAAGAGGTGGTGTCACTTCAGAAAAAAAAGATTGCTTTCCCTCCCCCTCTTCTTGCATACGGGCATATCTTCAAAATCTGAGTTGGAAAAAAAGCTCTAATAATGACCTTTTTTATTATGAAAGAACACAGAGGATTTTCTCTCAGAAGACAAACCACAATTTTTGGAGATAACCGTACAATCCACGTTACACCTTAATCATCATGAGAGGCTTTGCACCTACCACATCACTCCTGTATATATAATTTGGAATTAAGGTTCCAGAGGGTTTACTATGCATGGCAACAGCCTGTATTAATATCTAGCTATCAATATGATGGATACTGCTCAGAGAATGACCTTTTCCATAGTCACCAGTGCATTGCAATTCTATCACACAGAAGTTCCACAATCTGTCCAACTCATTTTTAAAAAAAGGGGGCCAGAGGAATCACATGCCCCTCAAAGTATTTACCATTCCCCAGACTAAACACACAGGCTCTATATCAGATCTGTCCCCCTACTACAGATAGCATAGAGTTTCAGCTACATCCACATGTAGCGTAACTCAAATTTACTTTGACTGAGCAACTTTCAAGAACCATCTAAAGATTTAAGTGCCACTCCATCCTCTCCAGGGTTTTATAAACACTATGCCTGGAAAAATCTTCCTTTGGAGATTGTTTTAGACCAATTAGGGAAAAAAAAAAAAGCAGAACATTTCTATTTCTTACATAAAAGCCACAGAATGGCTATTAAGTCCTCTGCAAGAAGGATCACCTTGATACCTTCTGTTGGTGGCACATCTGGCATTCAGAAACAAGAACAAGGTCATCTTTTTCCTCTAGCCATTTACAGACATCTGGCATACTGAGGCTAGAAAATTGCAGCTCAGCATAGACAAGGGCATTGGGCCTTCAGAAATTTAAATAGACAGGAAGAGCCTATCCAACATCATCATCTCTGACATGAAAGGGAATTACAGTGCAGGCAAAGGAAGTACAGTACAGGAAAGCTGAAGGTACAAGACAGACACAGGCATATGAACATCTTACCCTTTCTACACTTTTTCCTACACATAGCAAAAGGATAAAATGACGATCATTTCCAAGTCTCCTGAGGAGATTCCCTAGTTACAGGCCTATATCCTCCCCTAGTGAAGGGGCTCACAGGTGCCAAAGTGAATGAGCAAATACAGCTGGGAAATAGGCATGGAAAGGATGCCCCATTATTCCCAGTCTCCCAGCAACTGGAACACATGGTTCTGTCCAGAGCAAGGCTCAGAGAGAAGCCAGGGTACACTCTGAGAAGTGTAAAGTATTGTTTATTCTGTAACTTTGCCATGATATTACATCATTCCTTCTACAAACAATATTGTTTTGCCCGTAAGTACCATTCCCTTACATGCTTAATTCTGTGGTTCGGACTCAAGAGTAAGCATCCATATCTAGGTGTAACTGCACTACAGCTGAGACAGAAGCTCTGCAAATGTCCCAAATGGACAGAAGCCCAAGTAATTTTCACTCTCACTAATACTTACTGGTTTAACTACATTTTCAATGGTATTTTCACTACTGTAATGATTCCAATCTTTAAGATTCTTACCAGGGCTTTTCTTACACTAAGTACTTGCATGTGTGTATTTTTGTGTATATTTGTTTTTATAACAAACTTTCCTGTGCACTATTTTTTCTCACTACGTGATGGTCAGGAATGACTGTCCTGCACAAATTTTTTTCCTCTATGAGCCTTTTGAAAGACACACAAAATTATATCTGGATTAATTAACTGACTCATTGATTGTTCTATCAGTTAGTACCCTACCTTAATAAAGAAGGCCCCTATACACATCACTGTGTGCCAACATAAACTTCAGGTTAAGTCAGAATACGTGTATCTGGACATTTCACAAGCCTGCAATGACGGATGCAATCAAGTACCCACTTTAGTTCACAGACCAGGATATTTCACCTAGATGGCACTGGTGAGGCCTACAGCTTTTGCATAGAAAAAAAAAGACAGTTGAGAGAGGGTCTAGTAGCAGTCGATAAAATTATGGCTGTTGCAGGGAAATTACGACTGCTCTTCATTGTCACTTCCACACCAGACCTGGGGGACGTGGTCATTCAAATTATTTAAGTGCCTCTGACGATAATCAAGAAAAGTTAAAAGCGTTTGAGAAAACCAAAATCGGTTTCAGAAATACACGCAGGATGTGCTAGAAGCTCCCTGGGGAAAAATGATAAAGTTCCGCCCATCATAGGAGTAGAAGTGCTTTCTTACCACTTTTTTCACTGACGGGGATAAATGGGACTCCAAGCAACAGGTAGTATTACGGAATTAGACTCAGGAATCTAACAAACAGAACTTGACTTTTGAGAAAGCCTTTTAAAATGGCTCATCAGGTAGGAAGACTGCACAGCACTGAAAAACTTTAAAATATTCACTTCAATCACTATCAAGGGATCATTCTTAAAATACTTGAAGGTAGGTTATATTGTAATATAAACACAACATTTTGTTTGTGTTCTCAGGTAGCACAAGGTACATTTGTGATGCACACATCACAAAGAAAATGAGAGCAATGAAAATGGAGAGAGGGCAAAAGAGAGAAGGAGGGTGGAAGACAGAGAAAGAAACAGTAAAAAACCAAATAGATGAATGAACCATTTGAATTACCAGCTTTTTTCCTAACATTTATTAAGTTCTGTCTTAACTACAGATGGTAGATGTAGTGTTGCTTCAATTTCCATATGTCTCTTTATTCCCCATCTTCCCTTTCCTGTATTTGGTATGAAAAATTCTTCCACTTTGGAAGGGACTGTTAAAGAAATAACTGTGCTTCTAGCCTTTTAAACTATCTAGAACAGTGACTTTCATTTACAGTCTCCACCACAGGGTCAGTAATAAGCCAGATTTGTAATTTGCCCATTGGTGGTCCTGAAAAGTCTACAGCATGCAAAGTCCTCCCTTTGCCTCCCTTTATTCCTTTTGCAAAAGCATCTTATGGTTGTTGTGGAACAGGTACAATTTCACAGATCCTGAGGTGCAGCCCCCTCTGTATGGCTTGCATGTCTCCTTTAGCCCACGGTGATTCTTCTGAGCTGCTGAAGCACAGAAGAACACTCCCTTACCATCATGCAGAGAAAACAGAAAACACATGGGTGGCAAAATCTCTTTTCTCAGTGATTCTACACTGCTTTTTTAACTGTATTTATACTAATTTCATTTGCTAGCCATTATCTTGTGAGTATCTACCAGCCTTCTGTAATAAAATGGCAAAGAATCAGTTTTAGGTCAATAGAACATTGAAGTGTATGTACAATTGAAACTTCAAATATATTTACAAACAGCCTAAGTTTGAACATGGATTGAGACACACACTTCAGTCATGTCTAAATTTATGACATAGAGGTGCAATAAGTTTTACTTTTTCCAAAATGTTTCCCTTGCTAATGTTTGGTTACCTTGCCACTGGGCAGGCAACAAAATATCTGACAGTTAACCTAAACGACAAAACTGTCTAACTTTTATTGTTCTGCTATGAGTTCTCTAGAAGCACATACACACACATGCACACAGTAACATTTGAGCTGTGGCCTTTTATCATCTACTTTATTCTACAAAATGAGTATTGGACAATGTTTCAGAAACAAGTACAGTGACTTTTTTTCCATCTGTTAACTACTTTCTGATGCTGACCCTGAGTTCCCATTTTACACATGGATTCCTCACAATTTGGGTATTAATGTCGTACATGAAAACTTGAGTTTTTCAGTACTCCACTCATTTACTGGAAATCTCCACATAAGTTAAGACACAGGACTCATACACCAAGCCTGCTTTCTTCTCTTATTAAAAGCAGCAGCATGTCATCATTAGAATCAAACATTATCTAGCTAGTAATATTCTCACGTGACATATATTCTATTAATTTTCTAGGGATATTAATCAGATTGGGGGAGGCGGTGAAATTATTTCAGGAAGAGAAAGGAAACTGAATGGTAAGGGAGAGAGTCATTTAAAACTGACAATATTTTTTTTTGTTTCACAGTTTTCTGGGATTTAGCTGATTTCTGTGACACTAAAAGATAATTTTAAGGATGCAAGTGTTTCTGAAATATCTAAAGACATAATTTGGAAAAGATCTTCATCAAGTATTTTCTTTTTCCAAGCATAACTGTTTATTGACAGCTCTACCAACAAGAAGTGAGAAATATATAGACATGGGAGAAGACATGGGAGATTAGAAATATAGCAGAAAATAAACATGTAATGCTAAATTAAATTAATTCAAGTTAGTACTAGGAAATAATCTGAAATATAAGGATTGAATATATGGAAAAGCCTGGAAACAGTAACCCTGAATGATTCAGAAATGAAAATAAATACCGAGTGTGGCTGGACAGTTCATGGGAATAGTTGAGCCTCTTTGAGTTCAGAATCAATGACTGAACAGTCTTTCAGCATTCAAAATTATTTAAGTAACACTCAACGTGAGCATATTCCACTTCATGGACTACATGCAAATTTTTCATGGTCACAAGAGCCTTAAGTACTTGCTATTGAAAGTTCATGATCAGTCATTTAAAGTGTTTAATACTGATTCTCTCACTGTCTGGATAACTCCCAGTGCAACACAGAAGTCTTTAAAGTTGACCGTACAAATGTTCCAATATAAACAATCAGACTAGCTGAGATCCTGCTGCAAATAAAAAATTTCTATGACAGCAAACTTTGCTCTTTGTTCATCCCAGTTTTGACTTTTTGTTTGCCTCTTCCTCTTTGCAATGCTCTTTTACATGCTTCTGAAGGCTGTTAATGTTCCCCTAAAATTTTCTCTTTCAACTAAACAACCCAAGCTCTCCTTGTAGGTAAGAAGTCACAGATCTCTGATCATTGTTCTGTTCCATTCTGAATTGTCTGCTATTAGTGCACATATTTTAGAAGCGGGGTGCCTGAAGCAGACCCTTGTCAGCACTGGGGAGAATATGAGTATTTGCATATATAAGAGGACACCTTTTTGCAGAAATTATCATACTATAAAAATACTGTGTGTCATGGGAACAAATAAATGTGAACAGTGAGAAGGCGTTACCCCAAATATTCTGAATGTGAAAGCCAGAAGTGGATTTTTTTCAGTTTAAAGAATTTTCTTTCTCTGAATATCCATAATCTATGCTTTTATTTAACCTGTATTGTTAAGCACCAACTGAATGACAAGTAATGATCAAAAGGAATGCACTGAACCCATTTCACTGCTGTGCATGTATCAGCCAATGCCAGTTTCATTAGAAGTAGACGAGCGAAATTCAAATGCTCTGCCTACAAACAACAGGATGTTTAATACTTGGTGAGGTAAATTAAGAGCCACAAACCACCTCTCTAATGAGTCGCTATTAAGCTATTCTGCACCAATCCAGTATAGGACAGCTATATATGTATACACATGTGTAAAAACACACACAGTCACCAATGTTAAGTCAAATAATTAAATGGAAACAATGGCCAAAGTCTCATATTCATTCTTATAAAGCCATCAAAGATTCTTTCCTTGTTCATTTTAGAATTTATTCTCAATTGTCTTAAGGAATGTAGAAAGTATTATGTTATGGAATGTTACTTGGGAGCATTGAGAAAGTTAAATGTTTATGTTCAGCAAACACTCTTATCTTCCTTCCGCTGCTAGTGTGTGCAGTGCACATATTTTAAGATGATGGGTTTAAATGTAGTTGCATTCCTGTTTTACTTACTAACCAATCTACAGATCTTGCTTGGTTCCCAACTCTTGTTTTTAAGTAAAAAAAATCAATATGCATGCTGAAAGTACCCCCATCAGTCAGTCACACAGGATATACTGTTCCCTTCCCTAAAGATTCAAAATTCAGTCAAACATGAAAAAAAAAAAATCTCTTGATGACCCTTCTATTTCCTGCTTCTCACAAGTCTGAAAAAAATATTATGCAGAAGTAACACAAATATGCACATGATTCTGTTTTGACTGACAAGAAACATTACAGAGATATATTGATGTTAGGGTTTTTTAACAGCATTACTACAGAATCTAAATGTTATACAGTAATTCTGACTGGATCAGTTTTACTTGCAGAGAATCACAGAATCATAGAATGATAGGGTTGGAAGGGACCTTTAGAGATCATCTAGTCCAACCCCCCTGCAGAAAATGTATTGGTACTGCACAATGCCTCTCCAAGATTTGCCCTTTTACTAGTTTTTTGGGTTTTTTTTTTAATGTGAGAGTGGCAAATTTATTTGTTAGTAAAGTTTACTAAATATTTAGCAGCTTCAACATTCAGGTTAAGACCCATTGAAGGAACTTTATTTACAAAAAAAAAAAAGCCCACGAAAAACAAAAACAAAGCTACAAATGTATGGTGTCCTCTAAAGAGAAAAAAAGTTATCCATCTCTGACATACAGCCATATTTGAATCCTCAGGTTGTCATCATGGAACACTGTGAACTTTTACCAAAAAAAAGGTGATTAACAAAAATAATAAGATTAGAAAATTTCTGGAGTGGAATCTGATGTTGGCTCTGTCTTGTCTCTTTCTCTAGATTGTTCCATACTTAGAAGCTTTCTCTAGTTCTAATGACTCTCACCCTGGCACCTGCTGTTCCAGAATCACAAAGTTGGCCTACAGAGACATGGTTTGAAAGGCCTAATGGAAACTGGTTGTCATCACAATGATGCCTTGAAATGAACACCATAAAAAAACAAAACAAAATAAAATCACTTTTTGCTGTAACTGTACTCTTTCAGCACCTGTGGTGGTAGGTAGTATAGAGGGATTAAATACAAAAATGCTTTTGCTGGTCAAAGAAAATGAGTTTGAGGGCAAGAATTGGAATAAAAAGTGCAAGATAAAAACCTCCACGGTAACAAACTTTAAAATAACCTTAAGCAAATCGTGTATTACCTTTCAGTTGCCTGTGACTATGTCCCAATTTCATTTCTTTTATTTACCATAATTTCAAAACACTAAAAAATTTAATTTGCTTCATACAACTTGACTGTAATTGCAAAATACATCTGAATTCTCCAGCATGGAAATGGAATGACAATGTCTGTACAGTCTTCCAACAGTGCAGCTTAACTTCCAAGATGTAAATGTCAGAACAGCTCAGTACATGACTTGCTCTGTCATGATTTTCTTCCTTCTATAAGATTGCACAAACAAATTAATATCGAAATGTTCTTTAAAAAAATCATGGTTCCAAATCATTAACAAAGTACAGGTGACAATGTCTTCCTTATCCAAAATCACACATCATGTAGCTGAGAAAGGCTACAGTCAGGGTATTTCCTCTGCCACTAGAAAAGTAGAGAGAACCCTGTGAGAAAGCTATTCCCATTGTTCCTGAATCAGATGGTATAAATAAGTATCTCTGACTTCAGCTGACTATACAAACCAAAATCTGAAGACATACCTCAGATGAGGAATGGTTAGATGAGGTTTATCCGGCAAAATTGTGATGAACAATGGCACAGACATATGAATGTGGGATAACAAATTTGTAAGCTTTTTGAACCAAATTCCTCTTCCCTGAATGGTTCTTCAGAGTTAGTTCACCTTTGCTGCACAGCAAGAACATGCAGACAGGAGTTGCCAAACAGCAGCTGACTTGTTGAACAGTCTACTTCCTTACATAGTCAACTGTGTACATCTGATAATTAATTTCTAAAGATCCCCATGAAGAATTGCTTTAGAATTGTTGCTGGGAAGCCTAATGGAACTACAGAGAGATTATTCCACTCATTTAGAAAAAGAAAACAAAGTACAATACACAAAAACTAACCAAAAATGAAGTAATAAAAAGCCTCTTTAATTCACATCAACTTCATCTGAGGTCTATGGGACAAAATCATTTTGGCTCAGCACTTACCCAAATGTTAACAGTAACATAAAAACATTGAGTTGTTTGAGAAAAAGTAACGCTTGGATGCTTCATCCAGTCCAACATAAATAGAAATAAATGCTTTGAGATATGAACTGCTCTTGCATTTGGATGGAGCAGAAAGGCTTTCACGTAACATGCTATACTGAGAGACAAAACTTCAGTAGTCAGTCTGCCTCTTCTCATTGCAGCTGGGTGGATGACAGATCCTAGCTAGAAGAGTCCTTGTACTTTCATAAACAATCCTGAACTGAGCACTCACAGAAATAAAATAATGCTATGTTCTCCATAACTTCAGAAATTTATAACACTGACTACTGACATGGAAATGGGACTATAAGTGGTCTGATAAATAGCCTAAAAAAGTATTCAAAAGCAAGAAACCCACATTGTTAGACTAGTGACTTACAGCATAAATCCACACATCCCCTATAGGAGAATGTAGGGTCTGTATAGATACACTACTCATCTCCTTCTCCAGCAGTGGAAGTACACTGCAATTACAAAGATAAGATAGTTCTGGATAGTTTAACCTCCAGACACTAATGTAATTTTTCTGCATGAGGAGAAGAACTCTCTAAATAATTACCTATAATGTTATGTCTTTTACAAAAGTTCCTCTTAATATCTAGAGATAAGTTGAAACAGAGATGAGGAAAACAGGAAAATCCTTTCTGCAGGTTGGTTGGTGGGTTGCCACCGAAGTTTCTCCAAGAGACAAACAAACTTACCATTATCATCCTAAACACAAAAAATCTTGGTTAAGTGATGAACTTACTCTTGTGTCATTTGTTTATCTAGCATTACTGAATCCATTACAGTGAGTTAATAAAGGCTAGCTGAAACTTTGGATAGAATTTAATTTTCAAATCTAAGTTGATATTGATTGAACTCTTCCAGTTTTTACATGAGCAGGGGGACACCCTGTGAATGTATCCGTTATGCAAAATGAGACAACAACAAAAACAAGAAATTATTATAAATTTCAAAGAGTAGTCTTAACTGAAATTCTACAGTAAGGAAAAGACCTTAGTCCAGAATCTAATAGATAGAAATGATCATTTTCTATTCATTCTTTCAAGGTAATGTTTTGAACATTCACAAGAAAAGAGCTTTTTCAGATGAAATCCTATGGGGAAAAAAAAAAAAATCAAAGTATCTATTTGGAAATACATTCAGAAATACTGATATGTCATGAAGTTCCCATTTTGTATGTCCAGGTGAATATCGTGGCAAGCAAATTTCCTAATAAACTAGTATGGTGAAAAAGCTTGACACTGCTGAGATGTACTTGACTGATAGAATTACGCCGATAGAATTAAATCTGGCCAGGGATGTCAAGGGCAATATGAAAAGCTTCTATAGCTATGCCAGTGATAAAAGGAAGACAAGGGAAAAGGTGATCCCTCTCCAAAAGGAAACAGGAGACCTGGTTGCGTGCAATATGAAGAAAGCTGAGAAACTCAATTACTTTTTTGTCTCACTGCCACACTGTAAAATTCACAAAAGGCAAAGGCAGAGGCTCGGAGAACAAAGAACCACCCACTGTAAGAGAAGATCGGGTTCAAGACCATCTAAGGAACATGAAGGTGCACAATTCCATGGGACCTGATGAGATGTAATCACAGGTCCTGAAGGAACTGGCAGATGAAGTAGATAAGATGTGGCTGTCCAGTGAAGTTTCCAGTGTCTGGAAAAGGGGAAACATAACCACCATTTTTAAAAACAGAATAAAGACAGACCTGGGAAACTACAGGCCAGTCAGTCTCACTTATGTGCCCGGCAAGATCATGGAGTAGATCCTTCTGGAAACTACACTAATCCATGTGGAAAACAAAGGAGTGATTGGTGACAATCAACATGGCTTCACTAAGCACAAATCATGCCTGACAAACTGGTGGCCTTCTACGACAGGATTACAGCATTGGTGGGTAAGGGAAGAGAGATTTACATCATCTAGGTGAACCATGAAAAGCATTCGACACTGTTCTGCACAACATCCTTGTCTCTAAAATGAAGAGACATGTATTTGATAGATGGACCATTCAATGGATATGGAATTGTCCTGATGGTTGTACTCAAAGAGTTGCCTCAATTGTTCAGTGTCCAAGTGGAGATCAGGGACAAGTGGCATTCTTAAAGGGTCAGCATTGGGACTGGCACTAACATGGACAGTGGGATTGAGTGCACCTTCAGCAATTTTGCTGATGACATCAAGTTGTGTGGTGCAGTCGACACGCTGGAGGGAAGAGATGTCATTGGGAGAGATATTGTCAGACTTGAGAGATGGCCCAGTGTGAACCTCAAGAGTTCAACAAGGCCAAAAGCAAGGTCCTGCACATGGGTTGGGGCAATCCCAAGCACAAATAGAGGCTGAGCCATGAGTGGACTGAGGGCAGGGCTGTGGAGGCAGACTTAGGGGTACTGGTGAATTAAAAACTGAATATGAGGTAGTAACATGTGCATTTGCAGCCCAGAAAGCCAACCTTATCCTGGGATGCATCAAAAGAAGCATGGCCAGCAGCCTGCGGGAGGGGTTTCTCCCCCTCTACTCTGCTCTCATGAGACCCAACCTGAGACGTTGCATTCAGCTCTGGGGGCACTAACAAAAGGAGGACATGGACCTATCAGATCAAGTCCAGGGGTGACCCAGAAAAAAGATCAGAGGGCTGGAGCACCTCTCCTATGAAGACAGACTGAAAGAACTGGAGTTGTTCAGCCTGGAGGAGAGGAGGCTCTGGGGAGACCTTAAGAATCAACTTCCAGTACCTATAGGGGCCTATAAGAAACCCAGAGACTTTTTACAAGGGCATGTCGTGACAGGACAAGGAGTAACAGCTCCAAACTAACAGAGGGTAGATTTAGATATTAGGAAGAAATATTTTACTGTGAGAATGGTGAGGCAATGGCACAGGTTGCCCAGAGATGCTGTGGATACCCCACTCACTGGACAAGGCTTTGAGCAACCTGGTCTAGTGGAAGGTGTCCCTGCCCATGGCAGGGGTTTGGAATTAGATTAAGTCCCTTCCAACCCAAAGCATTCTATGATTCTATGAAATGTGTGTTCACTAGCTACATCAGAAAAAACTCTTCATCCATATCAGAATTTATTTTGATTTAGGTGCTGCCCAGTAGTAATGATTTCAGTGATTTTCCAGTTTATTGCTCTTTTCAAAGATTGTTAAAGTACCTCACTTATAAAACAACAACAAAAAAACCCCAAAACAATCAAAACAAAAAAGTCAGCATGAATTAATGTCTGCACTAGAATAAAGTAATGAAAACATTGAACTGTGAACCAAAATCCATAAAATAAGACTGATTATAACTTAATATATAATAAAAATAATGGAACTGGTGAAACACTTGCAAACAGCATTGACCTGACAGGTTCTTTTCTAAACACACCATAGGCCGTGCTCTGATCTATAACAGCAAAATAAGAAGACTGAAAAAGATGGAAAGATTGAAATGCAACTCCACTGAAATCTGTGTAAGCACTGCCAATCACTTCTGTGCTATTTTGTTGTGGTACAAATGAAAGCAGAAGCTGGCCTGATTCCTTTACACTGTATTTTCATGAGTTATGATAAATAATATTGTGTTTCCTCCAACACTAACATTTGATGCAATTTGAACAAAGTGTGGGCTGTTTCCACAAAATGTGCTTTAGGTGTTCCTTGCAAAGTTTACACGTGTCCATCTCCAGATTAATTTACCAACATTTTGAATTCAAAAACCCCTCAGTCATTAGACGTTAAAAATAATTTTGCCAATGACCCAATATGCAATAAAACTACTTTTTCCCCAGTCTTGTAGAAAAAATGTTATGCTTTAGTGATTTTCTCGTAGTACTAGGCAGTTATGAAACATCAATGAAAATGAAAAAAAACCCCTTTTTGTGCAGAAGGGGAAAGAATATATTAACAATGTAAGTAAGATAGCAACAAATGTATATTATTTCAAAACTGATTTATTGTGTAGCTACAAAGTGAGCAACATCTGTAAAATAAGGCACAAGATCTGTGTGGTAGAGGTGGATTAGAAAACATGGACATTTTTATTCAAATTCTATTTCACTCCCTTTTTAACTTCAGTGTCACTGGGCCAAATATTTCCTTTGATCAGAAATATATTTTCCCAAGGATGCTATATTTAATTTGAAATGGAGCACAAATTATCTTTTTAAAATAAAAACACAATATAATCTTTTGGCAGAGAGATTTAAAAGAATATATATTACAGCCAAAATGTAGTGTGCCACTTGGTTTCATTAAATAAACTTTCAGGAAGCTTATTTAAAAGAAAAATACTCAAAACGCACACACAAAATGCAAAATACTGCCACCAAGCACATTCTGGTGGAACTGAAGACAAATCTTATTTAATCCTCAGTTAAGACTTCCATGTGTTATCTTGGGTTTTTGGTTTTTTTTCAGAAATGCACAAACACTAGATTTGAATACAGTGACACTATCAACTCTGATCATCCCCTGGGCCAATGCCCAGATCTCTCAAATGCAGAACTGAACTGAGTTCAGTTCAGCTTCTGAACTGAAACTCAGATAATCTGGACTCCTGTACCATGTCACCTGAGTGAAAACTTAACTCAAATTTTTGTACAATAACATAGGACCACAGGATAATTAGGGACTCTGGAACGGCTTGGATTGAATAAATTTCCACCTGAAGAAGGGTCAGCCATGATGTCAGAAAAGGCTGCTCAGGCCTTTAGCCACCTGGTTCTTGAAAGCCTCCATGGATGAGGCCTTCACAGCCTCACCAGTCAACCAATTCCACTGCTTGATCATTCTTGCACAGAAAAAAGTTTTTCCTTATATCCAGACACAACCTCCCTTCTTTCAACACAGGTCTGTTCCCTGTTGTCCTCCCACCACTGTTAAGGGCCTGGCTCCACATTCTTCGCCTCCTTGTAGGTGCTGGAGGCATCTGTTTGTTAGGCGTCCCCAAAAACAACTGTTGTCCAGAGTGAACAAGCCCAGTTCCTGCAGCCTCCCTTCAAAGTGCAAGTGTTACATCCCCAAAGATAATCTTGGTAGCCCTCCACTGAACTCATTCCAATCTGTTGTTAGCTTTCTTGCACTGGGACACTCAACATTGGAAATGGTCTTCTAAATATGACCTAGTAACTGCTGAGTAGAATAGGATAATCACTTTCCTTGAGCTTCTGGCTGTGCTCCTATTAGTACAGTCCAAGATAATGTTGTCCTCCTTTGTTGCCACAGCCTACTACTGGCTCATGTTCAGTTTGCTGTCTAGCAAAATTCCCCCATTGCATTTAGCAGAACTGCTTACCCAGCCAGTGAGTTCCCAGATTTTACATGTTCAATTTGGCTTATGCTATATAATACACCTCCTAGAAAACCATCCAGTCTTTTAAGTTAACACTGCCAAGAGATGCTTTGTTGAAAAAACAGTATGGGGGTTTTTTTTCCTGTTTTGATATGGTAAGCATCAACATCAGCTAGTGAACCTCAATGGAAATTCCAGAGCTGACACATAGATATAGAAATTCAGTAAATATAGGACATAAATGATGCAATTGTAGGCTGAATTGATTCATCTAATACTAGCAGCTTTGGACTGCATTCCATTTTCATTGGAGAAGACAACAGTAAACAGAATCAGCACAGCAAAGATGCACAAAAAATGGCATTAGTTATGGCTACTGTATGTTCTGTATCAATTCTTTTCAGGTTTGGGTTTTTTTCAGTTCTGCCTCTATCAGCTTATGTGCTAAAGAACGAATCTTGTCACAAAGGAGGAAACATTGCTTAAGGTAGGCATGTGTCTTTTAAATGTGTTACCTCCATATGCACATTCTGGCCTTGCTGTACGCTTATATAGAATGCAAAATCTGAACTTTCAAAATGGATCCTTGTTTTGGATCCTACCTTGCATTGGCATACAGTGGTTTTGTAGACAGGAACATCTGATTGGCCCTAATATATGGATGTAAATCACTCTTTCCCCTTAGGTTGGTGAATCTTTACTATAAAAAAAGAAAAAAAACCCCAACAATGCTCTAAAAAAACTGCAACACTGTCACATCTAATTCTTTAAAAGAGAAGTTTGCTGGAAAAACTCTGGGTAAACTTACAATGATGGGAAGCACGACAGAAGACAGAATGTTACCTGTAAACATATGTTAATAAAATACACTGATGATGAAATGAAGAAATGGCAAAGCATTCTGGACATTTTGGGGCAAAAAATGGAGCAAGACAGCTAGAACACTGAAGTGTCTCTTGAAAGAAGAACTTTTACAAATAAAGGCAGATGGAAACTGAAAGTTTGGACATCACTCTTAATCACAGGAACATGACAATCCTTCCTGACATGTCCACATCGAATTTACTGTCCAGTCTGGCAGAACGCCCTGAAATCCAGTCAGTCATGTGACAACACAAGTAAAATTTCCCATGGATATTCAGGTAAAATTTTCATCTACTAAAAATCTCACTGGGGAAGATAAGCAATGCAGTAACTAGAAAATCACTGGTCTGTGCCTAATATTCCAGTTTCATCAGGTAATCTTCCATATAACTGTATCATGGTGATGCTTTAACAATCATTAATACAGGTTTAATACTTTTCCTCTATTTTATGTGTTTGTAGGTTTATTTAACACTTGTAAAGTGCTTTAAGATTCTTTAATTCTCTTTTAGAAGAGCAAAAGGGTAAGGCTACCCTTGAGTCTGCAGTACAGTCAGACACAAGATCGGTGAGCACGTTCAATGGTGTACAGAGAAGTCACATTGAGCTGGCGTCAGTATTGAGTCACTTCTGAGAAGTGAAGTAGAACTTAACATCTGAAGTTTAGAGTCAAGAGCTGGGAAAAGAATCAACATAAAGCTCATCCTCTACTTTTAAACTTCTGTTTCCAAGAATGAGAGCTTTAGAAGGTACTGGTTTTATAAAAGTATCCACTGATTTTTAAAAGGGATCTACACAAAGCTCAGAAATTTTAAGACAGTAAAAACAGTTTAGCCATCAGATAAGGACATGGGTACCTATTTACTCTCTGATTTCTGACTCCTAATTTCTTATTTCTAGATTTCTTGAAGTATAAATTCATCTGATTGTTTAGATGTTAGATGAATAGAATTCAATTTGTGTACACCATTTAATCAAATGAACCACTACGAGGTGCCATAAGTGAACTAATTATATAAACTTATTGCAGGAACTTATACCCTTGCTTTCCCTATTCCCACGTTACCATCACTTTGTGTAGCCTTCCTGCAAGTACACTGTAATCTCTCCATAGCAGAAACCCATTTCATAATGAGAACTGTAAAAATACATTGAGTGCTGCAGAAATAAAAAAATAACAAGACTTTTTTACCCAGTTAGTTGCAATAATTTAGAAATTGCCCTATCCAACAGCAACCTGATACCTGTAAGATATATTAGCAATATAATCAGTCCTTTTGAGCTTGACAGTTCAAAATATGAGAGCCTACCATCATCAAGGTTATACAACTACTTCTGCCACATAACACATCCAAGTTGATGGCTGCTTGATTTGTAAGCCTTTTTCTAAAAAGACAAAAACAAATATAGTTGAATGAAACTAAATAGTCTGATCAACTCAGTATTACTTAAAAAAAACACATCACCTCACTCATTATCATGAAGAACAAGAGAGAAGATAAGAAAGTGAATGTAACTTAAAGTCTATCTTAAGACTTAGTAAGCATTTCCAACATAAATATCTTAGGATTTGCAACCTGTTTACACTAAGCATAGCGTATATATTCAGATCTCAAAATCCAGACAGGAGTCTAACACTGAGAGCAAATTCAGGATGTTGACTTAAGTTCACAGGTTCTATAAGCACCTTACACTGCCTTATCCAGTCACCAGTTTGACCCTTTAGTGCAAGAAGCAATATATGTCATACCTCATCTCTATCAACTTCATTACAAAATAGCTTATCTCAACTCTGTTAACTCAGGTTCTCATTCATTTTTTTCTGACTACTGTCCTCCTTGGATTTTATATCAGAATGGACTTCTAGTCTCTCCCTTGATTTCACATCACCGTTCTTTCTGGCTTCGTCCACTCACTAGTGTTCCCACCAACACAGGTTTTACTCAGGTATTATGGTAAATAACATAGGCCCAGATGCATCATGCAAAGACACGTGAAAATACAGATTTAGTGTATTCCAGATGGGTACAACTGTCTATGTCACCTGCAGGAGCCAAGGTCTGGACACTGTGTCATCCACTTTTCTGTGTCCTAAAAGAAATGAATGAGTTAAAATGAACAATGAGTAATTTTACACAGAAACCACCAGGAATGTGTATTCCTACTGGTTTGTCTTTTTGGCTACATTTGCCTTTTGAGAACACCAGTTGGGAAAATTGTTTAGAACTCAGACACAGGGAACAATAAAATTGCTCTAAACTGCTAGAAAGTCTGTGTGTAGATGGGACATATAACATCTGCATCAAGGAAAAGCTGGGTAGCTCAGCACAACAGAAAATGAGGAGGATTCCAGAGCTCAGATCTCATAGACATTTGGAAAATAAAGGAAGTTCAATCCCTGAGTAAACAGACAACTTCAAGGATCAAGAAGCTGTTTCTTCATAGCTACCCCTTCTTAGAAAGGGAAACAATAGCCTTTCTGATAAACTACTGTGGATTACTATCTCACTGCTGTAAAGTCTTCCAAAAGACAAGGTGTAGTAGCAGTAACTGAAATAACTCTGAGATTCAGAGAAACAAATGCAGCAGAAAATCTTTAGTTAATTAAATGTTCAAAGAAAATACAACAAATAAATCTAACACTATTTCTCCTGTAAATGCCATCCAGCTTGCTTTCTCTCCCTCTCTTTTGCTCCCCAAAGAGCAAAAATCTATTCTACAATGCCTTCAGAAGGCTGTCTGCCTGTTATCCTTACTGCCCACCTACCGTAGGGAGCAGCTCCTCCCACCTGCACATAAAAGCCAAGTGCATGCTACCAGCAGCAGATCAGAGCACTTTCTCAGTCTTCCACTGTTTTGAGCCAGTGATCTTCTCTCCTTGGATCTTGTATACTCAAGGTAAGATTACTGCTACTTCAGGTTTCTGTTCTAACCAGCTATTGTGAGGAAGTCTTAATGTGAACTCTAGCACTGCCTTGCTGGGTGGTGCTGACTTCCCTCCCCCCCCCCGCCTTTTTTTTTTTTCAGATGTAGTGTCATCTGACATTTTAAGTTAGTAACAGCCTGTTGTTTTAGCAATGAAATAAAAACAGATCTTGCTGGGAAACACTGTGTGGCTGGGAAAAGGTCTTCTCTCCCTTTCTGATTTATTTTGAAGAGATTAGTGTACCCAGACCAATTCTAACAATTTATTGTCCCTCTCAGTAGCCTTCCACTCAGTCCAGTATAAGTTCTCAAAAAACCTAGACTCGAAAGCTTCCTTAAATTCTGTTTGAAGGGGGAGGGAAAAAAAAAAACCAAACTAGCAACAAAAACCAACAAACCAAAACCCAATCCAACTTTTTGCTAATTTAAGAAAAGATTTTATTTTTATTACTATGATGACTTACTAGCAAGATTGACCTAATCTTGGGACAGAAGTACATCTTCACAGATTTTACTGCCTTTAAAAAAACCAGTGTGATGGAACTTAAGTTCTCACTTAAGCAGAGTAATAAGGCTGATGGAAATCACTATATGGTACCAAATAAGCTTAAAGTACACATTTCACAAGCAAGGTTCTGTTTCTTGGAACAATGGACTTTGTGTCTCTAAGAAATTTCTACATCAGCTTGAATTATATTTTATCTAAAGTTTGCCTACATAGGCATTTCTAATGCTAGAGGAATAGTTAAGTGCCTCAGAGACAGCTACTGAACAGATGAAAGATTAAAAACAAAGTAGTTTCAAAACTATGTTTGCACTTTCTTCTAATCATCTCTCCATCCTCACAGAGATGAATCTGTTACTGACTAATACCAGTTTCTCATGTTGTGTCAGTCAGTGCACTTTTAATACAGTCACCTGTTTAAGAAATTCCATCACAGAAATCCTAATCCTAGAATGCCTCTCTCCAGTGCTCAGAGAGGAAGGAAAGCACAACCTACTAAATGCAAGCTCTTTGTAAATTGTTTGTTTGTACTGTATGTAATACATTCTGCAGTTAGAGTGATACTTTCTTCTTGATATTCAAACGATTCTCTTTCTAAATTGACTTTTTTAGTCTTTTCCCAAATAAAGTGTTTTCTAAAAGAGAGTTATGTCCACATTTAGCTGTACTTACATTAGCTGCAACATTTTAAGCTATAGCACTGCATAACTACAGCAGAACTCTGCTCAAAGTGCCCTTTTCTCCATACTGCATCTAAGATTTTTTCTGTATTTTACGTGTTATCTGTTGTAACTAACAGAGAAAAGAAAACACTGCCTTCAGCTATTTGCCTGGCAGATTACATAAGTATCTTTAAAAAAAAAAAGCCAAAAACAAACAAAAACCCAAAACTTAAACAAATGGAGCTATTAAAAAGCAAAGTACAGCATGTTCTATAGCAGCCTTACAGTAAAACTGTATTTGCATCCAGGTAATCCGTATAAATTGCCCATAGAAGATGGGTATAGAGCACAATGGCTTCCATCATAATTGACACTTTATCTAGGAGCTACCAAATTTTATTACTTAGTTAACATCTGATTTTTATAGCAAACTTCTCTCTCCAAAAACACCACTCCTGGAAAACACAGATGTGTGATTTTAAGTGTAACACATACAGAATTTAGGTCTACAATCTGGCAGTAAAGACTCATTCTTCACCCAGCATTTTACTCTATCAGATAAATCAAAGTTTCTAACAGAGCAATTTTCAAGAAAAAAAAAAAGGGTAAAGGCAGTTGCCACAGGAAATGCGTATATAGCAAAATACCTTTTATTAAAGCCTGCTGCAAAATGTAATGTTTTGGCATATGAAAAATGGTTTGCAGGACATATTAAGAAAATGCTAGTCAAAGGAATGTGTCTAATTTAGATCAGAATCTCCTTGGAGCAATTTCTCTCTTCGACTGAGTAGATAATTTAGCTTAGCATCACTTTGCAGCAGAGGATGAAGGGAAACTGCACCCAGCAGGTCTCCAAGTAAACTTAGATGTCTAGGAATGCATTTAGTGACTTCTGTGCTGATCTGAAACTCCTTTTCATAAGATCAAAGCATACTGATGTTAAGATAAAAATATTGTAATTTAAAAATAGTGCTTCAACAGTAAATCTAAAAAGTGCATCAGTGGGAGAAGAAGGAGTTCAGATTTTTTAAGTAATAACCATAACATTCTAAGATAACAAAATAAAGGTAAAGCGACTATGTTATTTTTTTAGTCACAGACCAGTAAAGTCTTAAGCAGGCATGCTCAGCCACTTCTCCTGGCAGCTGAGCTTAGGTTCTTTAGCTATTCGCTTTGGGTACTAATGCTCACTTAAGCCACCAGTGTAACTCCCAAGTGCTGTCAAAAGTGTCAGACTGGATACTTAGAAACACAGGATAAACATATCACTGCTTGTCTGTGAGTAGGCCTGTCACTACCACTGCTTGTGAAACATTCTGATTTTCATTAATTTATTTTCACCCACCTCTAGA
This sequence comes from Colius striatus, assembly GCF_028858725.1. NCBI lineage: Eukaryota > Metazoa > Chordata > Aves > Coliiformes > Coliidae > Colius > Colius striatus. Next base: position 117,364,682 of record NC_084759.1, read on the forward strand.
CAGAGATTTGTTTTCCTCTGGCCATGCTGATACTACATATATGGAGTGCTTTGCTTTTGGCCACAATGAGAATTCATGGTAGAGTGTGAGACTGAGCTCTTCTGGGTTCCAGTCCAGCACTTCAATATCATGCTTCATTTTGTGTTTAGCCATATAAAGTCCACCCCTCTGCAGCTCATCTGTCTTTGCATGCCTCTTTATGGTTGAAGAACAGGGAGAATTCCAGTGACAAACCTTGAGAGAGGTAGTTTACTCCTACACTTTGGAACTTCCCTTGAAACCCTTTACAAAACCCTTAACAGGATTTGCAAATCATTCTTGGAGGGGGTAAATAAATAAATAAATGATCAAATTACTACCTCTTTCTTACCCTCCGTGGTTAAAGGTGACCAGCCCACTCTGGGCAGCATGAGCAAGCAGAGATCCACTGCCATGGACCAGGACTGGCGGGCAACATTTGACCCTAAGAATTCAGTCTTGGTAACTCAGTAGTGGTAAAGAGTTCAAAGCACATCATGCTTAGGCAAAATTATTTACTTGGATCTTTCATGGCACACAGAAAATATTCTTCCATTCTTTTCTACATTTGCTATCATGTATTACCTCTATAAATACGTAGGATATAATTTCATTCTCATTAAAGCAAAACAAAAACCAAAAACAACCCCCCAAAATCCAAACCACCAGCTTTGCCCTTTAGTTTATAATCCTACAGCTAATTTATGAAGGTCCAGACTCCTAATTGGTCCTGTGGCCTTGCCTTTTAAGAAAAGAAACAAAATAACACATTCCTATGCTCAGTTTCTAGAGTAATTGCCTAGCAATTGAGGCCTTGTCTCTAATTCTTTTAAACTAAAAATTACTGCTAAACATGCATTGCTTATAGATAAAATAGTGAATGTGTGAAAGGCAACTGGTGAACCAATAGGAGTGAGAAAGACTAGAAAAAGAACCATTGATGGTCATGTCACTACTTGCCATTAAAGGTAGGACAATCTTCATTCATCCATGAGCCTATCTGCAAGGCAGAATTTTCTGCCCACTTATTCTATATCTTGGCATATAACTGAGGGGAGGAAAGTGCTAACAGAACTCTCCTTCAGCAAAAGTTGTGGACTTGTGTGTGTTTAAAAAGATAATGATAAGTCCTGGTTCTGAAGCCTTTTGTGGGTCTTGTGCAATAACTGTTCCTATTCTCTGTACACATCAGTAAACAATTGTCTTTGGTCTCCCTGTACTCCTGAAATGTTGGATGTGTTTCTTTAATTGTCTTGATGTGCAGTGAATTTAATGTCTCATAATTGCACAGCAGGGGATTAATACCACTATGCAGTCTAGGGACATCTTTTGATGTTTAAAACTTCTTCATGCATGTCCATATTTTATAGCAAAAGCAAGATGAATATAAGTCTATTGCTTCTTGACTGGCAGGTGAAACTGTTGAAGGGGTGACATGTAATGGAACCTTTTCAAAAGGGAGTGGGAATCAGTGCCCTCTCTTGGTTAGAAAAAAATATGTAAAGCAGCCCTATGAGAGTGTTTATCACTTCCCTCTGCTGGCTACAAAGCCCACAGCCAGATGAGCAGCTGTGTTTGCGGAGGCGAAGGTCTTAAGTTCTATTCCCAGTGCTGTATGCATGCAGTAAACTGATGACTGTGATGTCTGTGCACGTATGTGGACATCATTCTTTAAAGGGTCTCACCAACAACTACACTGGGTTCAACACAAGGGCACTCAAAAATAATCTGGAGGTCCTGGGAGGTAACAAACTTTCCACTTAGGATGTGAGAAGCATGCTAGCAGCTATGCCATTCATAATACTGCACAGCTAGAGCATCCTACTATTACACATCATATGCACACGTTGCTTTTTCCACCTCTGTAGGAAAAGTGTGTATGTGTCTTCATTATGCTCAGTTTAAAGACCTCTGGCCAATTAACACAAATATTCTTGGCAACCTCGAATTGCAGCACTTCAGAATGTCGGCTTCTGAGAACTCCACATTTGCAAAAAAGAAATAAATGCTACCAACAAGAACACTCCAACCTGAAAAACAAACCACAAACCAAACCAAAACAGAAAAAGAATCTAACTAGTTATTTTCCATTCTTGAAGGGAAAGGCCTATATAATCTGGTTATGCAACTCAAGAAACAGGTCATAGCATTTATGCAGTCGCTCTGAAATAAAGTCGAGATGAAAAAAAATATACTGCAAACTTAAGAAAGGGTTTCTCTTTTAAACAAATAGCCATAAACTAAACATCACAACTCCTGAGTCAAGTATGCCAGTTCACTTCAGCTCCTAGGGATCTATCACAGCAACATATAGGATACACATAACCTATCCTATTAAAGGGAGAGTGAGTCAAAACTAACAGCTTGACATACTAGATATCAAAGGTATATTAAAAGCCAGATTTTTGAAACATCTGCAGCATGTGTTTCCTGGTAACTAAAAAACCAGCCACTCTTTCCAGACCAAATACTATTGCATACTTGTCTCTGCAAGGAAAGTAAGAAGTGGACAGTAGCACTCTGTAGACTTGGATGGGGGACTTAAAGCATTTGACCATTATTGCAACTGAAAATCCAGAGAGCAAAACAATTTTCTAACAAAATGCAGTGTTATGATGTGATGCAACAACACACACATATATAAAACACTACAGTCCCTGAAATGGAGATTGCATTGCCTCTCATTTACACGATACAATTTTCAAAGGGATAGAATGGAAGATGGCACAGTCCCAGGGACACTGAAACAAAACATAATCAACTTACCACTGAAGAAATCTAGCAGTGAAGTATACTTATGCCAGCACATGACTTACCTCTGTTCTGCCCTTTTGTTCTTCCCACCATGTGTGGAGCTCCAGTGAATGCACAGTACCAGAACAAGGGTCTTTTATGTGTCTCAGAGACCAGAATTTCTCTCTTTCAGCTTGCCGTAAAAAAAAAAAAAAAAAAAAAAAAAAAAGGAAAAGAAAGTGTTCAGATAGTTCCCAGTATTTCTTTGTAAATGAATTAAGTGACCTTAGTCCAACTCCCAGTTGATGGACATTAATAAAAACCACACAACTGGGACCCTTGTTGGCAGATCTCAGCAAAAAGTTAAGATGTAGTTACGTTAGGTCAAAGTTGAGCCGTAAAAGGAGGCATATGAGGAAGGTTTATATTGCCAACACTGATGTATTTGACACCTTCACTATAGAAAGCAAATACACCAAGAGTAGTCCAGCAAGTACATCCCACAAGCATTACTATTCACACAAAATGTATTTTAGAAAATGAAAGAAAAAGAAGACAACACTCAGTACTTATTTCCTTTCAGTCAGTGGCTTGAATTGAATTTACCATAGTAGCACATCACATTGTTCGCTGAAGAAAAATGCAAAGCTTAGGCCTTTAGGAGTAAGTCTCTTGTGCTTTACTGCTTCCAAAAATGTCAGTGCTTGTCAAAGTGTTTTTGAAACAAAATCAAAACCATGTTAATAAAATGAACTTTCCAAGACAATGCTGGCCAAAACTGATTCTTAGATTTCTTTTCAGTAATAAACTGCCTCTGTGGTTGCTGAGCTGATAGGGAGAAGGATTTAAAGGGCCAAAGCCAAGTTCTGGTTAACTCAAAGAGGGTAAAAAAAGGAGCTTTCAAACAGAGCACACGCCTTCCAATGAATGGAAAGACTTTTGCTGAGGGTGGGCAGAGCTTAGCAAAATCCAGCTGTGCTTTCAGAAATGGCTGTCATCTTTATTAGTCTCCACTTGAATGTATTCCAAGACTGGAATACTTGTTGTGGGTACGATTTGTGTTATGCTGCTGTAGATTACTGAACAAGACTCAGTACTTTAATGCAGAATTCACAGGCCGAATGGCAGTTCACAGGAGCTACCCTGAGCATGTATTAATTCCCTACATGAATTAACAAGGCAACAACTGGAAGGATTCTGTCCCATCATGTCCCAGCCTGCCAGGCGAACAGCTCCAAAAATATACTTCAGTGAAGGATAAAGATGTTCATAATGAACCTTGTTCCTGCTGTGCTCACAAGTTCCATATAACTCTGGGTAGTGAGATCTCTGCACTGTTTTTCTGTATGTGCATATAGGTGCAGATGCAGCAACAATTTCTGTCTTCCACATAAGAAAGTGGTGCAGTAGTTGTATGTTCTGTGCCTGTTACAGGAATTCCTGCTCACCTCCAGTTCCAGCCAGCATGGCTCATTTTAAGAGGTCTGTGCAGTACAGTCTGAGCTGTCAGTGCAAGAGTGTTTTCTTTGTTCTTATGCTTAAGGACACCTACACACTATTATTATCTTTTGGAGGTCTGAGCATAACTTACTATGTCAGGAAACATGGTAAACATGCATGTTCCCTTAAACATTTTAAGATTGTTCCTCACCTAAAAATGTTGTTTGTACTATTCTTGAAATAATGGTACTTTCATCTAATTTCATTTTTAGATTGCTCTTAAGCAACTAGTTGCAAACAGTATCTAAAATCCAATCTACTGATTAGTTTGGGCATGTGATTCTTTCGGTAAGTCTCTGTTCTATAGTCAGAGCAAGATAGCTCTTAGATTCAAATTTAATTTCGAACACAAAAACTCTCTTTCACTGAGTTCAAAATTCACTTACTATGAATATAATACTCTTTCGAAACATCCTATTTCCAACATCCCATCTATCACTTGTATGCTGAATACTCTCAAGAATGCTATGCAAAAGGACTATGAAACACAAGCAAAACAAATTTAATTTGTGACCGCTCAGAGACATTTGTTACATGTGCTCTCCTATCTGCTCATCTCATGAAAACAAGTATTTAAAAAATAAGTGAATGGAAACCAATTATATTTTCAATGCAGCATTCATCAAGCGTATTTTCAGCTGGAATTTTAGCTTGATGGACACTCACAACATATATCCTTATCCTTCAAAATAAAAACTGCATCCATGAGAGACTGAGAGCTCCTCCCTCAATTCCCACCAAAGCTGAAGGACGCTGAAGGAATAACTTGGTGCTTTCCAGCAGCATTCAGCACTGCAGACCTCAGCTGAGGGTGCAGTAACCCTTCCTTCCTGCTGCTCCCTCTGCCCCACCAGAGATGACAGGACAAAAATTTTTTCTCATTCAACTTCTTGCAAGTCTTTGAGACTTTAGGAAACCTTGACAGGTTGTACATGACACCCAGGAGCTGGTGAGATAGCAGAGGTTTGTGTCAGCGGGTTCAATTTAGTTGCAACAACATTATATTCTACTTACAAAAAAAAAAGAAAAAAAAAAGCCCCCTAATTTTTAAACTGCTTTTGCACAGAAATGCACCTGCCTTACACAAAGCGCTTCCCGAGTTAGATGGCCGAAGAGGCCATGCCGCGCTGCACCCCCTCAGCTGCAGGGTGCCCTCAGGGCTCCGCCCTACTCAGCGGCCCTTTGCGGCTAGAAATGGCCATGGCAAGAGCCCGCCACTGGCTGGGCCCAGTTGTCACCGCCACAGCCCTGAAGGAAGGCACCATTGCTCCTTGGGCCCCTTTGTTGGCCCCTCAGCTTGGTCTATCACCTCCCACCTCATGTGGTGGCTCTGTGGTTCTGGCCTGCTCTAACGTTAATGCCATTTGTGCACACAGGCGGTCAGAAAATTGATTTAAAGCCTGCACCTCCCCTTCCCACTGGAAAGGCAAGGGTTGAGGAGAGCAGAAACTCCCCACAGCCCAGTCAGCTGAGGAGCATTTACGGAAACACAATGCATTTGAGGTTTCTTGGGTTTCGGAGATACAGCCTGAGGGCTTCACTTCTGCGTGCCAGCCCTCGGTGCCCCTTTGAGGAGGATCTGGGTAGCATTAGCTCGCACAGATGTGGACAGTGCTTGAAGGCCAAAAATGAGGGGGGGCGGGTGGGGAGGGTGGTGCTTCGCTCTTAGCTGGAAAGAAAATGTCGCATCCTGTGAGGGGAGGCCTCTCAGAAAGAGAAGGAAGACTGCTTCAGCACACACCACAGGGCATTCAGGACCTTTCAGATATCCCCATCTGGAGGCAAAAATGAGGTCGCTGTAAGTTGTTGTGGTTTTGGGTTTGTTTGGATGGTTTTTGTTTGTGGGTTTGGTTTTTTTTAATAAAAAAAAGTCCATTTTGAAGTTAAGGTACTTTGAGAGTAACTGGTCTTGTAAAGTTGAAATTCTAAAACTCCAAAACTCCCAAAAAGAGATCAAATGCTTCTGTGGGACGTGAAGAAAGAAATATCATGTGAGGAAAGAAAATCAAACTATTGTACTCATCAGGCAGAGAGTTCAGAAGGCAAACAGCTGACTAGAACAGCTTTATCATTTCTTTCCAATATATTCTCCCCACCCTGCTTTGTTTAGCACAAAGGTTTTTCAAGGTGAATCTTTTTGATCTATTTGTTACATCCCCTAGCATGGTGGAGCCCTGACTCGTGATCATGGGTTTAAGACAAAGAGCAGCAGCTCCTAAATCTGAAGGATTGTAAATTGTACATAGAGCGAAGCTGACTCCTGCTCCAGCACATTTAACGCACTTTTGCTTACATAGATGATTGGTATGTCTGAAAGATATTACACTACAAACACTTCACTTCCTTCTCCTGGCTGCAGGAGCATCCAAGAATATCACTTACAGTATATTAATGAATTTATCCTTTCAAACATCCTGGCAACATCACTCTTATTTTAGTGGAAATTGAGGCACAGAGAAAGTTGCTGGTGCAGCATTTCAAGAGATTTCTCCTGGCCAAATTCTCAAGTGTCTTCCCGTCATGAATGGGCGCTGGTTGGAGAGCTTGGTTCCCATCTGGGCACCTCAATGAGAACCAGATTTTCTTGAATGCTCAGCACCCAGTACTCTTACAATGATACTCACAGCCAAATTTTCTGAAAAGTTCCTTTGATCATCTGGCTACTGCCTCAGTGGAAGCAAAGAGCTTTTGAAAAACCTGATCCTGTTTGTGGATGCTGAGCACTTTTCAAAATTCTTCTTTAAGCTACCTGGCCAAAGATTCAGACTAAAATCTGAGCAGAACCCACTCCGCCTAATCCCTAGGCCAGTGATTTAACCACAGTTGTATCCTTCCATCTTCATCAAAGAAAGAATAGACACTAGTTGGGGCAAGAATCAAAATGCCAAATTGCTGCCAGTACCCATGCCTGCCAAGAAAAATGCCCAGATACTTGCAGGCAAACCAGACAGTGACATTTTGGTACTTTCCTGAGAAAGGATTATTTCTAATAGCAGTGCCAGAGTCTGGCAACCTGGATTATTTCCTTTCCAGATGTACCTATTTCTTTCTGGGCTAAAACTCTTGTGAACGTGCCCTCACACAGGCACACCCTCCCCACTTTTCAGAAAAAAAACAGCAGCTATCCAAACACTTCACTGTCTCCATTATCCTTAGAGAGCCAGGCATGCTTGGGCAAGACAACACTATTTTGTGTAATGATTAAGAAGTAGTGGTCGCGTTGTTGAAGATTCTTGTTTTCACTGAATATTTCATTCATTTCTGAACATAAGCAACCGCTTAGCTGCAGTTATGCTAGATGCAGAGGAGGAAACACATGCTATTCTTGGCTGGACTTTACCTCTGTGGGAAGCAGCTGCCTCCTTGCAGCAGCCTCTGTAGGCAGCATGATTTAGCTACATAGGAGATTGTGCTGAACCTCAAGAAAGGATCTGCCTCCAGATTCTGAGTACACCAAAGTGTGCATACATGCAAACCCCAGATTGGATTCTGTATTTTGTCCTGTTTGTGTGAGATCCATTTGCAAACAATGGTTTCTAAAGCTGTGAGCTCAAGGCTAGCTTAGAAATTCCTCTCCAAGCTGAGCCTATACATTCAGCTGTCATTTGAGATGTTGTTGTGTCACTCAGCATCAACTTGTTCCACCAAGATCCAGCTCTGTCTCGGAGTCCAGCTTTCATTAAGTGCTGTCTGTCTGGCCTCTGTACCCAGCTTTCAGACCACCTCCTGAGTCAGTATCTGACCAGTCTGGTAGTACAAAGATAAGGCACCCAGTCACTAGTGTGTTTTAAGGGAATGTATGATAGCTATTGAATGAAAATGTTTACAGAAAAATAGTTTTGTAAAACGGCTTAGAATAAGCTGTTACTGAGGGTTGAGCTCAAACTGTATAAGCCAAAAAATGCAGCTGTATCTTTTCTAGATACAGCTAAAAAGAGCTAAGTGTACTGGAAAAACCTGGGAATGGGGGGGAAGCTAGATGCTCTCCTAACAGAGTATTACACCTAGAAGCAAGTGTAAACATTAGTTTTCTGCTCTGCTGAGTCTATACCTGCAATAACACAAGGAAAGTGATGACTGTGGTTTTTACTTTGATTGTTGAAGGACAGTGCTTTCACCCGATTCTAACATCTGCTACAGCGATGATTATTATAACAACAATTCCTAGTCAGAAGCTGGACTTCAGAACAATACCCCAGACAAACATTACAGCTTCAGCTTGTTTATGAAGACAGTTAATCACATATGCTTTAATGTACGTTGTGACCTAAAAAGCTATAGGGAATTTCACTGGAGGAACCTGGATTATGATTAGTAATTTCGTGGGCTTTCATGTTTTTGCCAGTAAACTTGTAACTACAACTTCTCACTTTTTCCATCTTGCAGATTTTTGTTTATTTTTAATTCTCATGTCTTGTCCTTTGGAAGAAGCCAAGGCATTTCTATGGAAGAGCTGGGTTCTACTGAGGCCCCAGGTCAAGAAGTTTGTCTTGGGTGTCATCTCCTCCGAACTCAAAAACTAGCAACAGTTCAAAAAGAGGTCTTCGTTTGGAGAACAGCAAGGTGATCAGGCAGTAGACTGCTAGTAAAGGACTGGGAGATGTGACTCTGTAGGAAAGGTAGCAGAAAGGGTCCATGGAAAAGGCTGGCAGGTTTGACAGTCCAGCTTGTTGCTCCTTTGAAGCAGAGCAAAGAGGCATTCCAGTGCTGGCAGGAAAGGGTGCTGACAGTCATTAAGGCTGATGTGCAGATGACCCTTCTGCACAACTGGCTTACTCTGGAACCAAGGTTGCCTTCTGTGGGGCTGTTGCATTTTCCTTCTATGACTAGATACCCTAGCACTAACTTTTCCACCTGATCTTAAGTGTAATTTGGGGCTTGTATCTTTGGTATTAACAAGGCAGAACAGAGACTTAAAGGTGAGATAATTAACTCCCAAGCAATTAATCTCGTTATGAGACATTGTTACTCTCAGAAGGTTATGTTTCCCTCTAATTTTGTCTAGAAATACACTCCAAGTAGTAGAGATGTTTCCTTTTACAACCAATGTTTGTATTCCTACCATGGAGCTGTAGTTATGAATTCACACATACCAAAAAAAAAAGTTTTGCTTATAAATTTCTTCTTATTTCTTTGGGAAATAATTGGAGTCATTTATTAGGTATAGTCACTTAAAGGAAGCAGGGGCAATCCACTGTCAGGAGAGGACAGTCAGCATTTCCCAAGTCATTCTTCTCTTTGTGTCCATGAAAATGGCCACTTGAAATCACTGCCTACTGACATAAGTCTTAAAAGAACATGGGTCACATTCTTAAACCAGACAAGCGTTAGAGAGAACTATACTTCTGGAAACTAAACAATTCAGCCTTCCTAAACAGAGAAGTTTTCCAGTCTTTACAGATTCACCCGTGACAAAGCAAAACATCCTCCAAGCCTGACTGAACTTACACAGCTAAATAAATCACTTTTTAAGTGTTTAAATGTTGTTGTGAGAGTGAAAAGATGAAATGTGCTGTATATCATCTCTACAAAACCAGAAGTAGTTATATTATAAATAAACAGAGTTTGCTTGGTATTAGGGACATAGGAAATTCCATTCAGGAACAGACAAATGGCACATCTTGTCTGGTATCCTGCATCTGGCACAGGCCTATAACAGATGCTTAAAATACTTGGCTGTGTCAGTCTTACAGTCTCCTCTGTTCCACCTACCACCAATGTTATAAATCACAGTTTTCCTAACCTCTGGTGAGAGTCTCTTTCTTACTCACTTGTAAAATGTAGGAGGTGGAAGCACAACCCAGGGGAATACATATTTGCTCTGTGTGATACTACAGCAGCTGGTACCAAATTTGGCTGAGCTGTCGTTCTGGCTGTAGATACAGAACATCTACAGTATTATGGCCTGTATTGCCTCTGTAGACAAACAAAGCAGCACATAGATGAAGACTATGCTTGACTCCAGAGAATGGGGCAAGCAAACCCTTCTCACTTTAATTTGCACGTAGCCAGCAAGTGTACCTACCACTAGCCTGTTATTAATCAGCTGCACTCTTTCTAAAATCATGGCACCACCACCTAATTGCTCCCTACCTCTCAATAACATTTATATCTCCGTGTGCCTTTCTTATAGTAACTTCTACAGTTTAATGTATGACGACTGAGAATGAAATTAGTTTGTCTATCAAGCAGAGCTCACTTTTATCCTACTCCAGAGGTTATCAAAAAATGGTTCATCCACCCAGTAGGTCACATAATACAGGTTTCTTCTCTTTGGTTGACTGATGCTTCTAGCTATTGTCAGAAGTGTGACACTCCCACATGCAACAGAACTAATTGTGGCACTCTCCCTCGCTAGAAATGGACTTCCCACAGACCACATGCCTTTATTTTTTACAGCCTCATTCATAACCAACATTAAATTTGATGGCACAATCAGTTAAGTCCCTCTAAGACAAAAAATCTAAACCTATCAGTTTGAAAAGTTAAATTTTAAAAACCCATTTGTACTAAAATCTGTAATTCTGTAAATACGTTACATCCTTTTTGTGTTCCACCATGAAATATAACAGAATTTTTAAAAGGCTAAAGAGAACTTACAGCTACAGGTAACTACCGTGTAAGGTCCTTTCACATCATCTTACAGATTCAATAGAAAGAGGGGACCAGCTATAAAAATTATGACAAGTAACATCTAAGTTCCATTGTTAAAAAATGGAATTTGAGGGGGAAAGAAAAGTGTCCCTCATTTTGAGCATGTTGTCTCTACAGTTCCTGAACACTGCTCTTAGGGACTGACTCAATAAATCTTTACATATTAATAAGGAAAAACTGAATCCTGACAGTATGTCTAGGCTGTTGGCTGTTGTTTCAGATGTCAGCTTTCTGCATGCTCAAGAATTCTCTGATTTTGGTTCCATCCCACTGAATATACCATTCAGTGTCAAAGGTCTGAATCTAGAGCAAACCTTTGGTCAAACCACCCCAAATCTGTAATCCACAAGGAACAAGACTTTGCAGTATCAATCTGCTTGAAAGAATGGACGCATTAAAGCTACTGCAGTACCTAGTAGAAGTTTGCATCCTTTAACATATCCCAAATCAACCATACATTCAGCGATAGGTAGGCTTAATATTAGCAAGAGCTATGTGACTTTCCGCACTTCACTCCCGTTGTACAAGAGGAATGACTTTCAGAATATCCATCTTAGACAGGAACATAACCAGAGGTTTTTCAAGGCAGACAAATGTGTCAGCCACTTGTTCCAAATAAATGGAAGTGGTGTTCCAAGTTTCCTGGACAGCTTTAAAAACTGAGCATTTCATCTGCTTAATATACTGTGTTCTACACCTCACATTTAACAGAATACAAAATCACATGCTTTTTATTGTAAGTTGTTTCACGCACAGCAGTCCAAAGCCATCTCATTTTCTCTGTGACCTCAGCATACATGCTACTTACTTGTGCCATTCCCAAGAACAAAAGTAACACTCTTCAAAGTACAGAGCAGTAGCCAGGGTTCCCAGACTGCCATGGATATCCTAAATAATACTGAACTAAGTGTCTTCACGTCTATGATTACATTTGACAATTTGTATAATGATGATGTTAATATTTTGCTTTCTGAGGTGGAATGTTGTAAACCTCAATTAATGTATCAGTGACAAAAAAAAAAGGCATGAATTGTAGAGTAAAATAGAATATCTATGTGGATAAATAATTATATCAAGATATGTAAAACTAGAAAAATAATTTTACTGCAAACCTTGCCTTAACAAGAAACATAACTCCTTCCTCAGGAAAGCTGAATACACTGATTCATGTCTTTGTTTAAGTGTCATGGTAAGTTCGTTCCTTTATAACGTGTAGTAGTTTAGCTTTGAACTTTTGATTTTTGGAAAAGGCAGAGTGGAAAAATGTTTTCATGGGAGAGAACTGCACATTCCATAGCTGTTGACTGTTACTCGTTTATGGTGGGGGGAAACTACTTAGGTTTTGTGCTTTGATTGATGCAATTTGTTGTCTGGTATTCTGTAATAAACCTGAGTTTACACCGTACAGTGACATCTTTCAATTTTCTCTCATTTTTCCATCTTTTGCGTGTTGAAAACTTCGATCAAGCTTGAAACTGACTGCAATCAGGAAGTGAAGAATTAGCTTTGCATGATTAGAGATAGTAATCCTTTGCAATATACAAAGTAGTCCAAAGGCAAAATAACTCACAGTTTACTGTGAATTGCAGCGCTACACACAAGCATAATATGGGAATACAGACAATATTTCTCATAAAAAGAAAATAAAACAAAGCGTGAGCCCTTCATGTTGTCTGTAACCCGAACAGCAGTTTTAAATACAATCTTGCTGTGCTATTTCATGTGTATTTAATTTATTAACATTTGATTACATCAAAAGATATTAAATCAGGAAAATAAAATAAACTTTACGTACCTTATTTATTCAAGAAAAGTAAAAATATTTCTCTGCTGTCCTGCATACTTTGAAGGGTATTAACACAAATGCTTTCTTCTCTTTCTAGAAAAAGAAGAAAACACAGATTGTCAGAATCCTTCAAATTTGATACTCATCACTGTTATGATCTGTTTGTTAATGGATGTTGATTCTGGATATCAGAACCGGTACAGTGAAGTACTCTCCTATTAAGCTGAGGTAATTTTCTTCCTAACAGTTCAACTGTTTAAAGCATTACAAAAGATGCCCTCTCTTCCCCCTATTCCCTGCCAAAAAAAACCCATTTATAGGCAAAACATTATACTGCATACTACAGCATCAGTTGACATGGAAGACATGAGAACTGATGCTTTGGCTAACAGGCTGGGGATTCGGGCCCCATTTATTAATATAAATTTAGCAAGAACACACTATTTAAGTTGACCACACTGAATTTGGTTTGGAAAGCAAATGCAAGTGTCGGCTGCTGTCCTTTCATAGAGGGAATAGTGACATGATGGATACAACATCCTAGATTCATGGCCTGTTAAAAGATTACTGTACAACCATTACAGCTGCAGAGACTGCATTCTTTGCATTGTCATTAAGAGCTAAGGCCATTGAGGTCAAAGTAAAATTAATGAAGTCTAATGCTGAAACAATGCCATTAACAATTGTTTCAAAGTTTCATTTCCTGAGGAAAATTATTGCCATCGAAAATTATGTGTCTTGTCAAAAGTCTTAATGGACAAAGGCTAGAAACTACATGAAAATACCAGCCCCAAGCCAGAGATGAGGACTCCATTCACAAAGCCAGAAGATGTCAGAGTATTATTCTGAGACAAGAATGGTTTTCCGAGAACTTTACTGCTTTTCAGACACACATTGAGATGAGTTTCTACTTAGTGGGATGGACGTCCATACAGTAGGTTATTTCATAAATATTATTCACATAGCATGAAAAACTGCATTTATGAAAGCCTATCAGTCATTGGTTAATAGTGCCATGTATATTACATAGTAGTGTCAGAAATCAAGACAGTGTCAGATTTCTGTCCATTGCCCTAACAGAACTGCACACCTTTCATGGTATATTAACGTGAATCTTGAAGAAGCTGCAGTTTCACTTTGTAGCTTCCTTTTCTCCTCAATTAAAAAAAATATTGTCCACATACTTCTTCAGCTGAATCAGGAAAAAACATGGTTAGCGTAAAGAATTCATTCTTTCAAATAAGGTTTAAGTGAGTGGCTATATAATCATCATTGCAGGCAAGAGGGAAAAAAAACCCCAGAGATAGGTGCACAGAAAGATCTGCTAGAGGATGGACAGACTTGTACTAGTATATCTAACAAAGCTGCCTTAGGCTTCACATTTGCTTTCGAAGTAATGGAATTCTGTTATAAGACAGTTACCAACGTGGCACATAATTCTTTGAGGTCATTTAAAGTCTCCTTGTTAAACAAACATTACTCTGATTTTTTTATATCCCCCTCTGCCAAGGATTCATAATATTTCCTGTATATTTTCAGCAATTTTTGTCCTATCTGTCTCCTAAACCATAATTTAAAAACACTGAGAAATTGTTTGCCTAAAATCAGAACTCTGTTTTCAATACCTTTCTGTTATTAATATTCCTTAAGTTACATTTCAGCTTCCAATCAAGGTTTGCTGAAACAGTTTTTCTTTTGATGGAAGTCCACTGTACAGTACCTTGGATCTCAGCTATGTCTGTCATGTGAACAGTAAAAAACAATATAGCTCAACTTTCCCAAAGTAGATTGAATCAGGAGCTTTAAGGATAATCAAAACTGTATTTTTTTACTAGCTAGCAGAGCCAATAAGATACTGAAGCTATATCAATATATTCAAACCCACATTGCACTTCATTATATAAAAAAATATCACACCCAGGAACACAAACAATATTGCTGTGGAATACTAAATAATTATGGAGTCAAATAAATGGAATAATACACTGATCTTTGCATGAGAAGTGCAGCATAAAAGGGATCCCAGTAAAACATGATGAGTCTTCAGGCTTTACTTAGCAGACATTAAACAACTTGAAGGACCTTATTAGAAAACTGGAAGGACTTTGTACAGAGCAGTATTAATTACAGGAGAAGTATTAATTTCTTATATTATTTAGGTGAAACTTCTGTATGGTTTCTTATATAAATACATACAGGGATGCAAGTGCATGCATGTTTTTAGGAAAGTCTGCTGCTAAGCATTTTGGACCAAGTTAGAGTCTTTGGTAATGCCAATCAATAGGTTCCAGTCAACTTGGTATTTTTTGTCAGCAAGTTATTATCTATGTGAGATTACATCGGTGGAGGTGCAATAGTATACTTCTCATAGATGTTATTTCTGTGCACGTGTCTTTACAGGACTCATGTCTAGACCCAATCTGGATTTATACTGCTGTCATTGCCAGCAGAATGTAAATCTTTGTACGCTTCCTCTCCTCAAACTATTATTTTTTGGTCCTTTTAATTTTTAAAAAAAACCATTTGCTTTGTTTTCATTGCTAACTAAAAAGGCAAATTTATCAATGTAAGTGGAAATTATCTGAACAACAGTCAACATAGAACATGGAGTAAACAGCAATGATTTATGTCATTTTTCAGTTTGTTGTGGGGTTTTTTAATGCTCAAAGCCTATAAAGGCAAGAAACTAGCGTTTCGCATACTGTTACATAAAACTATTGCTCAGCCCTTTGTAGAATATGAAACAGAGTCATGAAATTGATTTTATTAAAACTAAATCACACAGAATCACAGAAAGGTAGCACTGCAAGGAAAGAATTTGATCACCTGTGCCTGAAATCCACACATTTTTAAGTTGTTCTAACCACAGTGTAGCATAGCTAACCTGAATGATTTCACCATGCTGAGATATTTCCCACATTCCTTTTGTTACTCCGGTAGTGTTCAAAAAATGCAGGAACCGGGAAGTCATATGGTCCATAAGAAAGAGAATATTGTGGTTTCTAGTAAAAATATTTGCTACCAAGCAAGCTATTTTGATTTATTAAATGTTAGCTTCCCATCATAGTGTTTTTAATACGATGTTTAAAACTATAATGGTCCCATAAGCCAGAAACCTGTTTATTTGAAGGCATCCACTAGTGGGTTTTTTTAATAGAAATATCAGTTCATGACAATGACAGGTTCATAGAAGCTCATCCAGGAACAAAGTCTTGAAAAATTATTTTTTCTTTGACAGTCGATTAAGCTAGTGCAGGCACTATGTTCCACTGCTAGACTTCTAACATTAAATTTATAGGATAATTAACAACAGGTGATGGGCAGCATTATATGCACAGAAAGCAAAGTGAAAAGACTAGCAGCTCAAGAGCCACTTGTGAATCATCAAAACTTTTCCCTGGATAAACTCGGTAGTAGTCCTGGTAGGTTTTTGGCAATTGTTTGGGATCTGTTTGTTTGTTTGGGTTTGGTTTTTTTTAATTCCACAGCTCCACTTCTTTTTCTTCTTTTTCATGGCAAAGATAGGGACCATCTGACTGTTTTTAGAGTTACAAAACTTTTCGGCTTCTGTATTTACCTATCTACAAAATGAGACAAATTACACTTCCCTGCTCACAGAAAATTTCTTGGAGCATTACAGACAAGCCCACACATGAAATTTAAAGTAGGCACATTTTCAGAGACACTTCTGTCTCCATTATTCCAGCTCTCTCAAACTCACATTCCATACAAATATCTTAAAGAAAAAAAAAACAACACCCAGTTTGAAAATACATACAGCCTCTACATCAAGAGAAATCAACATCAATTAAGAAAAGTTGTTCTTCAGCTTAGGACTGAAAAAGAGGAAGGAAGACATTAAAAAAATGAATCAGCAAAACAAAAATGTGTCCCAAATGAGTTTTAATTTGCATAGTCAAACAAATACCATACTTTTTCTTTTTCTCTTCTGCTGTGAGAATTTGAGGGAAGGTATATTGGGAAAAGCAGTGGTTTTGTTTAACAAAGTAAAGAGGGACTTTTATCCCAAATCTACCAATGGATATAACTTTTATGAATAATTTCCAGTGTAGTAAACTGATGTGATCATGACATTCATGAGTTAATTACATGTTGTAAGGTAAAGATTGTAACAAAAGAATAACCTTTTCAATTAAAAAAACCCCATACTATAGAAAGGATTTGAGGGTTTTTTTATGGATGCATTCCACACTCTTGCTAATATAGTTTCCTGAGGTCCTCTGCAAGGAACTCTGATACAAAAAATTAATTTCTACTAAAGCCCTTTTAGGGTGCTTCTTCCTTCCTTTTATCCTCCCCACCTTGAAATACATTTGAATCAGTAACCTTAAAGCTCTTAGCATTACAGTATTAGAGAACAATTACTATTATTCTAGCATTATGTTACCAGGCTGCCAACAGGAACACATGGTGCTAAAAGTCTGAGTTCTTTACAATGTAGGGAGCTCTCATTCTCTGAAAAGTCTTTTCACATTGACTGTGGAAAAAACATGTTGATTTTTTTCCTGAGCTTAGGGGATCATGGTAAGCACAGACTGGATATTAGTACCTGAGACAACCTAGGCTGTGACTGCACTGCATAGTTTTCCATATACTAACACATATACATGCACTTGCATAATGGAAAGTAGGCAGTTTTAATGCCAGTCCTTCACTTGTGATTGTACAACTGGACTACTTGTCTCAAATCCACTTAAGCAAACCTTAAGTTGTACGTTTACTCAGTGCAACCCAGACTAGTACTAGCTTTTTAGGCAACATTGTGTTAACTTCATTGGGAACTACAGTCTAGCGGTGACTATAAAGTGAGATGGTTACAGTGGTGAAATAATCCTGCTTGTTGCAGCGTTTACCCTTCGTTAAAATTCACATAGCAGTGCTTATCTGTAGCTGAGACAAAGTTGCCCAGGGGAACACTTGTTACTTTGGGTAATCAGAGGTGATGGGAAATTTTACTTAAGTGTTCTTGAATATCTCTAGGGCACCATCCAACTGTGAAATTTTGGCCTCACTGAAGTGGAAAGCAAGTTTCATCAATAACTAGAATAGGCCAAGATATTTCTCACAAAGCACTTAACGACCTGGTGTCATCTGGCAAAGTTTCTTTGTGCAGTCTCTTTTTTTTCAGAGCTGGAGAAATAGTTCATTTCTATTAAATATTTCATATGCATAATAAAAAGCCCCTTGTTTTGGCAATCATAAGCACATTTTAAGGAAGGTTCTACAGACTCTTTAGGCTAAACATTTTTTAAGGGCTTGAATCTATATTCAAAGTCTGTCAGCTCCATGAATCTGAAAACACATCTTCAATAGGAAATTTGTGGTTTTGCATAGGCAGGGAGAAAATAGGTAAGACTGTTAAAATGCTTGGAAAGTCAAGCACGTAGCTTGAAACAGCCTGAAGACTTCCACATTGTAAAGTAAAGCTAGCCTCAAAGATAAATATCTTAATTGAAAAAAACCCCAAAGCCCCATGAAAACCCACTCCCTCCCTCAGATGCCAACATTTAGGGATGTGTTACTCAAAATAATCATAATTTGAAAAAACCCTTCTGCCAATAACATTTTATTTTTATGGTGGCTAAGCATAGATTTTAAAATTTGTGTGTTTTCTTACTGAAGTGCTTCAGGATAGTTAAACTCTTACTGCACAGAAACAGTAGGAATTTTAAAAAGACAGAAATTTTTTCCAATTCTAAAGAAAAATCCTCCCCAACCCAAAGAACTATTTGAATGTCCAAGCACAAGAGAGACACAGGGTTTTTACAAAAAGTGCAAGTGATGTAGATAAATGTTGAATGCAGTTGAAACTGACTCAACTATTTTATTTCCTCTACTCTGCTTTTCCAGGTGTAACTTCATTAGTACTGAGTCTAAAAGACTAATCAGCATTTGTTTCACATTTTTATCAACTAGAAACAATATTTTTCTCAGTTAGGCCTATTTAACACAACATTATTTTAAGAGATATGAAATAATTGAATAACAAAAAGTTGTGGCATATGGGACAGAAATTTACAGGCTAAATTAAAATTTGACAGATTTTTCATTTAATTGTTGTTACAAGATACAAGCCTGTCCTCAGATACTGATTTACCCAAGCTCAGAGAGCTGCAAGCTTTTTTTGTTTGTCTGACATTTCAGAGTAAATTTGTACTCATTAGGAACATATTGTGTTATTGATGAGTGCGCATTTTGAATGCATCACACTCATTTCACTGTAGCAGGAGCTAAATGAACATTTATTTTCTCATATTACTTAATGGCATTTTAAATTCTAGCACAGACATTTAAAGAATTTAAAGAGCTGATTTCTCATTGTGATTACTATCATTATAGTTCTCCATAAAAGATTCACAAAGAGATTAGTAATTTTAGAGTTTAGTAATTTAGACTATTAGTAATTTAGAGTTTAGCAGAAATATCTGGCTCTCAGCATTAACTGCAGCCTTGAAAGTTCGTAATAAACAAGTCATCACAATATCTCAGATCTGAGCTATTTCTTTACAGGTAAACACTTGGATGTAGTTTCTTAAAAGTCTTTCTTCTAATGAAATTTTACATCTAGACTGAGCTATCTTACCGATATGATTTATAAAACAAGACATTTCTGGGATCAAGTTGCCATGTGTGCCAATAAAGATTGTTTAGTCCATTGAACAATTTTGTTCCTTTATTAAATAAATTAATAGTAGCAAATCTGCTAGTAGATGATGTGTGCTTGCCTTCAACAAACACAGCTCACAGAAACTCACGTCCATAGAGATACACTGACATTTGCTGTCATTATGTCAAGACAAAAGTCTGTGGTAGTGAGAAAATGAATGAATTTGCAGCATTAAGGCTTTACAAAAATTATCCAAGCTTTACAGGTTTACTTGCAGAGAATTACTAGTACCAGACCACCAGAAACTTAAGTATGACTGCCCCCAGAACTCTAGACATACACTATAGAAATCAGCTGTAACTATTCATATTTGCATGAGCTTGGCTCTATACGAGGTTTGTCACAATTCTGGAAAGTAGAACAGGTAACAGGAAATATCGTAATTTATTGAGCCTCAGGACCGATGGATTAAAATGAATAGTTAGCAATATTATTTCTTTTAAAAGTTTTAAAACTTACAATATATTGGAAATTAGTAAGAAAAAGGCAGCTAGCGAGATCTGGATTATTCATAGACTTAGACAAGATGGAAAATAATTAGATCATCCATCCCATTTTCCTGCCAATGCAGTATTGTTCCCCACAGTACATTTTCTAGTGCTTAGTTCTTGAAGTCCCTAGAGAAGAG
Source organism: Colius striatus (assembly GCF_028858725.1). Lineage (NCBI taxonomy): Eukaryota > Metazoa > Chordata > Aves > Coliiformes > Coliidae > Colius > Colius striatus. The sequence goes on from NC_084759.1 coordinate 117,384,689, forward strand.
ATTCCAGTGTTTCCTTTGGACACATCCCGGCACACTTTGTCAGGGAGGTTTTTCTTCCCTCTGTTCAGCCAGGCATTTCCTGTCTCCCCTTTTTTCCTCTTCCACTCAAGAATTCTTCCTCCTCATTGCTGCCAGGGTCCTTCAGGGGTCCAGAGGGGACACTCTGCCGATAGGAAGAGATATTCCCAGAAAACAACATTCCACATTATGGAAACTTATAGCAGATAATTTGAGGAGAAAATTGTAGTAGTCTGCTTTTGTTTACCGCTCTTTTGTGCCACACGGGAAGAAAGTTGCCTAGACACTACTGAAGGTTTTTAATTCTTCAGTATGAACTTCAGGGAGAGTATCTGTTAAAACCAAAGCTTGACTGCCTCAGATCAGGTTAGAAGAACTGCTGAATGTCCTGCAAAGTACAGTAAGTTCACCATATATTACCAGTGATATGTCCCTTTAAATAAACGGACATGAGAAAGAGGCTTGAGGAAAAATACAGAGATGTTCTTGACACAGTGGTGACTGAATGCAAAACTAACCATCTGTGCTGTATGTATGTATTCAGGACAGTATCACATATAGGTACATATACTCACAGGCAACAATGGCAGTCATGCTATAGATGCAGTAGCACACACCTACTCCTTCCAAATAGTTCTGTTGTTGACAGAGCAGTTGTGGGAAAGGATTTATTACCATTCAGGAGGCTGTGTTTGTGAAGAGATTTCTCTGCAGTTCCTTCAAATGTGCTTCATAAGGAACCAGAGGCCAAGTGTGGCCTGAATGTTTTTAGACATCTAAAGAGTCAGGTCAAGACAAGAATCTAAGTGTGGTTTGCTAAGCGGAAGTCCTAACCTTGTCAGATTGAGTTATATAGCCTTCTAATATAAGCAGTCCAAGTCTGTTACCTTGATGAAAAGATTATACTATAGGCCATGATAAATATCATTCTTGAACTAGATGTTTAGCTTTGTCTTGGAGGTGCCTAGCCAGAGCATTTGGGAATATTTTCTTAGAAGAACAACAAATGTTAAATATCTTTTTGTTCTTCAGATCTGAGCAGGTGGACATCTTAGTTATTGGTCTGGCAAAACAATTTGCAGCAGGCAAAGATTAAGTTTCCATTACCTAATTCGAAAGACTGGCCAAATATAAAACAAAAATGATGACAGAATTTGGTTGCAATTCTGTCTGTCTTTGAAAGGATAGAAATATTCTTGGATGTGTCCTTTGTTTTGACACATTTATACTGATTATGAATCAAAGAGCAAAGCTCCTCCAAACTGCCTCAGTCCCAATTTGTTCTAGTGCTATCCCTGACAGAATCCTTTTGACAGCAAAGGAACTTTCTCTTTTACCGTAACTGTTCTTGAAAGTGTTTAAAGCATCCAGAAGAAAAAAGGAAATAGTTCTACATCTAATTTGGAAATCTGGAAATTATCTATAATTTGTAACTTTTACAGGACAATGTAGTTAATAAATCTTGCACTTCTCGTTGAGGGAGGGGGAGGAAATACAGCAGGAAAGGTTGCATTAGTACCTTACTTCAACTAAAACACAGAAAGCTAAATCAGTGTCTTCGTCTTCAGTGCTGCTTACTTCAGCAGCATTAATCTTAGGAATGAAAGCCAATAAGCAAGAGGAAAGATAAGTAAACTTGGAGAAAAAAAAATAATGCTAAAGGTTAGCTCTTTGCAGAATTTTTAATTAAAAAACTTTTGAAAACACTAGGAAGGGAGAAAAGCAGAGCAAGAGTCATGTGAAATGTAAGATGCTTGCCCTGAACAACAGAAAACTGAATGATTGTCAATTAACAGCCATTTTATACTTTTAAAGTTATGTGAGCTCTGAAAAAGGAGCTTTTTTAATTGTGACACAAGTAGAACAATATATGTTTGTCGCATTTAAGAGAGAAAAAATCATAATTCAGAATATTTGTCAGTGTCAGACACAGAAGCATTCACAAATTATCATAGAATGGTAGGGATTGGAAAGGACCTTTAGAGATCGTCTAGTCCAACCCCCTTGCAGAGGCAGGTTCACCTAGATCAGGTCACATAGGAACATGTCCAGGCGGGTCTTGAAGACCTCCAAGGAAGGAGCCTCCACAACCCCTCTGGGCAGCCTGTTCCACTGCTCCCTCACCTGAACAGTGAAATAGTTTTTCCTTATGTTTAAGTGGAACTTTTTATGCTCCAGCTTCATCCCATTACCCCTTGTCAGAGTGTTTCTGAAAGGAAATTACAAGGTAGCCTAAACTAAGTTTTTATCTATGTCCTGACAGGCAGCCAAGTAAAGAACAACTATACACTTCTGTTGAAAATTAGGTTTATGGATAGGATTGCAGTTTTGTGCAGGCCTCACATTAGAGCTTGAGGTAGCTTTAGAGTGAAGACAGCACAATAACACTGCGACATCTGTAAGATCTGCTCACTATTCTCTATCAGCAATGCTTTGTTGTAAATTTAAAATTAAAAAAAATTTATTGAATCAAGGGTCACATCAACTGGGAAAAATAAAAGAACACCCTCTTCCTTAGAGCTATGCATGTAAGGTACTGTCTGTAATATTTCTGTCTGTTTTCTTTTTCTTCTCTGTGAGCATCAAAACAGATATTCATCTGAGCTTGATTGATATGCATAAAACTGGAAAGATGAGGGGTTTTAGGCAGTTACACCACTTCCATTCCCATCCACAAAAAGCAAAAGCAGCTTTTTTCCCAGTTCTAGTCCCTTCTGCTCACAGAAATCAAATAGCTCATGTATCTGCTCATTTACAAAGTCATCACCAAAAAAAGAGAGGAAAAAAAAAAAAATCAACAAACAGACGCTGCACAGCCCCAAACACACCATATCAAAGTTTGGCTGCTATTAAACAGAGATATAAGTGAGCAATATAACACTACTTAAAGCTGGCTTATTTGCACCCTAGCACATCCAGAACAGATGAAGCCAGTTTAATGAGCCAGCTCATCATCTTTTAGAGCATAGGAGGAGCATTTTCTAGAGGTACAGTTCCTGTGTTACTCTCATTATCCTTTAAACTGGAGAGGGACAGTGCTTCCACAGACTAAGCTACTACTTTTATTATTTTTCTTTTAATTAAAGTAGAGGCAGAAAAGCTTTTAAAGTTCAAATTCCCATGAATAAGCACATTGAGCATCTTAACATACATTTTTCAACAGATTCCAAGCTCATTGATGGCATCATCTTTAAACAGTGACGAGGATGAAATCAAGTAAATACAACAAACTATATATTTTTTTCATGTCTAAAATAACTTTTTTAAAATGGAGTTATGTTTGTTTTTTCTGGAAAGAGACACATTATAAGGTTGTTCATTCCCTTTTCAGTCAGCAAAAGAATATATATTCACCAGCCAGAACACTTGTAAGACAAATGCCCTCTATTTCAGTTGAGCAACTTCACGAACTTGATGATTCTGTATTTACACATGTAGAAACTACCTTCTTTAATAAGCCTTGAGGATTTTTCATTGAACAGAGCAATTGAAAACCTCTGTGACTCAGCAGTTAGTATGTGGCTACCAACAGAAGCCAGCTTGATGTAAGCTTCATTTGATATTCCATATCATTTATTTCATAGCTGCTGCTTCCTCCCAGCTCCTTTAGCTGCTCTGTATCATGGCACTCACCTCATTAAAAGTGCAATTTGTGGCAAGCAGGAGAGGCCAGGAGAGCTGATAAAAACCTTTACTGTTGTTTGTGCTGTCCATTGCAGCACCAGCTCAACCCAAATAACTTTCTGAGGTATTTCAGTAACGCCACTAAGACCACCCATCTTCCAGCTCTATATACAGGAACACAAGCCACCATCATTCTTTTGGTATAAAATGATTGACGGTAGCACCTAACTGAGAAGCAGAGGGCAAGTTTTGATCGTGGAGGTCATAGCCAAGTCCTCTAACAAAAAAATTCCAATGACTTTTAACTCCCACACATTAGCAAGTACTACTATGTTTGCTTTAACACCTGGTCTCCCTTCACTGTCAGATCCAACACTTGAGCTCTGCCAGCCACCTAGCAGTTGCAAAAGTAAATATGCGGTGAACTAGTGTGTACTGTTTCCAGTTCTGCTTCACCCTCCATTCATGTTGTCAAGACAGAGTTTCTCCAAGAAGAAAAGAAGTCCTGTCACGTTTTTGACAGAGAAGGAAGATCTCAATTTTGTATCTGCTTTCATTAATTTCACAGAGCTTACACAATGTGTAGTAATATTGTCCAATATTTTTGGCACAATAGTATTTAGTGTAAAACGATCAGTCACTACAGAATAAAGTAATTGCCCCAGATACCAGTGTGCTTGACTGCATGTTCAGGCTCCATCTGTTTTGCCTGTTTAATGCTAACACGGCACTTAAATACATCCTCCTGACAAATATTCACTGCTTTCTCTTAAGAATATTTTGAGATGCATATTCTTTAGAAAGCATGAAGAAATAGAAGTATACAGATCTGAATTCTTCACACAACTAAGTTGTCATCTTTCTTTTTTTCTTTTTAAACTATCTTGAGTTTATCCTATGATTTCATGTCAGAGTTTCATAGTTGTCATGTATTTTGGAGATAGGCTAGATGATTTCTTAAAACTGTTCCCACCTCCAAGGTAAGGTCTATTGAACATTCAAGTGTTTCTTTTAAACTATGTGCGATTTCAAATGCAATAGTCCATATTTGTTTTATTAGTTTGGTAAGTGAACTCAGATTCTGCTTTTCTTATGAGTGTCTAACCAAAAGATTACAATACAGAAACACAGCTAAAGCAGCAACAGACGGCTTTATTATTTTATAATTTATTTCTTGCAGTTAACTCCATAGATGATTTATCTGATTTCTGATTTCACGGGTCACTGGACTTGCCAACACATTTTGTCACATTAGGCAGTAGTTTTCACATAATTTGTTGGGACACCATTCAGAGTTTTCTACAGAAGTGAACCTTTGAAAATGCTAGCGTTTTTTTATGTCTACTCAGACTTCATTTTGCTCTGCTTGTGAAACAAACTGGTTTGTTGGCATCTGTGAAATGCTGAATTTATTAAAGGGTATATCTATGGTGAGTTTAAATGCTAACTTAATTATGATGTTTACATGGAGTCTTTGCAAAATGTTTATGAGATGAAGTTTCAAGTAGAACCCAGACATCATCTTCTATTTGGTACCACAAAGATTGCAGTATAGCTTAGAAACTTACTTCGGTGAGTCACATCTTGGAAAAGAAAAAGATAAATCAATAAAAATGCAATAATAGTAGGATATCGGGAAATAAACACTAACAGAGCTAGTAGATTTGTTTGTAGTCCTGCTCAAAATCATATTTAATCCATGTTCAGGATGTTTCCTCATCTACCCAAAAAAAACCATGACAATGAATTCTTTTGATGACATTATATCCATAACAAAGGCAAAAAGCAACACAATTTCTGTTGCTGTCTTATATTCATCTGAGTAAGGCTATAGAGGTTGATACTCCAGAAAGACAGATAATTGCCATTTCAGTCTTAAGTTGATCAAATGCCCTTATCATTTACTTTATTTAAGATCTCAAAGTTCCTTGCAAACATAAGTTTTGAAGACCAGTCTTGTAGTCTTGCAAGATAGGTAACATTATATCAACTTTGTCCCGATGTAACCATTACATATTCATTCAAAAAGACCAAAAGAAAAAAGGAGAAAAGGTGCAATAAATCATGAAATGCAACTAGCTTGTCAAAATTAATGCCCCTGATGGGTTCAAAATCTTTCCCTCGTGATTATAACTTGTTGCTTAATCTCTGCTTTTTGGCCAGGTTAAGAATGGTGTAGGAAGTCACAGTCTAGTACCTCTGTAAAGCAGAGGAGGTGGCTAGGACCTACAAATAACTTATTGACAGTGTTTGACTCTGAATGTATCTTGTTTCCCTAAATACATTCCCACAGTTGGAAGATTTTGAGTTAGAACTTCATCTTTTGTCACATGAAACCCTGCCTTTACTCATCTCCTCTGCCTCAAGGCAGGGGTGTATTACCTTTTAATGGTTGGATCAGAAACAGGACCAAAATAATTCTTACCTGAAGCAAGCTTTTGGAAAATTTATCAGGAAGAAAGGTGCTTGCTGTATCCATTGCATTTGCAAGCATATGCTGTCACCTTTTCAAAACCCCTAGGATTTTATTTTGAAGCAGATGCAAAGGGAAAGATATCCAACAAGTCATCTGATTTATTGCAGTAACCCTCTTATGTATGCAGTGTTAAAGTGATCATATGGTTGGCTGTAGAAATGCCAAATATTCCAATTCAGTTGAAAGGTTTAAAGGAATAAGTGATATACATATGCTTTTGTCATTACATCAGTATGTTAAAAAAAAAAATCCCTAGTGTTTTTGGGTTTTGTTTTTAAATGTGCTAAATCACTGTATAGCATGTGCAAGGTAAACCAAGAGCTTGCTTTAGAGAGAAAAGGGAAAAGATAAATCCTCTAGGCTAGATAGCAAAAACTTTAGCACCTCTAAAGATCTGGAATGCTTCTACATGTAGGTGTGATTCAAAACAGTATACACACATTTCCAACAGCAAGATCTGTAATTCCTCACTTTCCTACCAAAAATGCTAAAGAAGGCTGATAGTTCATGTGCTACCTTGGCTGAGCCTGTGTGTTCATTGATGCCAGATACCATTGCAAGTGTTTTCAGCCTTCTACATGGATTGCAGGACTTTGTATCCAAGAAGTCCCTAGTGTTGTTGTAGACAGTATTATTCTCATCAAGTACCATGTGCAGGGCTTACTTTTTTTTTTTAATAGAAAGCAATGTTTATGTCAGTGTGATGTTTCCTTGTCTATCCATCTACCCCTTCCACTCCCCTGAATAAATTTTAAGCTTGCTGGGCAATTTGACACTCATCTTGAAAAAGCTCTAGAGCCTAAAAGAAAAATTATATCCGTGCACAAGTTCCTAAAAATCACTGGGCGAGCAGCAGGTAATGACACAACTTGGCATGCTCACAGAGGGAAAGGTAGAAAAGATTCTTGTTAGTCATTCAGTTTGGCCATCAGGAAAGTAAAGAAGAACTCAAAATTCACTAGATTTGTTGCTCAAATAGCAACTTGGACAATCGACTTGAGAGATACAGTAACTATTTAGGATCCAATCCTGCTCCTTCATTATTGATGGAGGTAGAAAGAGACCCTCAGTGGAAACAGTGAGACAATACAGTTTAGAAGCTTGTTCTTAACGTTCTTCTCCAGCACTACGTCTACCAAACACCAGTTTGTTTGTTGGGGATCGTTTTGTGTGTTGTGTTTTTCAGTTGGTTGGGATTTTTTTTAAAGTGTCACAGGACAGTTACACATTCCAGAACAATGGATTGTACTTTAGGGAATATCCACTTTATAAAGCTATCCCTGAAAGACCCAGTTTAGACCCATGATACTGAATAGCAATGATAAACACTTAACTCACTTTTAGCTATAATTCAATACCAGAGTGATCTGCACAGAAAAAAAACAAACAAACAAAACCACCCCAAACTACATCAGTTCTCATTGCCCTAACTTGTTACATAAAGTCATGCCAAGATTCTCTTGTTGGGCAATTCAACTAAAGCTGTTGGGGTGTTGTCATCTAAAGGTAACTTCCATTAACAAAGTAGAATTTTTTTCTGGTTATACTCTAGACTAAGTAAAAGAGAGGTGGGAAAGGAAATTAGGGATAGACTGGTCTCAGAGAAAAAAACCCTAGGAATAGTCCAGTTTGAAAAAGCATACCAGAATAGGAGTTCATATTCAATTTTGAAACTACTTTTCTTGCTAACATCATCATCTCACAAATTGGATTAAGTTTTTAGCCACACAGACCCTGGTTTTGAGCATGATGGAAGAATTCACCAGCTTCAGTCCACTAGTTAGATGACCTAGCTTTGGCTCAGGTTTCATCTTTCCGTGAGTAAAAGGGAACAATAACCTACAGCAACTTATATCCTCTGGGGAAAGGAGAAGTGTTGAAAACTGCTTAAGCGATTTAAATGCTTATTTCCAAAACTTTTTCTCTAGGTCTATTACATTTTGTGTAAACGCTATGAAAAAATATGAATTCTGATCATAAAAAAATCCTAGCTAGAAAAAGGTGAAAGATAGGGCTGTTCCCTTCATATGTACTCAATTATTATCTCCTACTAAGAAATTTTTAATCAAATTTTGTTACCAGAATTTTATTAAAGTAGGATTCAGTCTTTAGCACATTCACCGTTAGCTGTTTACGATTTTTAGCATTCCAAATATTAGCCGTCCTTATGGCATGCATTTACTTCAATGATAGTTTCTTCTTGATCCTGTAAAGGAATGCTCAATCTCATTTGAAGAGCTGAAAGTTGTCATTAAAGGTTTAAAAGCCTGCTTTCAGCTGCATTCAGCTGGAACTGACTGCTACAAAGAACGTGTCCACCGCACACATTAATTGTTTAGAACCTGAGCAAAGAAACCTAAGACAGTTAAAGAATTCAGATGAATATTTCTGGAGTGTTTGGGGTTTTTTCCCTTAGTATTTGACTATTCTGTCAACTACTCTAAGTCAGATACAAGGGGAGAAAAAACAAACTAACCTATTCAGAGAGATAGATTTACCAGAGTAGCTAAATGAAAAAAAAAATAGATTGTCCTGTTAAGAATACCACTGAAGATGGCATATCCAACATAAACACCACACTGTTGGTTTTATGCTGAAATAACCACATTCCTGTCTAGCTTCCCTTATATGCACTGTCTGCATGCAGCATCCTGCCTTAGTGGCATACATGCTACACTGAATTTGCTGGGGGGAACATAACTATTCAGATTCTCTTAATTACCTGTTCTTCTGCAGTGCACATACTAGCACCTGGTCCTTCTGCTGCTCACTTCTCTTCACCAATGACACAGCTAGTTTTCCTTACAAAAAGCCCTTTGAATATTATCATATAGCAAGTCAAGGACATATGTTGCCTGTGTACAAGTCCAGTGTTACAATAAACATGGAATTTATGGAACAGATTGATATTTTGCCTTTTAAAAGCCAGAATGCATCCTTTCCACTGTTTATTTGGTTTTCTTCCTGCATAAACTTTCATTTAGTAACACATTCTAATCTGAAAGATAACTTAAAGCACTTTGGATTTAGAATGAACCAGATGACAGAAAAACAGAGCAACCATCATTCCTGCCTACACGTACCCCACTGAAAAGATATTAGATGCTACTATCAATGCTATTGTCCAGAAAGATGATTGCATATGAAATGTACTTGAAAAAACAGGCAAAGGAATAATTGTTCTGTTGCCAAAGACTTGCCAGGAAAGTACTGTACAGCTAGTAGAAACCCCAAAGTTTATCATGCAATCTAATATGCTTACTATTATTCTATTAGCAGGTGCTATGTGGGTTTTTTAAATTCAGTTCCACTCATACATGTTAAACAAAACAAGTTAGTAACAGAATACCTTATAACATAGTAAAGCATTCTTTAAAATGTTGAAGTCCCCTAATTTGGAAATAATCTCCTGATAATTCAGCCAAACCACAGGAAAAAGTGATCTTCTGACCACCGTAAGCAGCATTGCCTCTTACAGCAATTACTACCTTTTAATGCAATGTGAAAGTCCCTTCTGTTTTACCTTTATGACTTAGAATCTAAACTGCATCCATTGCAGGTACATTTCAAGCTTCATAGTTTTCAGATATTTGTATTATGCTTTTACTGAAATATTAAAGCCATCTGCATGGGGCCCATTTTACCATTTTGCCTTCTGATAACAGTCCTACTTACTTTAAAAAGGAGCTTTGCTTAAGACAGAGTCAGGTACAAATACCTTTGACAATATCCACAGGTGCTTTCCCACCTGAGGTTATTTTCAACAGTATCATCTCCAGACATACAGCAATATTAAGAGGATGAAAAACAGCAATAGGGAACTATGTTCTTTACTACCTCTTTAGAAATAGAGACATAATCATGAATGTTATATTACTCATCACAATACACATTATTAAACTCAAATGGGAAAAAGAAGGAGGCAGGTGGCAGCAAATCAAGACATTTCAAGAGTCTTGGGTGCAATGTGACTCTTAATATTTTGTAAATCGACCTCTTTAGCCCAGGAAAACATGGGAAAGACCAGGTAAATAACTTTGCCTCAGATTAGGAACACAAGATACTTTTTTGATCAGCCCTCTAAAGAGCAAGACACAGCAAGTAAGAGTAGGTTTAGCTCCCTCTGTTCCATCTTCTACAGTGACCTGCCGAGATGGATCAAGTAATGTTTGGAACTTGATATGCCATCATAAATTTATAATGATGTTGATCACTTTCAAAGCTATTTCTATAACCACTTCAAAAGCTATTGCATTTGGGTTACATTTCATTCAAGTTTTTCAGGGTTATTTCAAGTCTTCCTGAAACATGAGTTTCATAAGCAGACTGATTAAATAAGATGCAAAATTCTAATGTAACCCTCTGATTACAGGAGATGAGGAGCTAAGCAATACTTTTGTAACATCTCTGCCTTCATTTTATAAACAGATATAGTGAGGGAAAAGTGTATGCATATATTGAGGCATGATACAAAGAATAGGAAAGTTAGTATGTTAATCAAGAAATGGTTGAAACTTTCTCTTCTCCGACCCCCACCTTGAAATAAATTTTTTAAAAAGTAAAAATCCAAAACTTTTTAAGGGCCTGAAGTTACAGAAAAAGCAGAAGTTGACTGCCTATGTTTAAAAAAAAACCAACAAAATAATTTCAGATAACTTTGAAGACATTTTTAAACTCAAGCAAATAAATTGCATTTTTTCATTCCCTTTGCTTCACACATATCTAAGTCCCTAGTAACTAAAGAAGTTCATTTCGTAGTCATGGAGATATAGTATGTATCTCCAAGTACGAAAAGAAAATATTTCCATAGGGTTTTTTTCCAAACTACGGTGTGACAGAAAATGTTATCAGCAAGAATGTTTAAAATAATTTTTGTATATATATATATATATATATATGTGAGCACTCATTACTTTTTCCCCAGAAGAATCACACTTGAACAATGAATATAAACCCACTTCAAAAGCCTTAGCATTCCTTGTGGTCCAGAAACTCATATTTCCATTCTTGCTGTCTCCTTGAGAGTGACAGAGAAGGGGGAAAAAAAGGTATTAAAAATATAGCAGGAATCAAGAGCACTTACCACTTGGAAGAAGGAGGTAAAACAAGCTGCAGCCAGCTCTAAAATGGCCCCTCTAGGGCTACAGCTGCTTGACTTTACCAATAATGAAGAGAAAGCCACAAAAAAGTATAATGGGGAAAAAAAGTTCTTGTTAAAGTCTCACCACTGAGATAGGGTACTTCTCATCAAAAGCTAGATGTCCTCAAGAGACTATATGAATTTTGCATTTAGAAACAGAAAACAAAAACAAACAAAAAGAACCCTAATCTTTTAGATTAAAACATATTTACCTAGAAATGCAAGCACAAAGGATCAAAGAATCCTACTGCATCAGGCTTCTGAATGGGAGATTGCAATAATCTACTATAGAAAATCAGCTGTGGAGAAGAGTTAAGTGAGGCCAGGTGTACCTTATTACAAAGCCTCAGGTTTTCACTGAACCAATTAGTGTTTTTTGTCACCACAATACTCTATTTTTTTTCCAGAATCTTTGTTTTTTCATGGGCATTGTTACCATATTCAGTGTCAAGAACAATTTTTTATTATTTTTTCAAGTGCTGTACAAGTTCCAAGCCATTAAGTACTTTTCTAACTAGCTTTATATATTTATATATTTACATAACTAGCTTATGTAAATTCCTGAAAAATAGCTGTAAATCATCTCTTAAGACAAAACTGAGTGAAGTGAGGCCTTTGGTTTTGTTTTTGAAATACAGGAGTAGATAAATGTATTTGCATGGGCGTTATGAATGAAAGTCTTGAGCTAGCTTAGAAAGAGTTGTTCATTTGCCTACCTAAGCATGGAAGGACCTAAGCTTCATAGAAGTCTTACTTCCTGTGATAGGGTCACTTGACTCATAGAACATGAAAGACAAGCAAATTTATTAGAACACTAGTGAGGCTTGAAGTTTGAATTTGAATGAGAATAATAACATATGAAAATAAGAATCTGTGTCTCAAGAAGGGCTATTCCAAGATGTTTATTCCAACTTTGTGACTTTGAGAGTCTTTTTATGTAATACATTTTTTTTTTTCAGGAAAATGACAAAAAAAATCAAAGCCTGTCCAAGAAGAGAGGCAGACTTTGAAATCTGAATGAAATAACATCTCATAATGAACATTTTCCCATTCTGACATTCCTTTGCTAAGAATGTGATTGAGTTCTGGAATTTAGTCACACTTACATGAACTCTACATTTCTCACATTGAAAAATCTTGACCTCCAATGGCCTCAGACATGAAATCTGAAGTCTAGCCCTCTCTTCCACTTAGCATCACTTCTTCCATAATGACTCAACAGCAAAGTTTATTGCTTGATACTGTTCCATAAAACAGTTAATCCAGACCTGACTTTATATAAACTAACCCCTGTACATCGTATTTCTGGCACAGTTTGATTGGTAAGGAGCTGTTCCCATGCACATATGAGTATTACTGATTTGCTTTGGAATCACTGCAGAAAGGAATTTTTTAAAGAAGTTTTTTTCATTAGCCAGTTAAGAGAGCATTAAGCAAAAAAAAAAACCCAAAAAACAGCTCTTATGCTGACCCCTGTACCAACCTTGTTCACACAACAAATAGCTATGGTCCTAAAACAAGAACTCTTCCAAGTCACCAGGCCTGAGGCCAGAGCACTGCCAGTCATTCTTTCTGCCAGCACAAACTCAAGCATGGAGGACTTGTCTTGATGCATGAACTCATTCCTGACAAGTAATTTAGCACCCACAATTTCCTCTGAAGACAGAATGAAAAATACTTGCATGAGAAACTAGCCTTATCCATATATAATATGTCCATAAAAATCTTACTGTTGTTGTCATCGTCATAGATGATTAATATATTCTGAACGTTCACCTTACTTGTATATGATAGAAACTCTGTTGCTCAGTATTATAACATCTAGTCCCTAACCTAAATACTCAATGCTTAAACTAGGATGCTAAAATCCACACTTAGCCACAAAATGCTGTGCCACAACAACATTTTCTCCAAGTCTTTAGACAGTTTTGATGCTCAGCACCTTAGGCAACGACATTTGGAAAATATTGTGCAAAACTCCTTCATGTGCTTGCTCTAGGTATGTTGTAAATGTGAAACAAACAAGTAACCATTGCATGGGCTGAAGACCAGCACTGTTTGAGATACACACAAAAAGAGCATTTTGATTAAAAGGATGCGATACCAATTCAACATTAGTTTGAGGTTGCTGAGAGGAGTCCCCCTGATGACTGATAAATGCAAAGGCACCTATAGATGATGTTTCTTGTTTTCTGCATGTGATTTTTTAAACAAGTTTATTTTTTCCTACTTTGATGGTTAAATATCCAGAGTTCTTTGTAACATACCTCAGGGCTCAAATAATGCATTTCCCAACATGACAGGCAGCAACGTGACTAATAAAACAATTTTTAGAAGCCTTGTTAGAAAAACAAAAACATTTTTAGAATTGTTAGAAAAGGAAAAGGCCCAGACACTCTAACAGTACCCTATTTATTTGAGATTTGATCCTTTTCTTTCTCTTTTGCAGCAAATGATTCTTTCCTTCTAAAATTTTTAGGCATAGTTCTGGCAAAAGCAGATATTCCTTACCCGTCATAGCTTTCATTAGTTTTTAACTCAAGACAGTATTTTTCCATTGGCTGAGCTCCATAATTCATGGCTATTAACCACAATTTGGTACAGCAATAATAAAACTGATTCCATTTGTTTAAAAAAGAACTACATTTACACAGTTCCTTGAAAATCTTTAAGTTGATTTCAGATCTCAAATTGCAAATTATTTTTCATTTGAACAATCAGTGATAATTTATATAACTGATTTCCATTTTTGTTCATGCATACCAGATGACTGGAATACACTTTCAAAGGACAGAGTGACTTTGGATACTTATCTTTCCAAGTACCCAACTGGAGACAATGCAAAGAGCCCAACCTTCACCAAGTGGTGATCACCCATTTCTGAAAACAAGATGGCCTGCAAGTGTCTGAAATCGAGGATTAGGCACTTTTCTAAACTTAGGCATGTGATCATTGTTTGTATTAGAGTTAGTATTTAAAAAACACTAAGGAAGGTGCTTTTAAAAATCAGGTTGCAGTTTTCTTTTTGTGACAGCATCGTTGATTGTTCTGGAAGGTACAGTACTCTAGAGCCACTAATAAAATAAAAGATTGAAATCTTAATCAAACAAAATCACTCTTTCCTGCTGGAGAAAGAGGAATAGAAGAAATCTGTAACATACGAACAAAATTATATCTAAATGGAGTGTTTAAAAATGTTTCCATCAGGCATAAGCAGATGGGTCTTTATATGAAAGCCAAGTATTAAAATGGCATCTATTTTAAGTGCATTCCAAGACAGAAAATATGAGCCAGATAAGTTAGTCTGTGTTGACATGTAAAGTACATCACTCCCATTAGAAGAGCTGATGCAGATCTAAATGACCCAAAAGATGTTCTTTGGTTCAACTGAATACCAGAGAATGGAAGCATAAATGAATTTGAACGCTGGTAATTCAGTTGTAGCCATTGCACTTCTGAATCAGCCTGTATGTAAACTTCCACTAGACAGAAAACACCTGGAAAAGCTCTGCTCAGAAGGCTTGATTCTTTGACAGCTTTGGATGACAACCTACGAGACAGACATGCTTTTTTTTTTTTTCACAACATCATTGTTTTGTAATTGCTTCCAAAAGCACAAATTTACAATTACAGAGCTCTTTCTGCAAGCACAGCATATAATTACATGCTTGGCATTTTCAATACATGCTTGATATTTTCAGCACTCTTCACTCCAATTCATGCTGGTTTTCTTTCAATGTTTATACCTCATTCTCCACTGAAAGAGCTAAAATTAAAATTTTTGCACTCAAAACTTCACTCCTCAGCTACTGAGCGCGTGTATGATATCACTTCCTTTTGTTGTTTATAAGCAAAAAGAGTGTTCAGAAATGTCCTGGATTTGTGTAATCTAAGTGAATTTTTTAAAATAATTTAATCTTTATTTAGACAAAATAATTAGAAAATCAACATGATGTCAAACTGACACTGATTTCAGTAGTAATGACAGCAACTGCTTAACTTCAGTCTGCATAACAACGCTGTTTACATTCTTCATGCCTCTCCTTAAAGTCAATTATTTAAAAACTCGAGGGATTTCTCTTATGCACATCTGCAAATACAATGTTAGTTCCAGATTCACATTTTGGTGGTGAATCAAGCTGGCCTCAGTTCACCCAATCAGAGGCCGTTTTTTACCAGACAAATTGAGGTGACTTAATACTTGTGGGGTTTAGCTGACGTATTTACTTGCTTTCACCATCCTTTTTTCACTTCTAATGAATCAAATCTATTATTACACACTATTGACCAATTATAGATGATAAGAGAGAGCAGATGAGATAGACATTAGCAACTTTAAATCAAGGACACTTGGCTTAACTTCCTAATATCTGACACCACCAGCTCTTCAAAGGGAGGCTTTCATTTCTTTGGAAAGGGCTGGGAAGGAGAACAGAGGTGTAAAGATTTTCTTTTCATTTTACCTAAATTCATGGGAAACTAGCCATGGTATAAATATTCTAAATTACTGCACCTTCAAAATTATGTTTTGGTAGCATACATATCATTAGTTAATGATACAGGTTATCTCTACGTATTCTCTTCGTATAAACATTGGTAATGAAAGACTGGTCAGCCTATCAAGAAATAAAGAATTTACTCCAGTTCTTTGAAAATGAAAAAAATTAAAGCTCTTTGTGTGTATACTGATCTGATACTTACATGCAGTTGTTTACCCACACTTCATTATAAAGTTTGAGCCATCTTTTTACTACAGAATTGAAGATTACAAAAATAAAGAAAATTTATTACTTAGTGTCTAGTTGTGACCTAAGCCAAGTTATGAAACTGAATATGAATTTACATGAATTGGCTTTTTTCCACCAAGTGGGAATGAGTTTGGTCTGCTAATATCTCTATGCAAAGAGACGCTTGCCTCTACACAAAGCTGTGCAACAAGTCATGAAACCTAAAGCTTGGCACTTGCTGGGAACCTTAACGCAAACTATTGTTTCCATTTTCTTTTGTTTCCCTAGCTCTAAATGATAGTAACAAAATTTATTCATACTTACTCTAGAAAGTCTTGTGGCTGTAAGTTAATGATTGTTCAGCTCTAAAAAGCATTTGTACAAAATCAGCTGTGATAGGTGCTTTGTTTTGTTGAGAATAATGACATAATTTCATTTTCTCCAGCTGTGGTACCTCAGCATGCTCCAAAATGGAGTGAATCCTGACTAGAAAACAGCAATCTTACCTGATAATGCTCATTTCAGAGGGCTCTTTCCACCTTTACATACATTTGTTGTTATATTATTGGTTCACAGGCTTTTCCATCGAGTGGGAATGAGATTCGGCTGCTATATGTCTAAGCAAAGCTATACTTGGCTCCACATAGAGCTGTACAACTCATAAGTCCTAAAGACTGATCTTGTGACTCTTGCTCCCACTGGGTTGTACTGATTACTCCCAAAGTCCTTTTATGAGATGGTCTGAGATTAGTTAATAATAAAAGAATTGCTCGGGCTGAGAGAAGTGACAGCATCCTTGCATAGGATACAGAAATGAAAAACACTAACCAGATCACTGGAGCCAAATAGGGATAAACTCCTCGTGTCACTTTCTAATACTTTTTGTAGAAGTGTCTTTTTATAGATTTAAGGCAGGAGGCTTCCAGTTTTGATAAATAAGTTTTGTCTTCTTGCCCCATCACTCTGTCCCTTTCTTTTACTTTTAGGCTGGTGCACATTTAGTTTTTTGCAGCATTCTTCTGTATGTTGATTCTTAACCAACTGTGTCCTTTAGTTTCTATGATAATCTTTTGGCTTGTTAAGTGTCCTTGTGCATCTTTGCCTGCCTGTGGATCTACCTTCACTTTCACTACACAGGCCACAGAATCTTATACATGTTCTTGTCTTTACTACCTTTACAGAGACCATATTGCCATTTTCCTTAGTGATTTGTTGTTGCAACTTAACAGTTTGCTGGAGATGGGAAAGTAGACCATGTCAAATTACACTACAGGACCTTGCCTGCTATGAAATACACTGTGCACATCCTTTGAGTCTCCTAATCAAATGTCCTTAAGACAGGCTTTTGTAAATTTCCGTTGTCACTGGTACCAAGAGTGAATGCCACACCATGTCAGTTCAAAGAAGTATCTCAGTAGATTAGCAGTAGATGCTAAGAGCTCTAATACCAAGAATTATCATAGCATAGAAAAATCAATAGACTTTTTCAATAGTTTCCTAAGAGGTAGCTGAGATGAGGTGGCTGGTTTGTTCCTTTCTAAAAGCCCTATCTATCAGAGATTTTTAATTTAGTGGGCTGCAGTTCAGTGTAAGTGCCAATATCTGCCATTAAAATACAGTGTAAACAATACTGATAGTTTTCTGCTCTAAAGAGAGGTTTACTTAAAATATTGAAGAATGCTTTCTTGTTCATGTAGAGTACAGAGCTTTCTGTTGATGTTTTATGTGGTGAAAAGAAGTCAGGACTATTTCAAACTGAATCATAAGCATTTCTGCTGAGAAAGCAACAGTTCCTCAGAGCACTGAACAATGAGGTCTGCTTTGAGGAGCTAATGCAAGTTTATTTCATCTGCAACAGAGTAAACCTTCAGCTCTGATTTTTTGAGACATTCTTTCAATAGTTTAGCCTGGGTTTGACACAACTATTTCAGAATTAAGCACCCTACCAGACTGCTTCCAACAAAGGTTGCTTAATTCCTCAGTAAAGGGGGAGTCTTGTTATTTAAATAAAGTAGCTACTGTAGTAGATTTGCAGATATGTTAAGAGTATTACAGGATCTAGAGGTAGATTTAGGAAGAAAATACTATAAAGCAGGAAAAAAATAAACAATGTACTTATTGAAAATTAAAAGACGTTGTGAGACGTGATGTGATTGCATCAGGTAAGAGCAGGTGGAACTGTCTTACCTGAACATGCAATGTAATGCGTGTTGCAAAGTGACATTTGATTGTAGTTACACTTTCCTTTAAAATACAATCACATTTTAAAACCTGACAGTCCACCAGTAATTATAAGGGGGAAAAAACCTAAACAGAAGCCACAGGGTTCTTCTATCCCTTACTGTGAACTGTAAAACTCCATACTATGTTTTCCTAAGCATCAGTAGATTAGGCACAACGTTTTCTCTGAAACTGGACTGGTGAATTCATCTGTCACACATGTCACTGTGATAGAAGAGCAGATATTACATCTTCTTAGAAATCACAGCAGCACAGATTATCTAGTCTAGTGCCTTCATTGTGGGATCACTTTACAACAGTTTACAGAGTCAAGTCAGTTTCCATTCCTCAGGTGAACACAAGCTTTCATTCTCCTTTAGTCACCAAAATGGAAGTACCTTGTAAATGCTA
This sequence comes from Colius striatus, assembly GCF_028858725.1. Taxonomy (NCBI): domain Eukaryota; kingdom Metazoa; phylum Chordata; class Aves; order Coliiformes; family Coliidae; genus Colius; species Colius striatus. The sequence continues at coordinate 117,403,305 of NC_084759.1, forward strand.
TAGTTGCCTCATCACTCTGAGTTTCTCCAAAACACGGATTTTAGTAGAAATAGAACAGATACAGTAATTTCTCCGACATCTCTCCATCCTCAACCTGAAAGAAAGAGAGAACCTAAAGACCTAGTCATGCACAGAAGGTACTGACAGTTTTAACTGAGTCCTGAAGCACCAGGAGGTGGAATCCTTGCTGCTGACACTTCTGCAGGAAAGGAGTTGAGTGACTCTCCAACTGAACCTTTCAGGTTTGTATTCTCAAGAGCAGACAATTGTAGTTTGCCAGAGTGTAAGTTGCACCACCCCAAAGAAGTCACTCTTCTGGTAGGGTCACAACTAGGAACAGCTCAATAGTGCTTTCTCGTTGGCTTTCCTGTCTATGGTCCACAGTACCTTATTGTCTACCTGTTGCTGCAGGTTAATGGCTGACTGTATGTGGTTTGAAACAAGGTGTCAGGCTCATGTCAGGACTTTACGTAAAAGCCTCACATGTCTTTGTGTTGAGCAAGTCCTACATACACTGAAAGCATACAACCAGTCTAAATTTTTCAGCCTGTGAAAGTTTGTTTGTCAGACTAGCCTCTTGAACAAATCCTTTGGGATTTTACTGGAAATAATTATATCAACAGAAACATTCTCTCAGCATACTCAAAACCTGCATGCAAATTTTCAGAAAATAAACAGGGGTGTTTTAGTAGACTCAGCTGCTAGGGTTTTATTGGTATGTTATTAAAAGCTTCCAATTTTGTCATCATTTCAAGGAAAAAAGATACACACTTACTGGAGACTGATAATACTAAAAGACAGAGGATGAAAGAGACACTGAGCAAAATACACAAGCGAGAAGCAGAGATGGTTCTCCTCAGAGCTTGCTTTGGATAAATTGTTTCTGACGTCCATCAAAGTCCATGGATTTGCATAAAGTTAAAGAGGAGTCAGGCAAACTATTTACTGCATAAAGTGAATGCACAAGAGTTATTTCTACCCACCAAATTCTTGGACAATGTCCTGCCACTCGAAGTTACAAACTATATAGCATTGAAAAGTGCTTTTCATCAACTACCAGTGCCATTGACTGGTCTGTTTTATGACTTTTGTGGGGTATATATCAAACTCTGGAATCAATTTTTAAGGCAAGACATGATCTATTTCTTTTTTTCTACTAGGTATTTATCACGCTAATTGTATTCCTTTGGTATCTCAGCATCCCCATTATTTCACATTATGGACATCTGCCTGTGTATAAAAGTTTCATAAACTACCCATAAACTTGTAGATACACATATAAATCACCAATAATTGTAAGATAAATTCTGACATGTTTGAAGTCAATGAAAAAAAAAATTCCCTTAACTTCATCAAAGATCAGATTTCGTCTCTCGTTCTGCAATGTGTCTGGCACGTGCCATTGCCTTTAATGCCAACTGTCAGCAGGTGTCTTTGCTAGTAGTTCCAAATGAAAGCATTTGCCTTATTATCCAGCATATTAAAAATGTATTTTGTGTTGGCTCACACTGAGCTTTCTGTTCAAGGTGGAGGTTGTGACATCTGCCCAAATAAAATTGCGTGCTGCTGGAATGAATTCTCGTCTCCGTTCCAGACTCTAGCTCCCTCTTTCTTAGTGGCTTTGGAGCTAATAGAATCATAAATCATAAATTATTCCGATTCTGTGTGGCCAAAGAGTTACAATAAAGCCTTAAGATGGGTGGATCTTCCAAAGCACGCTGCCAATTAGAACTGTTGTTTACACCTCGGAGCTTCTCTTTCAGTGAACTGTGTGATACTGTGTTGCATCCAGTATGTTTCTATGCTGGCATGTTGCAAACGTGAGCAAATCATCTGAGTCTTAAGTATTTTGGACCTCTAGCCCAGCTAGAGCTTTAAATAACTACACATGTTAATTAAGCTCTTCCAGCTTCCACTATGAGGTAGGTAAATGTTAAAATAATTGTTTTGCAGATTGAGGAGAGTTGTTAGCACAGAGCTGTTAAAAGACCTGCATGTTGGCTGATATGACTTCTGTGTAAGGTTGATCCTTTTTATAACAAGACTGTTTTTCATATGTTCTTAAGCTGCTGAAGATAAGCTGACTACATATCTTTACATGTTCTGCCCAATTTACCCCTATATTTTTTTCATGCTCAGAATAGGATCTACCATGTAGATAATACATAGATCCTTAAAACCATCATGTCACACCCTTTGCTGGAGACATTCATATTCACCTCTGCAAGAATTCATACATCTAAGTAATGAAGATTTAGTCTTTGGGAAAATGAAACCTACAGGAATATCTTTCTATCTTTCTTCAAATAAGTGCTCATTTTAAAATAATAAAAGATTCATTTTCTTTTGTCATTTTTGGGAGTCAAAGCGTACCTAATTTTCCTCATCCCTTGTTAGAGAGATTATATTATATTAATCATCTCATTGTACTCAGAAATTTCATGTTTCTTTCCCCAATAAAACTTCACCTGAAAGTATTACTATAAAAATAGGGTGTTAATATCAGTGGAATTCTGTTGCTAGTTTTGATCTCTAACACGGTTATATCTGTCAGTCGGATTTGCAATTTTACCCATCTTCCTTCATCGGTCCTCATCCTACTCAGGTCAAATTTTAAATTAAAATAATCATATCTTTTGTTTTACTCTTATCATAACCAAAAATAGTAACTACAAAACCTGCCAGCTATCCTGCTAAGATCTGAAGTATCTTTTAAAGTTTGCAAGACCTAAAACCTATCCCAATCAACATTGCACTATTATTCCCTAAAAATTTAAAGTTATTAACCAGGAGCTGTGGAGGGCAAGTCATTTCTATCTTAGTTTTCATTCATCGGTTTTTGAGGGAAGAAATGGCTTGCATTTTCTCAGTTTCCAAAAGCCAATGATTCTGTTCAACTCTGTGCTTCCATAGAGGTTTAGACTACCACTTCTGTACATGGTATCTGAGGTCATCCCATGTGAAATGAATGATAATATTTGAGTCCCGATGAATTCCTCATTAGACTTAATTCCACGTTTATGAAAATGTAAAATTATATCAATGAACAAACATAATTTTGAACTGTTTCTTAATTAATCTAAACTGATGCATCTGACTTACACTGGAAAAGATGAGTTCCATCCAGTCTACCGGCCAGAATGTTGCCAATATCTTACAATCCATTTTTATTCAGAATCTGTACTTTCTACATATCTCATCATTTCAAAATTTTTAGGATCACAGTTAGAAATATTCTTATCAACAAAATCTGTCTGACCAACACAGAAAAGATACCTTTCTTTAGAATTAGCACTAGTACATCTTTTTATTCCTCATGAAATTATCTCAGGAATTCATCAAAGCCTGGACTCCTGTGGCTTTTTATAGCTGAATTATTTCCAGAATCTCTGCTTAATTATGTTTCCATCCATGTTCTTTCTGTTTCTAGACTATCTGTAGGACTTCAGCTAAGTCAAAGAACTTACTGTGTTTTGCAATGCTTGTGCTGCCTCTTATTGTATAAATTTGAGGAAATCTTTAAATGCTTCTTTTAGTCATTAGTTAATGTTCTCATTTTTACCGTTCTATTTTATTAATTAAATCTATTCAATTCCATTTGAAATATTTATTTCATTCCTCCTGCAAGGCTTCTGAACACCATTTCTGTCTTGTCACACACCTCATCTTATATCTTCTGTCTCTTTAAAGCCTTTAAATTGCATGGCAGTACAACTGGGAGTCTAGTACAGGCATATGTGTAATACCACCTATATAATCACATTAAGTGATGACAGCTTAGAATCGAAATTCCAAGCATGGTAGAAACACAGTGCTCATGGTAAGTTTTAATTAGCTAATGACGTTAATAAGATAAAAATAATTCAGTACTTGGAAAAACACAGGCTATGCTTTTGGCAGTTGGGGAGGCAAGTGGCAGGGGAACGCAAGATCTAGCTGAGATCACAGGACATATCCTAAATGAAACACAGTTTCATTTGACACAGGTGTGATGTGTCATAATTTCTTTAAACACACTAGCAGCATTTATGCTACTAATCCTGGACAATGCTTCATACTCCTGTAGAAAGGAAGACTGACCTACTGACTAAGGCACTACCCTGAGGCAGGAAATGCCTCCTTCCTATATCCCACTTCTTACAATCCTCTTGACCAACCCAGGGGAGATAATGTAGCCTCATTCCAGCCAAAAAATAGAAAAAGTACCTCTTCCTTCCACACAAGGTACTGCAAAGATAAGTATGTGAATATTTAGATACTACTGTAATGACCAAATAAGCCACTGGCATGAGCTTATCGGGTGCAATATTAGCATGGAGAAGAATTCTCCTGCTTGCCTGTAATGGGAAACTCCTAAAATCTTGCCTTAAAAGGAATGGACAACAAACATCATGAGTTCCTAAGGGGAATGAAAGGGAGGTCATACTTTACAGTCCACAGAGGCCTTTTGCTTCCAAGGGTGGCATTTTGAACATATTCTCACTACTTTTTCATCTATAAATCTGAAAGCATTTTACTTTATGATGAAATATACAAATATCACTTTTCTACTTTTTTATTAATAATAGTAGATCATGTTCCCTATTATTTCTGCATCCCAACCTGAGTAGAAAACACACATCTGTTGGAGTATGTTTAATTGATTTTATTTTACTTGAAAGTATGATTAAAAATGTAACAAAACCCACATTTTTTCAATTTACATTTTGCTGTCTGATAAGTGTGGGGGCATTTCCACCAGTTTTATTTAAACCCCTGATTCAGCAAAGAAACTAATAATGTACATAATGTATAATACTTAATCTCAAAAATATAGATAATACTTAATTACTCTCAAAAATACAGATATGTTTAAGTACTTCCCAGCACTCTAGAGACTTGAACAAAAAAGTTTTGCCTTTTCTTTATAATGTGAGATTCTATACTGCTATCAAATAAACTCTGGCATTTCATCTCTTTAGGCTTTTTCCATTTGCTAAAGATCAAACATAGAGTGTGCAATATTCAGTTATCTAGATATCAGCAATGGAGGATAGAATTTACTTTTGTTTGTTTGTTTCTGCCCATGCAGAATATGCAGGTGACAGCCAAGGTTGTTCTCTAGCCTGATATTTCATCATTATTATAGTGTTTAGTACAATTCTTTCAAATATATTATCCAGAAGGTAGCATAGTTCTTTCTGCTATCACTTTGCTTTTTAAGGTAAATTACATAAAATAATGTCCTGAGCTCAAGAGAGTTCAGCCAAACAAATAAACAAAGAAGCAAGAATTGGTTGGTGCCAATTAGCATAAGGAACACTACCTATGCCTGCAATAAATAGAGCATATTAGTCATTGCACGCTATATTAGCAAGTTTTGTGTTCTGACTTTTTATTAGACTATGCTAAAAATGTGTATTTCACTTCATTTTTCCTCATAACGTGAGACTAAGTTGATAAAAATTCCAGGATGGATAAAGAATTGGTTTGTTGAGGTTGGCAGCAGTAAGGAACGGGAAAGTTTACTTTTCTCTTTTTTTTTTTTTTAAGTTTTTAAGACACACACTTAAATAAGCTGACTAAAAATACACCATGCCCTTTATACCTACTGTTTCCTTTTACAGGTACCTCCCCCAGAAATAGCGAGTCTTGGCTGGCACTACCAAATCTTTGTGTGTATTAGTTAGAGTCAGGAAAAAAATCAAGACAGAAATTCAGTAGTTTTAACAGAGCTCAGATTTCCTTAGAAATTTGAAAATCTGTCCAAGTTCATGGTGCAGAAACATACCAGAGAGAAACACATGGTGATACATAATTCTGTCTTGAAGGCCTGGCAAAATTTCTTTCTGGACCAATAATACCTCTCTATAATCTTCTTTGCACTTGGAGGCCTACTCTTTAATTGCAGTTAAGTATGCTCCTACATACTTTTTCTGAGAAGGTGGTTTTTTAGGAGTTGCTTTGGCTGAAAAGGCTGAGGAGCTTATCACAGTTATAAGGCACTATTGACAAGAAACAAATCTTGTGATAGCTCCAGTATCTCTAAAGAAATGGCCTGCCATTATCCCGTGTCTGTGTTCAAGGCAAGTATCTCACTCATTGCCTGGCAAAAAAGCCTCTAAATCACTGAATTTTCATAGACTAAACAAAGTGCAAAAGTTATACCTATTTGCAAGCAAATCATTATCACACCCCAATAGCCTAATCATAAAGAATCAAGCTATTGATGTTCAGTAGATGCTAGGAAAATCCAAAGTATTGCATAAATCAAGAAGGCAGAAAAATTCCTCAGGCACAATGAGGCAAATTAAAAATGGAGAAAAATGAGAACTTGCTTTTATTGGCATAAGGAAACATCTTTAGATCTTCAAAGCATTGTGCCAGTGCCTAATTATTTAGTCATGTATTTCTCTGAATAAAGTCCACAGGAATTGTCTGGTTAAGACCACCCATTTGGTCCTTAAATTTTCATCGTTGATCTATTGTGTTGATTTTCCATAAATTGCCTGTTCACTTTCGATGTTTAAACTCTCCTACACAACACTAGAAAAATGACCAGCCCAGTCCATAATGGTATTGTACTGTGAATATCTACTCTTGTTAGTGCATGAGGAAAGGACAGACTTTGGCGGGGATGTGTGGGAGCAGGGCCTGTGCTAGTAGCTGGAAGAACAAAGTGACAGTAAGCACAGCTAATATTCACCTACCTAATTCACTCTTGTGATGAGAAACACAGATCAATTCCAATTCGATAGAGTAACTGTATAAAGTTTACAGCACATACCCTATTACACTGAAGTTACCACGATCAGGGAAATAGAGTCGTAGAATCATAGAGTCATAAAATGGTAGGAGTTGAAAGGGACCTTTAGAGATCATCTAGTCCACCCTCCTGCAGAAGCAGGTCCACCTAGATCAGGTCACACAGGAACATGTCCAGGGAGGTTTTGTAAACTTCCAATGGAGGAGACTCCACACCCTCCCTGGGCAGCCTGTGCCAGGGCTCCGTCACCTGAACAAGAAAGTAGTTTTTCCCTGAAGTGAAACTTTTTGTGTTCCAGTTTTTGTCCATTACCCCTAGTCCTGTCACTGGACACTACAGAAAAAAAGTGTTGTCCCCATCTTCTTGACATATATCTTTTAAACATTTGTAAGTATTAATGAGAACCCCCCTCAGTCTCCTCTTCTCCAGGCTGAACAGCTCCAGTTCCCATAGCCCTTCTCATAAGAAAGATGCTCCAGTCCGTTGATCATCTTGGTGGCCCTGTGCTGAACTCCCTCTAGAAGTTCTCTGTCCCTCTTGAGCTCCATATATAAATATTTATATTGTTAAAAAACATATATAGAAAAAAATACACATAAAAACATTGTTCCACATGCATGCTGAGATCCCTCCCTATTTAGTTTGCTGAACTGAATCTATCAGATGCATATTGAAGCACTTGTGCAACCAGGGAAGAGTTCTCATAGTGCATTTTGACAGAGGACCCTGCCTGCCTCCATCGGGTACCAAAAGGAGCAGATCCTTTCCCAAGACTTGAGGGTGCCAACGAGCTCATGTAAAATGCTTATGATCTTGCTGACTTGAGCCCTCCATTGGGTAGAATGTTAAGAGGGAATTGAAAAAGTCTTGGGAAACAGAAGCAGTATCTTGAATTATGGATAGTATTACCTGGCCACATCAACAGGAGTGATTAATGTCTTTTCTTCAGTCTAACAGTGAGTGGTAAGCTACTGAGAATGTGCCCAATGTGACCAATCCTATTTACTGTCCTTTAACTAGAAAGCAGGACAATACTTCATATCCAGACTAAGTTAGCCACATGCACTGAAATAATAAAGTACCAATAAAAGGCAATCAGAAGGATTCTTTTCAAAGAGAACATACAAAGGTTTTTTAGCAGCATAGAAATCTGGTAATGCAAACAGGAGTAGTGTCTGAAGGATTCTGAATTTACTGTGCTGCAAAAAGAAAAAAAGACAAGAGACAGGATAAACTTTTTTAATTTTTTTTTTTTTGGTGAAGGAACATAAAAATGCTTTTACCTCACTGTTGCTTAAAGTTTTGGCTATGATTCAAGCATCTCAAAATATTGAGAATAATTGCAACATTATGTGCTGCCAGTGTTTGCAGTACAAAAGTTTTTGCATTTTTCTCACACTTTATTTGAAAAAAGAACATTTTCCACCTCAGTGGATAGTTGTGGTTTTGGATCATAAAGCAATAAGGGCTTTGGTCGGTTCTGATTCCTACCCCTTGTGTCTCATTTTTCTCATGGCTTAGAACAAAATATTAATGTGACTCATCTGTCATAACTAATTTTCATATCCTCTACCCTGTACTTTGGTGTGTAACTAGAGGAAAGCTGTAGTTACGTAAAAGCATTTATGTGTTTTTTAGAAAAGAGGATGAGAATCATAGGTACTTTAAACAAAAAAAAAAAAAAGAAAAATGTCAGGAGAAAAGAGTGACTTACAAATGAAAGCAACTTAAATATACTCTAATGAAATCTAATAAATACTTTAAAGCATGCTATTTGTTTACTATTCCTTAGCTTTAAATATCACAGCTGTCGTCCTCAGAACACTGGAAATAGGAATAATAACTGGAGGGGAAAAAAAAGTGTAGAGTTTAAGGACTGGCTTGTCCAAAATGAGTTTCAAATTTGATACTGAAACATTTACAAGGAGACTAATTATGCTTGGAAAGCTGGTATGCGAAATTGCAAATAGCAGTTCCAGGATGTCAGTGTTTTCTGGTACAGTTTAGGAAATCCTGTGCGGCGTGCTGCTTTCAAAAGATGTAATTATGTGTACACATTCCTGTGACTTTTGTCCAGACCAGCTTTCTATTCCACAATAGTTCTCTCTCACAAAAATTTTTAAAATTCACTAGAAAATAACACGAGTCCAGCAGTGGTTTCGCTACAGAGGCATTTCATAGAATCATAGAATGGTAGGGTTGGAAGGGACCTTTAGAGATCATTTGCAGCAATTGACCAGATTCCTCTCTTCTCCCTCAAACACCAGACTGAAATATTTTACTAAGTAGGTCCAGCTCAACGCAAATCTCATTCCACAAAAGTAATTTGCATTTGGGCTGAATATTGAATCAGCAGGACTTAAGTATATGCTTGTAACAGAAGTTATATTTACGTGACTGCTTAAATTAACCAGGGGTTGTGCTGTTTCTGTGTTAAGGGAGTGAATACAATGATTTTTCTGCCTTTCTGCTTTTGCCTTTCTGCACTTGAATTGCAAACACAAAATGTTGTTTACCACACTCAGTTAATACTTGCAGGCAGCAGAATGGGAGGGAGAGGATAGTGCAAGCCACCTTACTGTCTTTGAAGATTTACTTTACAGAAAATAAACTCCCCCCTCTCCTTCCAGCTACAGCTTTCCACTAAGTAATTCTAAAAAGCAGAACAATGAAATGAAATTCTACCAATCAGGAAATCTAATGCTTAAGTTTCCTCTTAGGAATGGTTTCTCTGGTTTTCCTCTCTCTTTCATATTCCCTCCCTCTCTTGCTTCTCCAGGAAGCCTTCTTTGGACTTATTTTCTCCATAAGAAAAAAAGACTGCCTGGTGATGTTTCACGTTGCCCAACATTATAGCTTTAAACTTACAATTTCTCAAATAGTCCTTATATATATATATATATCTCCGTGTAATTAAATAACACATGAAACAATGTTGTATGTATCAGCAGCAAATCTTCCATGAGATTACTTTTTCAGGATAAAAAAGTATTGCACCACTATAGGTTGTCAGTCCTAAAAGTAAAAGAATGTACAGGAAGTAATTGCTCTCAGGATGTGAAGTGCTTGATAATAATTAGAAAATTAGATGAGTTTTAAAGAGAACATCATCTCAAAGTAGCCAGGAATTCCTCTCAAAAAATCAGAAGGAGCTTGTTTGAGTGATATACTGCAGCCACAACTTTCTTTTTATTGGTTATGCTATGTAGCAAACCCAAACTCTCAGCACTTGCCAGGGGCCTCTTCAGAGTGGGCAAGGCAGGCAGGGGTAATGGTGATGTGTGACACGTGGAAAGGCACATGAGATGGAAAGGTGGAAACTGCGTCAGTGATGTTGTGGGATTTTTTTCAGGACTCGGGAGACTGGGACGGGGGGGGGGGACGTGGTGAGAGGACAGGACACTTTTCCTGCTCTTATAGTTGTCCTTTCTGCTTGAGAGCACTCCTTTCCTTCTTTCCCCTCCTTGCTCCCTGAAGACAGGACAACCAGAGACTGTCCTTTCACTTCCACTATTTCCACCATCATCAACTACACGTTTTTCTGTACTTTTTTGATTGTCAAGAAGGAATCAGCCCTGGGCAGGATCAGGGCAGACAGACAAAGAAATTCTGTTGCCTCTGGAGGCAGAAAGGGAAGATGTGATTGCTGCTGCTGTAGCAAGGCCCTCTGGTACACACTGGTACACTCCTTTACCTTCTCTCTAATCCCATAAAGGCAGTAACAGGAGCATGGATGGTACAAACAGGAGGCAGGAATTAGGTGTTTGTCTGAAATGCCTAATCCCACTCTCCTCGGGCACAGGCAAAGTAGCTTGTCTTTAGTCTGGCAGTGCTCCACTTTGCTAACTGTTGAAAGCTACTTCTGACTTTGTGACTTTACTTCATCCACACAAGAAGCTGAGCCAAAGCCCCAGACCTAAACACCTGCAAGCTGCAGCGAAGTTTGTATCCAGAGTTCAACTGTGGAGCCCAGAGCTGTCTCCAAAAGTGCTGAATGAATATAGACATTCTGAATTGTTGACTCATTGTTTGAAGGGGAAGGCCTTTTTGGCAGGATGAACAATAAAAAGCTATTCTTCAAAAATCTAGAAAGCAAACGCCAATGAGGTTGTGCATAATGTATTGGCAATTTCTGCTTTCAAGCTTTGGTGTCCTCTCAGAAATATGCCAAATGCACACTTTTTTGTACGGCTCAGATGAATTGGGTAAAATCAATTGCAAATAATCCACTGTATTTGGCCATTATCTCCTATTGGTTCCCCGGGCAGCAGCGCATCTGCCAAACTGCAGCACAAACTGGACTCCACTTGCAAGAGATGGAGGGAGTCAAAAGAAAATCACCATGGATTATCTAGAAAAGCAAGAGTGGATCAAGGGCTAGTGCTAGAGAACTGAGCTGGCAATCATTACACAGATTTTTTTTAAATAAATTTGACACCAGAGACCAGAAAGCTTTGGCATCACTAATTTAATCCCTAACCTAAACCAAAGTGCCTACAAAGCAGACAGTTACTTTCTGTGAGAGCTCTGGTCTTTGTGAGGAAGGCATCCAACTGGTTGCAATCATGTCACAGCTCTCAGAGCCCATGCTACGGCTGGGTAAGCAGCTGGAGCCATCTGAAACGGAAAAACAGATTCCAGCCACTGACAAGAAGCTCAAGGGCTGGTTGGTAACAAAGTACTCTGAAGGTACCTGGGCTGCTGTTTTGCAATCTCCTTTCTGGTAGAAAATGCTCCTCTGTCTAGAAGGTGCAAGTTTCTGTTGGGAAAATACACTCTTTTGACCAAAAATTAACTAATACTTTTGTCACATTTGAAAGCAACAGGCCTTAAAATATTCCAGGTGTGGCATTCAGATGAAAAAAGGGATAGTGGACATGCTTCAAATGGGCTTGGATAAACCTGAGGTAAAGCAGTCAAGCTTCCTGCAGGTTTCCCTCACAAAATCAGTACTCCTTTTTTGCTCTCCTCCCTCTCCAAAAGCTTCCTCCCTCTAATGTTAGTGTAGTCTTATGGTGGCAAGGCCACCCAGGGCACAGCTCCCTGGGCCCACTGGGTCCTGGGGTACATGACACCTCAAAAGCTCAGCTGTGCAGAAATTAGGAGCCACTACTCTTGAGTTTTCATTTTGCCCTGGCTGATAAAATGCTTAAATGGAGGGATACCTTGGAGTGTGTTTGGCTCTCTGGAGGTCCTCTGACTGCTGGGAAACTGGTACTCTGACTTTGGCTCTCAAGAGTACAAATACAAACAAAGGAGATTTTAGGCCAAATATCTCAATTTTCAACCACAAAGTCAGTCAAGCACACGAAGAGCATCACCCTGCTTATCAAAGAGCTGTATTTCTAGTAGCCCATGTGTTCATGAAAGATGGACACCAAGCAGCAAAAGGAGTGTTTTTTTCAGCAGATGAGGGCAGGGGCTATGCAGAGACGTGCTGGGGCCTCACTCCAGCAGGGCACTCAAGTATTTGCTCACCCTCCAGCTAGAGCACAGGTCTCCAGAATTCACCATCCAGGATTTTATCACACAGAATCCTAACTATTTCAATTGCAGCTGAGGTCACCGAGTCACAGAAACTCTACCCAGTCATCTTAGTGGGGTTTGGGTTTGGGTCAAGCAAAGTACTGGCAGCAACTGCATGACAGTGATTAGCCTATCAAATAGATAAGCATATTTTATGTTTATATAGGACATTAGCATTGCCTGTGGCTCCCTTTGTTAGGATGCTCACATTACAAGTGCAGTTGTGCTTAGGAATTGTGTGGCAGTTACAAGCACATTGTATCAATCCAAGCCTTATGCAAAGTAATGCCTTTGAGTTGCACTTTGCATGAAAAGGTTTGTATGTACCTTTCCATGGGGGCAACACATGTGGAAAAAGATGAGGTTAAGTAAAAGTTTTTCAGCTTTGTCCTTCAAATAGATTAATTTATACCTAGCAATCTGAAAGAAAAGTTATTCAGTGTCTCTGCAGAAGGGTGGGAACAAGGCTTAAGGCACTTTTCTTGAAATCCAAGCACATAGTTTGATTTACAACATAATTATTACAGGATTGCCAACAAAAATACCAAATATTAGGATTTTTAGTCTATGTTCAAACTGCTGCATCAGTTTTCACAGGCTTTGACTAACTAAAAAAGCTACTAAAAGTGAATGAATTGCCAGGTTTTCATACTTCTGAACAGTAAACATTAAATTCAAACCCTGAATATGGCATTAAAAGACTATGTTAAGCCACTATGTTTTAAACTCTTGACCAATATTCCTTACTATTTCTGAAAACAAAGCATAGTGTGCTCATACATTTCTTATAAGCTTTCTTTTCCCCCTAGGGACCAGCTTAAAATCAACAAAATAACAACGGGCCTAACACAATCAGGAAATCTAGGTCTCTTAAAGTGAAATCAAACAACCTCTCCTCCTTCTGCCCTTTCTTGAAATCTAAATGTAAGTATAATCCAGCTTTCAGATTCTAAATGAGTTATACATAATACCAAAAACAAAGTGCAAAGGCTTAAAACTGAATTTTTCTTAAAGCTATCTCCCACACAGGATTTGATAAGTTATTCAAGTGTTTGCTACACATTAAATCTTTTAAATTTTGAGTAGAAAAATATATATGTAAAATAAACTTTGGTGATCTTGCTCAGCAGCATTTATTTTTTTAATAATTAAAGAAATCCACTCTTTCAGTCATTCTCTATTGATTAGTAGGACAGAACATATAATTTTGGCATTTCATGTTTGTTTAAAGAATCTTATTATAAATCTATTTTTACAGTCAGGAAAGATTAAGGGCAGGTTTCATTAAAAAAGAAATGTCAAAAAACATTATATCCTCGGAACAGAGTGAACCATGCTTTAGATATCCAAAATGTATATGTACATGTGTCTGCTTCCATATGTATGCACATGTAAAAATCAAACAGCAGTAATGTTCATCGGGAAATCCACGTTTAATGTAGTGTTTGGTTTAGCTCAATAATGGAAAGAATATGTTAAACATCATTCTGAGCCTTAATGGAAAGATTTTTGACAACTAGACATTAGCTCATAGTATCCACAGTCATCTTATGCCTATGATTGTTGTTTGTTATCAAGTGTGACTTTTGGAAGAAAAAATGCATTATTGCTTAACAAGCTGCATCACAGTAGTGTCCTGCACTTTGTTTTGGTTTCTAGATAGCTAATGAAAAGAATCCACATGTTAAGAATGAATCACGTCAATTCTTCAGACTTTCTGAACATCTTTGAAAGGAGGATGAGCGCCACACACGATCGTGTCTGAAATGACACCGTTAGGATCACATAAATACGATTATACAAACATATGGCTCTGGAGTGTCAGCTCTGGCAAAGACCTCACTCCGTGAACCCACTGAGCTCCTCCAGGCACCAGCTGGGGTCAACTGGTGCAATGCCAGAGTAGCTGACTCTCTGGCAGAGCCCACCCTCAGAGCTGTCCCTGGAAACCATTTCACCTGTGCTGGCTGCTGTGACCTGCCGTACCTCGGCTGCTAGAGGAGTCTAACAAGAAAAACAACAAATGAAAAGAAACAAATTGGGGAAAAAAACAAACAAACAAACAAATTGTATAGTCCAAGGCTCTAGCCCACAAAATATCAATAGAGAATAAAACACTTCCCAGAGCATCCATAAGAAAGTTATAGAGCCCAATCCACCTAGCAATAAAACATCGATCTGAAAAGTGTTAGTGAGTTTTGATATGAGCACGTCTCATATAAGGAACAGATGAGGGATCTGGGGCTGTTTAGCCTGGAAAAGAAAAGGCTCAGGGGAGACCTTATCACTCTCTACAACTACCTGAAAGGAAGCTGTAGCAAGGTGGGGGTCAGTCTGTTCTCCCTAGTAACAAGCAATAGAACAAGAGGAAATAGCCTCAAGTTGCACCAGGGGAGGTTCAGGCTGGATACGAGGAGGAGTTTCTTTATTGCAAGGGTTGTCAGGCATTGGAACAGGCTGCCCAGGGAGGTGGTGGAGTCATAGAATCATAGAACGATAGGGGTTAGAAGGGACCTTTAGAGATCATCTAGTCCAACCCCCCTGCAGAAGCAGGTTCACCTAGATCAGGTGGCATAGGAACATGTCCAGGCGGGTCTTGAAGACCTCCAAGAAGAGACTCCACAACCCCTCTGGGCAGCCTGTGCCAGGGCTCCCTCACCTGAACAGTGAAATAATTTTTTCTTATATTTAAGTGGAACTTTCTGTGTTCCAGCTTCATCCCATTACCCCTTGTCCTGTTGCTAGGAGTCACCATCCCTGGAGGTATTTAAGAGACACATGGATGTTGCACTTAGGGAAATGGTCTAGTGGTTGATAGGGCTGGGACAAAGGCAGGAATCGATGATCTTAAAGGTCTCTTACAGCCGAAACGATTCTATGATTCTGTGATTCTGTGATTCAGACTCAGCTGCCAAGTGGAGTTTGCCAACTCAGCTGATGAGAAGGTGGCATAAGAACATTGCTTTTGTCGTTAGTGATTTCTTCAAACCTTTTGACAAAGACCTCCTGGTGCTACATACTAATATAGAAGACTTTAAAAGAACTATCACGTGTTCAGTATTTGAAAAGACTTTACCTACAGCAGGTGAAATAGTAATATGAGCTATTAAATATACTGACTAGATGGGGGGGAAAAAAAAGCAACAGTCAAGCAAAGCATTACAAATTAGCACCTGCTACTTTTCACACATGACAGAATTGCTTTGAGAAAAACACATTGCCCTTAACAACTCACAGATATCAAGGAACAGAGTTAAAGGGAGGAAAAAATGCTTTTGAAAAGGGTTGAAAGTTCTGGAAAGTCTTTTTATTTCCTTTTTTTTTTTTTAATCTATTCCAGTGAATAGAGAAGCATTTCAGCGAAACATTCAGATCTGGATAGAAAAATCCCTCAAATTAAAAGGAAACAAAGCCCTTTATCTGTAGCAAGAATACAGAAAATGTTCAGACTCAAGCACCAACTGGCAGATAGATTTAAAGGCATTTGGGTCCAATAGAAGTCCTGAGCTGCTACCAAAATCAACAGTCTAATTGTCTCAGATGAAACTGGGGCTTAGCTTTTGGGTTTCCTGTAACTGAATCTTGCCACAAACAGCTCTGCTATTTTTTTTTTCCTCTGATAAAATAAAATAAAGCAAAATTAAGGTAAATAAGAGACAATGAAGATGAGTATGTAGTTCCCAACATAAGGCAGGGAGCAGATGTTAGAGAAAACCCTTGAAGATATCAAAATAGTACTTGTCCATTCTAAAGGGTTGATATGACAGTTTCTTAAAAAGAAACAATCTTACATCTGAAAGTAATTGCTAGACTGAAGGATTTCAATTTATTTTATTTAAACAATAAGGTATTTTAAAAATGTGCTCAGAATGTCTAGCTTGGTTCAAATTGCTTTGGTTTTCTACATAGTGTCATGGTAATCACTACCCACCCAAATTTGGTATTTTAATAATATTTTTAAATTGAAAAAGACAATTGAAATCAAAAAAGCAAAACTATTCAGAAAGGTTACCAGAATGCATAGTTTCACTCCAGACACTTTCTAATCTTCTCAGGAAGCAGCATCAAAAAAATGTGCTGTGCACTGAGTCAGGTGATAAAGTTATACAATTTGATGTGGGTTCACTGAGGTTGGTATCTGAAAATCAAAAGAAAACCTAAGCAAATGAAAGTAATGTTTCAGTCTATACAGTCTGATACTCTTTCCGTCTCTTTTTCTGTTAGACTGTCTTTTATGTCTCTCAGCCTATACATTTCTTGAACGTAGCTATGGTCTCTATCCTCAGTTTCCTCCTCATTTTCTTGCGCTTGATGTTCCTCGATTTAGTCCTTGCTTATCTGGTAATAAGGGTGAGGGAGCAGTGGCACAGGCTGCCCAGAGGGGTTGTGGAGGCTCCTTCCTTGGATGTCTTCAAGACCCACCTGGACATGTTCCTATGTGACCTGATCTAGGTGACCCTGCTTCTGCACGGGGGTTGGACTAGATGATCTCTAAAGGTCCCTTCCAACCCCTACCATTCTATATGATTCTATGATAATAAGGATTAGTTTACTAGTCTGCCTTTTCCATGTCCACTTTTGGCAGCTGGAAGTACTGGATCACTTGTAGTGAAACTTAAACCTCAAATTACTCATGTGTTTGTGGAAATGTTAGTTTACATTTCCAGGACCACTGATTTTAGACAGGAGTCAGTTGCTGGACTCTTTAGTCACCCATGAAAACCTAGCTTCAGATTCCTCTCAGCAGCTCTGGATGGGAGGAAATTAAAGGGGAATTACAAAAGAAAAATCCTTTCCAAACATAGCAGTGTTATTCAATAGCTTAGAAATTTACTTCTCTTTTCCTGTTGGTGAATGTGGTTTCTTTAACTAATCCAAGCATTATTGTGAATAAACCCAGTGGTTGCTTTTGTCTGTGTTTTGAAGAGGGGCTTGTTTAGGGCTTTAGTAGTGATAATTGACACATAAAGCACTAGTACAGAAGAACACAGAAAAAGAACAAGATGAACTTGCCTCCAGAAATCGTTAGAACTGTGGATTTTCCACAGATACCTCCTGCTTGCCGTGAGTAACGGTGATAAGTTTATGATCCCAGGCTGTGCAACACAGAGCACTGAAGGACCTGCTGCTCTTTAAATTCTCTGCTTCTCTAGTCTCCTGCTCCCCAGACAACCTCACATGCGCACACGTGTACACACTTACTTCTGGTCATTGGCAACAAGTTCATTAGTAGTACTTTAACTGGCGATACACAGTGACTGTCTCTTTGCAAAGTGAGGAGAAGCAGCTAATTCAAGGTTGCTCAAGCTAAAAAGAGACTTCAGGCCAGTAGGCAGCAGATTTTTTATAGTGATAACAGAAAGTTCATGGAAGACTAGAGAAATGTGCCTGCCAAATTTGGGAAACAGTGGTGCCAGACAGTAAGTCTTTTTATGGATTTTACAGTAAACATTAATCCTCCTGTTCATGTGCTTAAGCATATGGTTTATTAACAGATAGCTCATTAACAGCAATGTATAGAGCATATAGCTGGTAGTCATCACTTTGCAAATGTTTTTCCACACATTTTTCCATAGTTTCCACATCCAGGGAAGAGTAGCAGTAAGTGCACAGTCTTCTTCCAAAAGCGTCATTGACATAGTTTATCAGTGTAATCACTCCTTGTGAACTCACTGAGTTTCTTTAGGGAACACCCCTGTGTTTTCTATGCAGAAGTCTCTCTGTAAATGTGGCCTTTTAAGACAGTTTTCTGGACACTAAAGAGTTGAGACACAGAACTCTATTAATTCCTTCGTCTGGTAAAGTCCAGGGAATGCTACCACAGAACAAAATTAAATTTGAAATACAGTCAAAAGAATTACCCAGTTAATAATGATAGTTCAGCTAAAATATTTGTTATATAACCCAGCCTTCTATTTAGTTTCAAAAGAGTTCCATGTAGTTGTTGAGTTTATTTAAATAACAGGTTAAGGATATCCTTTTTCAACTGCAAAAGTTATGCATATATAGTGTGAAAAACTACAGTTCATAGTAGTCAGCATAGGAATGGTTTCACAAAACCACAGGACAGTTGAGGTTGGAAGGCATCTCTGAGGTTTATCTTGTCTGATCCCCCTGTTCAAGCAGGGACACCTAAACCAGTTAACCAGTTGTCCAAACGGCTTCTGATTTGTCCCTAAAGATGGAGACTCAGTGGTCGTCACTCACCCTCACTTTGCTACTCACTCTCACAATTTCTGCTTCATATATATGAAAGTTCCTCCTGTACTTGTTTACTGCTGGTACAGTAATTTACTGAATGTATTTGTGGAGCATTTACTGTGTGGTCACCTGTGTGTTTCTGGTGTAAATGGGAGATGGTGTAAGTGGGGTCAGCTATGCAGCAGCATGATGTTGGCACTGGCACAACACGTGAGTGAGAGCTATGCCAACTGTCATCAAAGCTAAGGCTTTCTGTAGAATACCAGCTTTAAGTGCAAACAGCATATTTGATGCTACTTTGCTTGCCTTACAGCTATTTTTAAGCAATCTACAACATGGAGACTTAGTATTCTGAACCTGCAAAAGATCTGGAATGTGCTCAGGTCCCCCCTTCTGTGCAGTGTTTGTGAAGCTCTCACTCAAGACATGACAAACTGGAAAGGCAAAGAGAAGGCAACAGCACAGAGACTGTGCTGACAGTGTAAATAGAAAATTGAGTTTAGCAGACAAAGTTCACAATTTGCAGTGAAAGGTCATAAGGATTTCAAACATTTTTGCTATTTTGTCTCTGCTGTCTGCACAGTATCAGGCAAATGAAAAATCCCTGATAGACAGTTTCCAATTCTGTATACTTGGCATCCCTGCTCAGCCTGAAGGAACACGGGAAGCTCTGTGTTTGATATTCTACAATTATTTGAGGACACGCCATCCTAACAAAGCTTTAACACTTACTCAGCCCCAACTAGCTTGGTATCTTTTCATGTGACATTTGATAAGCTAAAAGGCTTACCCAGCTTCAGTTAAGGCAAGTGGCCTGCAGTTTTCTGGCTAAAAACACGGTATCAAATACAGTATGATGAGGAAGAATCCTGAACTGTTAATACTCAACAGGTTATGTTCCTTTTTTCCCAACCAATGTACAGTCACGTTTAAGATCAAATGCTTTTATGAGAAATCTCCTACAGTCTACAGTTGAACCAAAGGAGACTTGGAGGAGTCTGTTTTTTTTATTATAATTTTTGCCTGCAGGGAGTTCATTCCCTCCTCTGAATATTATTATAACATTTCTTTTAGGAAAGGTCTAACTCTGTCCTGTGATACACTGGCAATGACATTTTTATTTCCTGGACTCAAGTAAATTTAAACCAAGTGGAGATTGTTTTCCTAGAGGTATGTAACCTCAGAAATCCAAAGATTTTTTTTTTACCTATTATCTAAGAAGTGAGTGCAACCACTGCTTTTTATGAAATCACCACTTCCAATATTCAGGCCTGTCCTGCTGAAGCAGCAAACAAACAAAAATACTTCAGTATTAATCTTCTCGTTCTTTGTGTCTCTCCTGGGCTTGGAATATTCAGAGATGTTTTAGAAGTAGGAATGGGATTAAAGAGTAAAAATAGGATGGTGGGTGACCCAAGTATTGGCTAAATTTTTTTTCAAAGTGTATTCTTTTAATCTTCCAAATGAGCTTTGTGTTTTTGCAATCCCTGGTGTAACTCAGCAGAGTCATACTTTAGGAGTTTGTTGTGCACATATTGAGTGCCAAACACTTGAGCCCATCTTGTGTTTGTTGGTGCTGGGAGGCACATGGTGGAGTTTTTCCTGTAACTCCTGCTGGCATACCTGACAATGCCATGAGGGATCTATTTCCAGTCTTAGCTACCTGGATACTTTGCACACCTTGTCCTTCATGATCAGGCAGAATACCTGTTCAAGCTGCTGTGCAACCTATTTCTTCATATCCTTCTTGAGTGTTGGGTCCCTTCATTAAACTTTCTTAACTGTACCTGAAATTGGATATCCATTCTACATGTCTTAAAAGTACAGTGGTTGTGAAGAGCTGAAGACAGAAAGTCTCTCCAGACAATCCTCCTTTTAATTCCTTCCTCTTTTAATTTCTTCTGTCCCCTCACTTTTTACCTAGATGTGGATTATTTTGTTCTGAGGTTTAGTAGTGCTGAATAGAGCCGATTATATGCGTGAAAGTACATGTTATCACCTCCTACCATGGTCAGATGTGGAACCCAAACATGATTTCACAAGTGATTAAACCTAGCCTGGAATGAATACAATCCCTAAATGGGAGGTGTAACTGCACGGTAATTGCAGACACACTCATAATGCATTCCCTTTCTTCCCTAAATATAGAAAGATTAAGATCAAAGGGCTGGTGCTCACCATTTTTAACCCACCATCAGAAAAATCTACAGGTTTTGATGTGCTCAGAGCAATGCACATTCCAACACGACACATTGCTAGGATAGCTAGAAAACAAAGGCAAACAAGAGGTAGCATTTGAAAAACTAAACACAGTCAAAAAGATGGGAAGCCAGAAAGGACTAAAAGGAATTTCTTAATGCTCAGTTTATGTCATATTTGCCTGGCCAATACCAGGAATATGCTATTTGTAATGAGGTGTCTGTAGATGACTGCAGTAACTGGCCAAAGACAGGACCGTCCTCATTCGAAGACACAGGTGAACACCATGTCTCAAAGATTTTCACCTGTATCAGAAAGAAATATCTTTATAACTTATCACGACGCAGTAGTTCTGACTCGAGAGCAGCATCACGCAGCAGTGCCCCAGCCAAGACGGGCAGCAGCAGCAGCAGCCCTGTAAGGCCAGTGTTGTGACCACGGTTGCGTTATTTTGCCTCTTTGACGCGAGCGGGAGAGCAGCGTGGGGCCCGTGGCCGCGCTCGGGCGGCTGCCGCCCGCCACCTACGGGCCAGCTGCGGCAGCGAGGCGCGGCCGCTCGCCAGCGCTGCCCCTCAAACCCCAACGCGCTGCCCATGCCCATCAAAAACTTGCTCCAACGGACGTTTGAAATGGCTGTAGCACCTGTCAGTATTGAGAGAGACAGAGAGAGAGAGGAAATATTTGCTCTTCGGGTGCACTGCTACAAGATCAATGTGCTTGATTTCATAAATAGACTTACAATCCAATTTTTATCCTGGTTACAAAGTAGGATACAAGAACACCTAATTCTTTTTTTGATTATTATTGCCAAAAATTAGTTACACTGACTGTATCTGGAAGCAGAAAAAAAATTGCATACGAGGTGGGTTTTAAATGTCAAAGCCATTTTTTGTACTGAAGACTGCAGTAGGGAATCTAATACAAGTCCAAACAAAACTTACAAAGCTACAATTGCTCATAAGAGCTGACTATCCCTGAACTGCCCGATGCAGTGTTTGCATTAAGTCTAGATGAGTATCACCTTGTGGCTTTGGTACTAAGGAGAAAAATGTCTTCGATTATAGCTGTAGAAACAGAATCTTTGCGTTAAGAATACTAGTATTTCCTTTATATAACCGTGCAGGTTCCAGCCTTTCCACTGCTTTCAAGGGCTCCTTTTGATCACCTATTTCAGCTCCCTTTTCACTCACTAGCACTACCTAGTCATTAAGTCATGACAGAGGAGCTCCAAAAGACAGAGAGATGGCCTCCCCATGCATTTTACCCAAATCATGCCCTGTTTTGCTTTCTTTCTTTCTTCAGCAAACTGGGCTACTTATAGCATGACAAGGACTTAAGTGATTAAGATTGAAGTTTTAATCAACAACTAGTTGCTGGCTGGGGTTAAACTATGACAGTCCTTTTCTGTCCAGAGCAAACAATTACTCCAGATCCCGTTATGCAATTTTTAGTGGAGAAATTCACACCTGACTAGTGTGATTTCTGGTTAGAACTTCTTTACTGTCTTCACCTCCTTCTCCCCAAGACTTTTACATAATGGAAAGTTGGCAGTAAGGAAGACTTCTCTGCTGTTCCTCAGGAGAAGGAGTAGCTACAAATAGGAAGCAGTTGCTGTTTCTACTCGGCCACGTTATCCCGATTTTATACAGAGACAATGCCATCAATACAAAGGAAGATTCCTCTAAATTACACTACTCAGAGATGAGTATCAGGGCCTAAAACTTTATTCCTCTGTCTCACAGTGTGTAGGGCTGTTGTAGTTCCCTTTCAGTGAGACCCATTTCTTATATTTTTTAGTTTCATTTTGGTTTAGGTGAAGCACATGTCTGTCTAGGACAGAAACATTTCTGGAGAAGACTGGAAAAAGTTGCTCTGGTGGTTTTGAACCTGGAGTGAAATAGACAGCCCTTAAAGAAGCAAACTGATTTTAGGTGGCTCCAAAATATACAAAATAGTGATCTAATCAAGGATAAATGAAATGTCAAGACAAAGAAATTTGTCCTTTTAATTGTGAAGTACTATTCCATCTCTTAATGGCTCCAGAGACTGCAAGGGCAAACATTCTTGAAAGTGGTTGTAATTAAAGGTGTAGGGAGGATGCTTCTGTGGGGGTTAAGATAGAGTTAATGAATTGCATTTACTGAAACCAAGCAATGAATTCAGAAGTAACAACATGTAAAACTTAAGTAATACAGTGAGGTTTTAAGAAAAACTGGAGATACCACCTACGGTTTCCTATTAACTGCAACCAACAACAGTTCTAATTTGCATGGATGAAGTAGAATAAGCGATGTGAAAAATTGCTTTAGACACTACAATATATACAAAAGCAAGGCTGGAAAAAAAAGAGCAGGCAGAATATGGCACCTAGCATGACCAAAAAAAAAAAAAAAAGCAGTTCCAGTCCTGGGGTCCCCAGAGACAAATCCATCTGATTTTGCTTAAGCCAACAATGCAGAGGGATGTCGTCCTCTAATTTCTTTTTTGGCCTCGACTTTATTGTTTATCTTGATTGCTCATCTTCTTGACAAATGTATTTTCAGGAAACTATTCTTTCAGGTCTCAAAGTCCCAAAGAGAACAGGAATAAATGTGTCTGCTCATCAAGACAGACTTGTGGTCGCTGTGGCTTTATTTAAAGTTTAGAGAGACCTCTAAACAGTCAACTGCAGGGACCAGAGACCGAGAAGTAATGTAGTGCGTTAGAGAGCTTACTGCCACCAAAAGTTTCTTCTCTCCATAAATTAGTGTGTTACAAGTTCATGAGTACAGGAAAGATAAGAGAAGGCTGATGACTTAATATAGGCCTCATTTAAAATGCTCAATGTACTTCTTAGAGCATCACTTGGAGCTAAGTGAGGATTTTCAGGCAAATTTTGCACATGAGGAATTGAAGGAGATTGGCAAAGTGTGGCAATACCTATACAGCAGTCCCAGAAGCATCTACAATGTCTTGCAGAGGGATCAAAGACTTAACCCATGCTACCACTAGCCTGTCAGACTGCACTATCTTGAAGTTCACCACAGACTGGCTTGCCAAGTTTTTTCTATTCCTGCCCTGTAGACCTAATCTGGAGTCTTGAACTCCGAATGTATCCTGAATGAGATATGATATGAGTTCAGTCTGAGTTGAGGAGCCTTAGACACCTCAAGAAACTCCACTGTCTGTTGGTTTGCTTCTCTTCAATTGCTCCTTTCCTTCTCCAATATAAACTATCATGCTCAAGGTGGAAGAAAATCGTGAGCAGGACAAAAAGTAGGAGCTGGAGAGTGATAGCAACCAACACATACACGTGTGGGGAGGGAGTGGGAGCTGGTGGATCAGGCCTGCCTTTTCCATAGAAATGAAAAAAAAAGGTGTTGTAAATAACTAACTTACCCAAGATCATAGAGGCAGTTTTTAACAACCTTACACATCTGCTTAAAAATCTCTAGTTCATTTAAAACTTGAGCCTGCTACTTTAAGTGATGGTGTCCAGGCATACCGGATCAAGACTCAGAAACAGAATCTGGCCACCCTCTACAGTGATGTGAGTAAACAGGAAGGATTCAGGTCCAACTTAGGAGTTTTTCTCAGTGTTCAGAGACAATTCATTCTTTAATTCAGCAATATACCTTCTCTGGAGGTTTTCAAAACCCACCTGGACACATTCCCGAGTGACCTGATCTAGGCAGACCTGCTTGAGCAGGGGGGCTGGATTGGATGATCTCTAGAGGTCTCTTCCAACCCCTACCATTCTGTGTGATTGTGTGATTCTGTGAATACCAGGCAGTTTATAATTTGCTTTTGGTGTTTTTCAGAGACAGTAGCATGTCTAAGTCTATCCTTAGGAATTCATGGGGAAAAAGTATAAACCAGATATTTCCTTAGTTCTCTACGGGTAGCATGTCCTCATAGGAGGCAAGAACAGTATTTTCCAATTATCATTTTCTAACCCTTCCCTTCCAGTACTGTAGGAAAGAAAGAATATCTTATGAGAACAGTAAATATTCAGCATGTGCCTGTTTCATCGTTCTGATTCTGACTGTCAGCCCCACATCCAGAGAGTCAGCTCCACATTCAGAGATAGCAACTGTGGGAGTCTGTGTTATATCTGCAGTAAAAAATATTGGCTTTTCTGGATCTGGACACTGCCATCTCAGTTCAATTTTAATGTGCGTGCTTTGGCAGCACACAGCTGAGCAAGGCCATAGATGTGCATTTTTAACTGCGGTAACCTTCAAATTGTGTTTTTCTTAAGAAGCATCTATATTATATTAACAGAGGGGGAAAAAAGATGACATCACCGCATTTCTTTACAAGGCAAAGTCAATTTAGGATTATTACTTTTAGTCAGTGAGGCATCATCACCAAGAGTGATCAGTTCTGAACAATGAGCAAGTTTTAAGTCTCTTTGTAATAAGTTTAACACGTCTGGAAGCCCTGAGTCCTCTCGTACTTTTTTTCTTTTTGCACTAATTTTCTTTGGTTGAACAAAGATCAAACATAATCGTCTGTGTAGCCAGCACACAATGCACATGATCACTTTGGTTACATTATAAAAAAGGCTAACATCTAACTTGTCCATGTCATGTAATTTGGCAAAACTAATGACATAATTGAAATGGCTTCAAATATCAAGAACATATGCCTCTGCTTACATTTGTACTTTTTCTTTTTTTCCGTTTACAAAATAATGCTTTTGTTTGAGAATAAAATTCAATGAGCTTCATATGTACTGGTGGAGTTCTGCACCTCAATTATTTCTTCATCACAACGGCAAGAGAAACTCCAGTAACCAAATAATCTAGAAGATTTATAGACCTGATTGCAGCACTGACACTTGGCCTACAGAGCACCCTAGCAGGCCAAAGAGAAGTAGTCTTTTCCACAGGTATGAAGTGGGTTGGCTGATAGCATCAGCTAAGCCACGGTGAAGGATATGAGCAGAACATTTAGAGCCCTGATTCTAGCTAAACTAAGAAATCTTTGAAGTATGATATGTTGCTTTCATGAGTGTTTAAAGCAAACTTCTGTGGGAAATGGGATCCACATGCATGTTTTCTTAGGAGTTCCTTCTGAAACAATAGTCAAGTCTGAACATAAGTATGTATTTTGAATTTAATAGATAGGTTTACTTTACAGGTTCTTCCCTCATTTTCCTACTGCCTGTAGGACTGCACATCAACAGAGACATCCAAAGTCTGCTTTCATTTAATTAAATGGGTTCTTTGACGCCAGTTTAAAATATATATATATATCAGATATATAAAATAATGTCTGTTCTCATGACATCTCCAGCCCAATCTCCAGGAAGCATTTGGGATAGTTTTGAATAGATTAAAAGAATGATATGCAAAACATTTCCTTAAAAAAACAAAAAACCTTAAAGGAAAGCAACACACCCATTTATCTTCCAACTCTTCCATCTCTGGACATTTTCCTTTTAGCTCAGAAGGGCTAGGCAAGTAAAGCTGTTCATTTGCGACACCCTGTTAAACGTCATCATTAGCAAGAAAAGGTGCAGCAAAAGGGACTCAATAACAATCACTGTCATCCACTTCAAATCCAGTACATTTAACCACTGTGAACATTTCTCCAGCACAAGAATATCAATATCAATAAATCTGGCACACAGAAAAGTTAGAACTTGGTGATATTGGTTACAATTGCGTCCTGCTTAGGAATTTCCTCCACGGCACTCAAAATGTTACTGTAACTGAGGACAGAGTCTGGACCAGTAACGGATACCTGTTTACTTAAGTACACAATAGTAGGCCAGAGTCTGAATGTTTTTAAGCTAATACAAACCAGAGCAATTCTAATTTTACTGCCTGAAAATGGGAACTTCATATATCTAAATTGACATTCGTTCCTTGCCAAAATATTTCACACTGGCACTTACTGTTGGAAAGATCAGCTTTTGCTACTGCCAAGAAATGAACAAAGCTCAGCCAAATTCTTCAGTTCTTAATTGACAAAAATTCTGATTGTAGCTTTGCTTGATTAAGGAGAACAGGCCATAGTCTACTGCATGGATGTTGTCTGGGTATATATAAATATTTAACAACTAGCAAAGTTTATATAGGTTATAGTTCCCATTAAACTTATTTGGGTTGTCTATATATGATAAATTGCCTGTCTGCACAAGTGACCAGTTCACTGACTGTTGAATTTCACAAGCTTCTAATGTTGCTAATTGTCACATGGAAGTAATGAATTGAGTCACTTGAGAAAAATCTGTTCCAGATCATGTAGGGTTTTTCTTTACAGTTATGGAGGCCTGAATTACTGAACTCTAGGAAATGTTCCTTTTGGGTTTTTCCCACTTTAAAATATAGATATTTACCAGAGTAATAAATGCACAGGAACTGATGGGACACAAGTTTCTCAAAGTTACAGTCACTGCTACGTATTTTTTTCTAACATGTCTGTTCAGATTTTGCCTTTTATCTGTGTCACAGATTTTCCCAAGGCGGATCACCAAACCTTTCATAGGCGGGAGGATTCTTAATATTTTAAGGTTCAGCATTCGTTTTTAGCCTGAGACAGCCAAGGGAAAACTAGCCAGAAAAATTGTTCAACAACATTATGTTAACGATTTTACATTTCCAAATGAATAATAAGTAGGTTTTCTTCTCTTCCATAACAATTATCACTACATTGTAAATGTCACACCAGTGTTGTATAGGTGCAATGTACTTTTGACTGCAAGTGGAGGAGAACACAAATCCCTCCTCTAGATGATGTGTCATGGCATAGTCCTTTGAAGACAGGTTCGTTTCAGTTGTCACATTTAGTCAAGAGGAGGACTTCATTTAAAACCCAACACATGGTCAGCATGTAACCATTATTATGATATCAAAAAAAGGTAAATAATCTTCAAATAACTGCCGTTAAGAGACTCTGCATCATTTGGGGAATAAATATAAGTGCAAGACAGGATAAAACAAGGTACAGTTATTAGTCATAAAGAGAAGCAAGATAAAGTAAAAGGGAATTCAGGAAGAGGAGAGGCATAGGTAGAATTTAACAGCAGTTCTCAAAGATGATTTATGAGATTTGTACACACATCAGGAGATAATCCAGTCTAGAGCCTAAAAAGGCAAAAGAAACAAAACTGCCAAAAAAAGAAAGATACTAAGTTGGGTTTGGGTTTTTTAATTTGTTAGTGATTTTGATTTCCAGTTGAAAAGAAGAAAAAGAAGAGAGTGATAATTTTTTTTTATAGATAGCATTTGAAACTAATCCATTCAAATCTGCATTTAAAAGCAATGGCTTTGTCATGTGGCAGTAATTTGTACATTTTACCCACTGTCTTAAGAGATGCAAAAGTCTCCATAAACATGTCTTACTTCCCCTCTCTGGAATGTAACTTTGAAAACCTGTAATGAAAACAGTATCTAATGAAAGAGCAAACATGAGTGCCATACAATCCCACAGATTATATAAGCTCTTTGATTTTTGTCCGGTACAGTTACTGCTGATTTATTATTAAAGCTTAAATCAGTCAAGATAGATTACCGCCCAATTCCAAGCAGCGACTTGCTAAGTCTCTGGTATCTAAGTTAATTCCTTCACACGTTCCCCTCCGTTCATAACCCAGCTTTCTTCCAGGTGCTGCTTTGCCTGCCATGAAGCTGCTGTGCTCTGGGGTCCCATCAGCTAGCAGCATGAAACAGTTATGACACCACATGCTACTCATACAGATGCATAATGCTAGCAAAGTTGACTCAGGAGCTTGTGATTTCTATGTTTTAATTCATTCCGATTTCTTTTGTATGCATTTGCTTAGGGGTGTGTCTGTATGGGCAGGGCTTACTTTCCCAGCACACTGCCCAGAGTTGCTGATACAGCTCTGAAAGCCACAGAAGCACTTCTCCATTTAGTATTCTTTTAACAGTAAAATGCTCCTGCTCTAAACAAAGCCCAAATTGCACTCCATGTGCAATTACTGACACTTGTCAAAGTATCCCAAAGTTTTTGGAGCTAACAAAGCTGCAAACATGTTTTGAAAACATTAGTCCCTGGATGACTTTACTAGCACAACTTGAAAGTACAGTCCTTTAAGGAGCTAATTCCTGCTTATATAATCTGTAGGATTGTGTGGCACCCCCATGTTTGCTCTTTCATTAGATACTGTTTTCATTACAGGTTTTCAAAAGTTATATTCCAGAGAGGGGAAGTAAGACATGTCTATGGAGACTTTTGCATCTCTTAAGGATCTAATCAGCCTTGTTATTTAATTTATTGAGAATTTTGCATCAATTTTCAGGGAATAGAGTGCAGACCTAAAAAATAAAAAAACATCTCAAACTGAGCTTGTGGGTTCTAATGATGTGCTCCAGATTATCTCTTTCTTTAGCATAGTTAAGCAAGCCTTCCACAAAGCACGTTAGAAGTATTTCTATTAAGAATACATGATTTCCACTAACATCTGAAAACCTCAGTCAAACAAAACAAAATCATTGTAAGCATTGCTGATATCCATTCTGCTGTTTGGAGAAAGAAGACTCCTTTTTTCTTAACAGAGAACTATCTGTCCAATGGAATTATATTTGGTTAAGTCGTGGCCTGTAGGTAGCCGTGAACCTTTGGTTCTGGTGGTCAGCAGTAAGAATCTTGTGGCCAAAGTTTGTGGGGATTTCATTTAAGTCCATTGACTTTGCTAATGCCAAATTCTGTGAAGTTAGTCATTGTTGTTTTAAGTACTCCTTTGCATAAATAAAATAAGAATTTTTTAAAAAAATATATGTGCTTCAAAAATAAAAAAGGACGGATTTTGAAGCAAAATAGGCAGGAAAAACAAAGGCCTTTGGTGATTGACAGTACAAGATACAGAACATTTCAAATCCTAATCCATGAGAGGATGTTTGCATCTGGACCCATAATGGAGTCCACATGCCCCAATTAGATGCCTGGACTCCATATATGTGTGTAAGGGGATTTAAGTGCCTTGGAGGAGAATTCACAAAAGCCACTGTTTGGGGAGCTGCCTAAGCCAGCCAAATAGGAAAAGCTGAAGACTGCAGTTTATCCTAAATCCTAGCTCTCTCCTGGGTTTAAGTGCCTTCTGGTGAATGAAGTACACAAGTCACTCTGCTTGCAGCTCATAGCGCACAATCCTCTTTTGAAGGCAGATGCCAAATTTTTCTTTCAAACTCTGAGCAGCCATCAGTACTTCAAGCACAGTCTTACTCAGAGGAGAAGAGGCATCTAATTCCTTCCTTTAGTGAAGGACATTAAAATGCACATTTGCTACCTCCTGCGTATGCCCCAGCATCAGTTCCCAGGAGGTTGGTGGGAGCTGGCACAGGTCACAGCAGACCCAAGGAGGCCTGGGGAGGAGGAAACCCAAAAGAGCCTTTGTCTGAAAGCTTGAGGGCCGTCAGCAGGCAACGAGAGTCTCAGGTTCGTGTCCTGAACTCAAGAGGGTTTGTGCACTGGGACCAAGCAGCCCTTGAGGAGGACTTCAGCAGCCTGCCAGCTCAGGCAACAGCTAATCAGTCCCTGATCCATGACTTAGATTTTGATCATGGACTTAAGTGCTTTAATTTTCTCCTCCAATCCTATTTCTTTGTATGGTTCCAGCCCCACTTCTGCCTCATAGTGCCACCGATGGCTAGAGAGAGGGCAGCATCTCCCTTCAGTCTGGTAACAACATGTTTGTCAGCCTATAACTGCTGGCATAGTCCTTCCCCCTGGCTACTGTACTGATGAAATGCAAGTGCCCGTTGTTACTGTGCATATTTTATGACAGGTAGACAGAAGAACTGAGCACTGACCAGCTTCAGCCTACGTAGTAACTAGTCTCACAGTTAACCAGTGGTCATGGGTCTAAATGGCTGAACATTTCATATTGTTTCTCTTGGAGGAGAGTTGAGAGACTTAAATAAGCAAGCAATAGTATTTGCTCTTCAGTACTTGGCTTTGTTTTCCTTGGTTGGGTCATTCCAAGGTGAGAGATACAGTTTAAAGGACATGAAATTACTGTATCACATTGAATTGCATATAGGAAATTATTTCTGCTTCATGGCACCTTTGAAGTTTAAACAACATCTTTTCATGGGTCCAGGATAAGTGTATGTGATTGCGGTCGGAGGTTCTTTTGTGTGTGTGTTTCAGAAGTAATCTTTTTCTTTACCGTGCTTTTGAGACATGTGGCAAACATTTACTGTAAGCATTAACTGTATCAAACCTCTGGGGAATATTTCACAATTCAGGTTGAAAGCTTTGCTGGTGGTGTCAGGCTACTCTTATTTCTGCCCTTGTAGCTGGGAAGAGAGTGGCATCTGTGTAAGCCTGTACATGTTACACTTGTTAATAAGTAACAATGATTTCAATCTTTGTCTCTCTGCCCACTAACTAGTCAAGTGGTTATATGTTGAAGTAGACTTGAATAAGAAAGATTTCTTACCTGCTGTATAAGAGGGAAAGAGAGAAGGTCTTTATGGACAGGTCTGGCATGATACAGGGATGTGTGTATGTAGTTTATTCGTGGTGACAGTGCAGAGGAGCACACTAGAGTTTTGGTGGTGATTCACCCAAGGGCCAGATTATGAAGAGACGTGCATTAGTGGCTCCACTGTCAACCATCTAGCAACTTTCAACTTCATGCCTGCCCATAGATATGACCCAGAGAATAAAGGGTCTTATATAAACACTTAAAGCCCAGTTTTGAGACCATTTTAACCAAATGAGTGTCTAGTTGTGGTCATTGTCATCTCAGTCTTTACCAAGAAAAGTAGTATAAAAAGTAAAACTTTCCCATTCAGTAAATCTGATTGTGAGAAAATATCTGCTTAATTTTTCTGAATGGAACGGTGTCAGGTCATGACTAGATAAGCACATCCTAACAAATATGGTGATATTTACAATATTTTAGAATAAAATAGCTTTTGCTAAATAATTTCAAAACATCCTTCTATCTGAGTGGAGCAGTCTAGTGTTTAACCTTCTAAGGTAAGATCATTTCTTCCACTGTTTGAGCAAAGGCAGAAGTATGCAAAGGGCAGGAATTTCTTTAACAGCAAACAACTTTCCAATAAAAATTGTCAGAGACAGGAGGTTTTTTTCAAGAAAAATATTTTACAGACATTTGTTATTGTTTTCATATCTCCCTTGGACTGGGACTTCAGTGTTCTGAGGAGCTGCAGAGTTAGAACACAGCAAATAATAAGAGAGAGAGAGAGAAGCTGCTCTTTCTCTCGACAGGCTCATCAAAGCACAGTGAACGGAAATATTCTAAGTGGTAACAATTCATCTCCAAAACAGAGCCTCCAAAGCCTTTTGGTTTCATTTAAAAAAATAAAAACACGAAGTCAGGAAGCAGCATGAGGGCGAGAGCCAAGAAAACACATTTTGTACGCCATCAAAGTGAGAAAAGGAACAAATGCTATGCCGTGCCAGTTTCAGAAAGAGGCAATCAAGCAAATTTTATTGCATGAAGGCAATGTGTAAGGCCACAGGATTGCAACAGGAGTCACAGAGAACAATAAATTGTTTCAAATTAAGATCAGGCCATGTCAGAGCCTCACACAGATTTCTTGCTTTATAGTTCAAGAACTACCAGGACTGTTAAAGTAAACACTATCCAGGTTGCAAAAGCAAGAGTATGATTACCACAAAAGTGGCACATGAAATAAAGTTTCACTATAACCAAAAGCCTTCAACCAAATAACCAGTGCACCCAGAATTAGACTCTTTTTCTTCATGAGATCTTGTGATCTTGATGCCTTGTTAAGGGTTAATGGCTCCCATCTAGATCACCTTAAAGGACTTAAGTTTAATCAGGATGCCTGCAGTACTCAAGAAGAGGAGGGAAAAGAGAGCTCTAAACCTCTACTAATAGAGTTCTAAACTCTGCTAAAGTCCTTACTTCATTGTGATAATAGAGAGGTTAAACTTATCCTTTTCCAAAAGGCCTGCCTGCCTGCCTTCCTGCCTGCCTCACACACCTGAGCAGTACCAGGGCTTCCCAAAATGTCCCACTGCAGATCCCACCTCACTGTCCACTCATCCAACTCACACTTTCCGGGTCTTCCTATGAGGGTGTAATGGGAGACAATATCAAAGGCCTTGGTGAAGTGAAGGTAGATGCCATCCACTGCTCTCCTCTCATCTAGCCAGCCAGCTGGTCAAGCATGACTTCTTCTTGATGAATCCATGTTGACGCCTCCAATAACCATCTTTTGCTTCACGTGTTTAGAGGTGACATCCAGGAAGAGCTGTTTCATCACCTTTCCAGGGATGAAGCTGAGGCTGACTGGCCTGTAATTTCTTGGGTCTTCCTTCTTGCCCTCTTTGAAGACTGGAGTGACCCTCCAGTCACCTGGCCCTCCTTCAGTCCTCAGGCACCTCACCTGTGCTCCACAATCATTCACAAATGATGGAGAGTGGGTTGGCAATAACACCAGCCAGCTCCCTCAGCACTCATGGGTGCATCCCATCAGGACCTATGGATTTATGGGTGTCCAGATTGCCTAGTAGATCCCTAACTCAATCCTCCTCAACTGAGGGAAGGTCCTCCTTTCTCCAGAATTTCTCTCCATCTTCCAAGGACTAGGATTCTTGAAGGCTGGCTTTAGCAGTAAAGACTGAAGCAATGAAAGCATTCAGTAGCTCCACCTTCTCTGTATCCTCTTCACCATGCCACCCAACTCATTCAGCAGTGGGCTCACATTCTCCCTAGTTTTCCTTTTGCTGCTGATATACTTGAAGAAGCCCTTCTTGTTTTCCTTTACATTCTTTGCTAGATTTAATTCCAAGAAGGGTTTAGTCTTCCTAGTTTCATCCCTGCATGCTCTTGACAACATTCCTATACTCTTCCTAAGCAACCAGGCCCTTTATTTGTGTGTTTCTGTCTGTTCCCTTTCCTCTGACTGGTGAAACAAATGAGAAGCACAAGAGCCGTTTCTGTCCACTTTTCCTTCTTCTCCTCAGGCTTGGCATCAAGCATAGCTGAGCTAGTCTGAAAAGCCAAGCCTACACAAATACTACATCCGTAGATACTTCTGCTGTTAAATGTTTAATAAAAAGATTGTCTTGTCTGCAACATCTGTAACAATTTCCCATTATCATTACCAAGAGCACTTTATAATCAGGGTTTTCCTTTATGTTGTCACTCCTTGGAAAGTGTTTAAGAAAAATACATAGCCTGGCACTTATTTGTGGATTGCAGATCTCAAGGAATGGAATTTTTGCATACATATTGAAGCCTTCCTAAAGCTATCAAGATCTACTAATTCACACAATGCTCCTCCTCTAAGCTGCCTTCCCAGACACTTGAAAGAAAGCCCTTAAAGCAGGCTGTATTAGACTAATAATGTATATAGTCCAGACTGGATCTTTTGTGTCTCTTTAGGATTTGATGCACCTTCACAAAGAATGTATTTTATTTTTTCTGCTTTTAGCACAAGAATTAATCAAGTCAGGAACTAAGAGTTCTGTGACCAGTAAAACCGGTAGATACCCTTCAGAATAAGACTCCCTGCCACTTCTGAGTGTGTGAGTGAAGATTTAGGATATATTTAATTTTATTAATTGCCATAGGAAGAGATGGTCTTCTCTTTCCTCACTTGTGTCTACACCCATACATCCAATTAGACGGAGCATTTCACTGATTAACAAGCTTAATGATGAGCCATACAGATTTTTCATTTGTCATTTAGAGCCAACTGCTAGCGTACAGCATGTTCACAAAGTTGTAGCTGGCTGAACCAAGAGGTATGTAGCAAAATGGAAACTTCTTACACTTTTACCAGAGAGTATAATTCACAGCAGCACTGCTAGAGGCACTGCTTTGGAATAAAATGCTGTGACACACTTTGCAAACCATTGTACCATAATAACATTGCAAACAATTGTACCATGAATATTTGGGACCCTGTTACTGTACGTAGGCAGCACAGCCTATCACAGGGCAGAGTAAGGCCAAGGGTGATGAGTGACAGCTGAGTGGGAGGTTTCCAAAGAAAGCCTGTAGCTTCCTGTCCACACTGGTTTGCAACCAATAATCATCACCTCCTTATCAACACCTTGAGGTTCAGCCCACTGCATCAAGCACTCCTGTCTGAATCACATCTCTAGGTGTTTGGTTTGAATTTGTTTAAGGGTAGGGGTCTGGCAGTAGATGGGAAGCATTTTCACTAAAACAATTTCCAAACTAAAGATGTCCCTAGGAGACCCTCCGTTGACTATAAAAGTATTTTCATGAAAACCAGCCTCATTGCCAGTGGGCTGCGCACAGCAAACTCGTTACATCTGATCAGGCAAATTCCTTGGACCGTGTCAGTGCCTGTGTTCCACCGGGAGCTCCTTCTGCAGCGCCTGGTAGCACCAATGCTTCAGAGAAGGAGCCCTCAGTTCATTTCCCACACTGAATAAACAGTCTGTGCTTGGACACATTGGCTGCCACTCCCAGGCTCCGTGCCAGGAGGGCGATTACGTGCCGATAAGCAGGGAGGCAGCTCTATCCTTTGATCATTTTGTGTGTTCCACATGATTAGGGACAGGTCTATATGCCTCCTGCAGCCCATCGCTGAACAGGGAGCTAATGGAAGTGGCTTAAGTGTCTCCATCAAAGCCTCCTGCCACCAAGACTGTAGGCAAACTGCCCAGAAGAGAGCATTATGCAGAGGATTCAAGCGCATGCTGTATGGCAGAGAACAGGAAAATGTATTCAAAGGCAGGTATTTGCTAAATCCTACCTATAATTAATTCTAATCCCATAATTAAAGTCGCCTGCTTTTCTGCAAACATTCCCCCACGTTGGTCCTTCCTCCCCACCCCGGGGTCTGACACCGATCCATGCAAACGAGTACATGCCTCCATGCAAGAGAGCTGCATCCCCAGGGACTGTGGTCACGCAGCCAGTGATGCCCAGCTGACTGATCCCTGTCATGGCTCCCTGCCATCTGACTGCAAGTAGCTTTCGGGCGTTTTCCAGCAAACAGCTTCTGGGCCAGATCCTCAAAGACAGGCAAGAGACCAGCTCCCCTTGGAAACCAATTAGCAGCACCAGGCATCTGAATACCATCATAAATCATGAGCTTCATGTTTGTGTTGAGGCAGCAGAGCCCAGCGGCTGGCAGTTAGAGGTTGTGGAGATGCCAATCTAATCATGCCCAGACTTGCAGAGGGAGATGGAGATGCCTGTCCAGGCCCACATAGGTAGGGTCCCAGCAGACTAGGTATAGCGAGATGACTAAAGGCAACATAATTGCACTAGAACAGGCTGCCCAGATGGGTTGTTGCATCTCCTTCTCTGGGGACATTCAAAACTCACTTGGATGAGTTCCTGTGTGACCTACTCTAGGTGGCCTGATCTGGCAGCGGGGTTGGACTACATGATCTTTCGAGGTCCCTTCCAACCCTTAAGATTCTCTAATTCTGTGATAACTATGTCCACATGGCCCAATTTCTCCTTCCCGTCACGGCCACTTGCAGTCCCAGGATGTGTGTTTTCACATCTATGCACACACAAATACCTGCACACAGACCACCATTCTCATATCTATATGTAGATACAGACATACATGTAAACATACACTGTTTGGGAGTAAGAAACAAAGGAAGTCCAAGGGAACTGGTTTCATACAGAGAGCTGGGCGATCATCCTAACTGAGCACACGCACAAATGTATTTGCAAAAACATGGGAGCAGAGGCAGTTGCTTTGTCTTTGGAAATGGATTTACAAATGGATAAGCAGAGAACTTCCCAGGCATTGAAAGAAAAGATCACCTAGTTAGCATTGAAGCCAAAGGCAGCTTAGAGATGTCTATCAGTTGTGAAGATGAAGCCGTTTATTCAGATGGGTTCACGCTTCTCTTCTGTAGGCGCCATTTTGAATGTCATTAAAAAAAATAGAAATAGGCATTTGCCACATGTTGACTATTCCCCATTAGCAGCAGGTTTATGCATGTGTACATTTTAAAATGTTTATTATGACAGTCCTTGTTATGACTGTCTTAGATTTAATAAATACCGCATGATAATCAGACACAGTTGTTAGACCTAGAGGAAAATATGATTTAATTTATTTTTAACATACCGAACAATAGCTGTTTCTTGGTAATCTAAACTGAACACAGACACACTACTTCTTTTGCTTGGAGGGGGCAGCGAAGAGGAAGGAGAGGAAAAAAAAAAACCCAAACCTGATCTCTGTGGGAGAGTTTCACAAGAGGCAGAAGGCATTTGCCATAAATCCTACTTTCTTCCCTACTGAATGCACTGGCCTTATAGGCTCTTTCTCAAAGTAAACTCTTCATCAAGAAACAGCTGTTGCCTTCAACGAAGCTGTAGGCACCAGGAAAAGTAAAATGATGGGGTACCCCAAACCTGCTTGGGCTGAGGTCAGGCACGGAGCAACTGTCTGCTGCCAGTGGCATGGCTGAGCCCTCGCACAGTGCCTGCACTGCCCCTTACTGTCCTCCTGCTCTTTAGGGCTGAAAATAAGATGGAATCAGCGTGGCTAGTCTGAATTTGCATTATGAAACTGGTTAGCTTTCAGAGGATATTTGTGCCAAGTTGTATACAGTTGCCTTCTCTCCTTGTTTTTATGGGGGGTATGACTGAACTTTCAAAAAGAAATCCCCCAAACTGAGTTTAATTAGTTTTGATTGCAAATTCAAAAACATGTGTCCAAATGACAGAAAACCTTGCTTGGCACAGAAAGGCAGTAGAGTGATTTATATTCAAGTGGTAATGTGTGTACTAAGTGGCAGCCTAAGCTCTGAGCAAATACAAAATTATTTATCAGGCAGAAGGATTGTTGGTTTTTCCTGCCCTTGAAAATACAAGTTTCCGCTAAAATTCAGTCTCTGTGCAGTACAGCATATCCTCAGATCCCTTCAGAAAGTACTCATTGATTGACCAGTTAGTCCTCAAAGGAGTTTAATGATCCAGAAATTCATTTTAGCTGAGATGAAGTTTTGAAACAGTGTCTTTGAAAATCGTGGACAACGATGTGCCGGGAACAACCACCACCATTTGCTTGAATTTTTACATCTAAAGACATCCCCCATTGAGGTCATCCCAGCTATTCACTGGACATCCTGCTCTGGCAGGGGGGTTGGACTAGATGATCTTTCGAGGTCCCTTCCAATCCTTAACATTCTGTGATTCTACAATGTTCCCGTGGGCTTGGACCCAATCCAGCCCCAAGAGCAGAGTCATCCCTGGCTACACCATTGCAGGTACTTGATAATAAACTCGGTTGTCAAGGTTACTCCAAAAGTAGCCATGTGCCTAACCACTTTTGATCTCAAGTGAAAAACATCTTAGAGAATTTAGCTTTTTGGTAGAAAATATTTTTTAGTAGCCCTCTTCTGGGCACAAACTCTCTGGAGCCACTGGGATGTTTATTTTGCAGGTTTTGTGGCACTCATTTTCCACGTGGCAGCACTGGCAGGTCTAGCCCCTCAGAGAAGTGGGGAACTGGTCCCTGCAGCTTTAGGCAGCCTCCATGGAAGGGACTTCAGGGCAGAGGAGTTCAGGTCATCGAGATTTACTCATACTTTGTGCCTCTTTGGGAAATACAACAATTCAAAAGCAACACGTGGTAAATTGGGCCCATGGGGCTAGTCTTTGGGTGAGTGTATCTTCGAGGTTCCGAGACACAGTAAAATTCAGTTAACCACAAAATTGGTTGCAGAGCGATCACTTCCCTGTAAGGACTGATAAATCAAAGTCTAGCTTGTACTCTTTGCAAGACCACCTATGATTTCAAGTCCCCCATGGACAGGCATCACTCTTTCCATACATTCTTTTTGCAATTTGGCTAAACCAACCATTATTTCTTCACACCAATTCAAGAATTACGACAGCAGGTACATTTTGGTTTGTCTTCAGCTTCTACTGACAAATGCAAATAGCCAGAGAAAGGCCCTTCTAGTTTTCTCAGGGGAACAGCTCTTCCAAAGAGATTGTTGAGAAATGGTCTCACTTGAGCTTTGCCCATAGAAGTGTATTTTTTTCAGGGATTCGCTCACCCACAGGACCAACCACACGCGTTCACACACAAGCAGATGAACACTGCGGTTTAGGATAATGCTCCTCTGCCCTCCAGCAGCTTGTTCCACCCTAGGTAAAGCAAAACATTTATTGTGTCTTAATCTGAACGACTGGTGCAAACTGACGCGTCACACTCTAGGAAGGCATAGTTGCTTCTCTTCCATCTTCCTTCTGACATTCAGAGAGTTACAGTAAAACTTTGCTTTCTCTGAGACTTTGGTATCTCTAAAGGTGCACCTGTGCACTGTTTTACCTGCCATAAATACACAGACCCATGACCAGTAAAATCCCTTTCCAGAAACCCAGTAAAATCCCTTTCCGAAGCCAGCTTACGGCTCTGCTGACAGACATCAGGTCACATTATATGAACATGTTTGGAGATGACCCCCAAATTGCTGGGATTTGGGTAAAAGGTGTGGGAAGTCTTACACTTTGTCAGCATTTTCAGCACAGGTTTTTCTCCTCCTCTCTCTACTGTTTACTTAAGTTTTATCACCAACTGAAAAATCCCCTTTTCCTGTTCATAAGCTCAAGAGGACCTGTCCAACATTTAAGATCTATATGCTTCTCTTAAAAACCAAGAGCAAGGTTTTCAGTTGCCTTTAGACATTTCAAGATGATGGTGGTTTCCTAGCGAGGTCTTCAAACAGAGCGAGCTGTGCACCCAGGCATCAGAAACAAACTGCAGGGCAGGTATAAAAGACCTTTAACTTCTCTTTCCCAGTACATAAATAACTTTTTAGAGAAGCTGAGTAGGATGAGACAGTCGGTGAGCTGAAACACTGAGGGACGATCCCAGGCATACCTCATGCTTCAGGACAAGCTTGCCTTATAGTGTCAGTATCAGGTAGCAATAATCCAGCTGGACCCACAGCTGGGAGTTAGAGAGCAGTAGTAGTCACACACATATGACTGTACCACATTTCTCACCAAGACAAATTTTGTCTGATCCCTCCCTTCCTTTGGGAACAGGAGGAGAGACAAGCTGTACAGCTGACACCAAACACGGGCTGCTTCCCAGGTACATGTGGCAGATCCCAAGACCCAGACAGCTCACACGAGGCCACTTGGGGAGGCTCTGACCTCCTCCCATGACTGTGTCAGCCAAGTCCCATCTAGCCCAAGGTTGTTCAGTAAATAAACCCCAACCTTCCACTTCAGCTTGTCACAGGCACAGGCCCCAGCCAAAATCAATAGATGAGAAGCAATTTGTCATATCCAGGCCACGCTTTTTAGGTTACAATGAGTCAAAAAAAAAAAGTCAGTAAAAGAAACACAGACTTAGTGAGATCACCTAATTTTCTGGAGCCTTTCTATCTCTAGAAAGTCTTGCCTGATCTCCCTCAAAGTTTCCAGAGGCGCACACAAAAGCATCACGTGTCCCGCCTGCTAAGCCGCAGGTGCACCCACCGCGTGCCGCTCGGCAGCAGCAGCAACAGCAGCAACAGCAGCAGGGGGAGGTTGAGTTGGCCCTGAGCTGCGGGCAGGGCTGGCGTCTCCCCGTAGGAAAGCTTTTCCAGTTATTATTTCAAATAGCTCCCACTCGCACACAAAGCTCTTGTTTTGTAATAAAAACAAGGAGAAAAAAAAATCCCATCCAAAGGAATTTTACCTATTTCCCTCTCCACTTATTCCACTGAAGTGATCTTTTTTTTTAAATCAAACAAACCCCCAAAGACTGGCCATCAGAACAACGAAGTAGGCAAGAAGCTAATTTAATAAACTCATTCTTCAGAAGCCACCCTGCCCTTCATACTTCAGGTTTCAACAACAGTCCTAAATTGTCTAATATATTCCATTTATTTATTTATTTATTTATTTGAAAGGTTTCACTGCATATCCGTCTTCATACAGGCAATGCACGTCATTTGGGAGACATGGGCAGAATGCTCCAAATTTTCCAGTAACTGGCTATGTTTCCTGCAAACTGAGGCAGGTATTAGTTATTCCATTCAGCTACAGAGACAAAGCTGCAACCAATTACTCGTTATGGTACAGAAAGGAACAGAAAGGCCAACGGAGACAAGAGTGGGAATATCCCACCCCCACCTCACCCTTCCAAAACAGGATCACTCAAGGTCCGCGTGCCCAGATGAAGCTGCAGCTGGTTAATAAGTCACCATGTCTCTGCTGAGCTGTGTAACTGATGACTACGTGCAGGCTGCCCTTGCAGCCCAGTGACATCAAGTTTAAGCAGAAATACCATGTCCTAAGACACTGCTGTTTCAGCTCACAGCAAAGCAGCCAGCTGTGGGCTAACAGCCACATTCAGCTCTTTCAAGATGAAGCATTTGCTGAAATGCTTTGCTGAACAAGGATGAGCGACTGTGCTTGGGCTTTAGCTACACTTACAAACTTCTGTACATCTTGGCTCTGGTTCTCTTTTGCCACATGGCAGCTGGTTACATCCAAGACCTTAAATTCCTGGGAGAGAGAGTGACTGTAGACACTGATCTGTGCAACATATGCTCCATCTAGTGTTTATTCACAAATACTTCATTTTCTCAAGTGTAGTTTTTTTTGCTGTTAACGCATCGTTTCAGCATTTCAGTAGTTCATTTGTCCATTTAGGATCATTAATCAAAATATTGACATATTGTTTTAACCACACAATTTTGATTAAGCCTCCATTTACACCTTCTGTAATGATGATATGCTAATTTTTATTAAGATATTAGATTTCATAGAACAAAATGAAGGAGAAGTGTTTTAAAAGAGCAGCAAGCATCCTCCAGGAATAAACATACAAACTCAATGACACTCAGTGTTACCATTTGGTCAATAACCTTCAGCACAGCACAGTGCAGGGAGAGAAGCAGCTTTTCTGGGACAGTCCATGCCAGCCCTGTGCTCAAGCCAAGATGCATGGCAGTGAGTGGGGAAAACACGAGCCGTGACTGGGGTTCAATGCCTGCAGTGCCACTGACCTACCCCCTGAGCTCACCAACTTTTGCAAATGCCCACTGGGCACACATTCACACCCTCTGCCTGCTGGGCACAAGCCCCTTGCAAAGGGCCAAAGTCCCACCCTCCCAAATTACTTTGAGGCCCATTTTGGAGGGCTGCTGTGCACTACACAGCATTGGAGGAGGCAAGCAGAGCCACTTACTGCCCCCTTCTCCATAGATACATTTCCTCCCTGCAGCCCCAGCTACCTCCTGCCCTTCTCACAGCTCCCACCTGCCCAACACCACGTTTCCATAAGGCTCCTCAGAGGACACATCCCAGCCCACGTCAGTCATGCTGCCCCTCAAGTGAGGGGGTCTTCCTGCATACTCGGTTGAAAAGCAGTCACTGCAGGAAAAGGGGGGAAGCTGCTCTCTGCAAAGGCTACCTCTCAAGGCACAGGGAGTATAGTGCTGAGCCCCATGGTCACAAACTGAGGGCTCTTTTTGTCCTCTGTCAAGCCAGGCTGTGGGGGAAGGACGAGAAAATAAGCAGGTGGCACAAAGCCCTTCACTGGCTCCTCAGACCACCCTCGTCACCACTAGGCTCAGCAGCTGCTGGTTTGGCAAAGCTCTGTCAGTGGCCTTCATGATGGGGCCTTTTCCAGGTGTCCAGGCTGGCTACAGCGACCTGGCCAGGGCAATTACTATCTGCATTTGAAAAGCACGGGGCCTGCCTATCCGGCTGTGTTGTGAGGCAAATTGCAAAATACTCTGCTTCAGAGTACTCCAGAGTACTCCAGAGTACTCCAAAAACTTGCATTGACCTCAAATTTGCACTCGTTTAGCGAGTTCCAGGTTCCCAATTTGATGCTTAGTTGCTAGTAACACCCTTACTGCAGAAAGGGAAGGCAATCACAGATGGGACAAGAAGTCCTAAGCTTATATTTTCATAAGGAAGAAAAAGAAAGAAAAAACAACCCCATTTTGTTGTGTTAGCACGGCTGGTGAGGTGTTGGGCCAAGCTGCCTGGGCAGGGAGATGCAGTAGAAAGGGAGAGTCCTTGGACTCTGCAGCCACAGGGCACAATCCTAAGCAGAGATTTAAGCTGCAAAAACTGAGCTGTCATCACTACAGAAAGCATTGCACAAGGAGTGTTGATAATTTATCTTCCTTGGGCAGAAAGCATTGAAGATATCCCCACATGCACCTGCCTGCTGCCCCCCATTGCTGGATCTTGCAGCAAAGCTCCTCAAACTTTGTGTTGAAGTTACTGACACAAGTGAAAAAGCAGCATATTGCAGCTTGGGGCTGGGACAGAACAGGTTCCTATATGGAGAAACCACTGAGGGCACCACAGGAGCTGTAGCAGGGTGTCCTCCAGGCAACACCTCTACCAGAGACAGCTTGTAGAGGTTCAGGCCTTCTTTACTGCAGTAAGCAAGCACAGGTCAGCCCTAACAGGAAATGTACAACACATTAAAAACCATTTTCTGCCAACTGTGAGTTTTGTTTTTTGCAGGTGATGGCAACGTTGCTCTTCCCTGTGCAGCTGCTGGCAGTGACTGTCACCATTTATCTAGAGCTGGTGAAGTCTGCTCAAGGTGGTGTCTACTATGGGATCAAGCAGCTGCCACCCCAGGTGCCCCAGTACCAACCCCTCGGACAACAAGTACCTCACATGCCACTGGGCAAAGAAGGCATCCCTATGCAGCACATGGGCAAGGAGGTGCCCCACATGCAGTACGGGAAAGAGTACCCCCATCTTCCTCAGTACATGAAGGAGGTGCCTCAGATGCCTCTGCTTGGAAAGGACAGGGCTCCCAAGAAAGAGAAAGGTAGGCTTGGCATATCCCTCACCACCCCTGCACGGTCCTCTACCTGGTGCCCCACAGCACCATTTGTTCTAAGGGGACTGAAGAAGGGGAATCCAGGGTGGCATCTGGCCATGGGTGGGCAAAACAGGCTCACATGAGCTCTGAGGCAGCTTTGGGTCACCAGAGAGAGGCCATAGTCATCCTCTGGGCTGCAGCCCAGCCTCTGAGCAGCTCTGCCTGCAACAAGACTCCAGTAGCTGG
Organism: Colius striatus; assembly: GCF_028858725.1. NCBI lineage: Eukaryota > Metazoa > Chordata > Aves > Coliiformes > Coliidae > Colius > Colius striatus. The sequence goes on from NC_084759.1 coordinate 117,446,934, forward strand.
GGCTCGCCCCAGGTTTGTTTAGATGCTTGTTTGAGGCTAAGAGAAACCCCATTATCTCATCCGCCTGCAGAAAACCCTCTGATGGGATTTCAAATGACAGGCTGAGGTCCTGCCCAGAGGTGCTACTGCTCTCACTGCAGCAACCAGACATGAAATAAGAGCCAAGAACCTCAAGATTTGAATTTATGGCAATATTACAGTTTTGTCTGAATTTGTTCAAACACCATTTAGAGGTTTGCGGATTAAAACATACAATTGCTCTTCTGACTATGCAGTCCTCTTTCTGTAGGCTACTTACAAATGTCAGCAGAGATATTGAAGGTACAGGGCATTACTGCACAAGTCTGCATGTAAAAGCACCTTCTGTATTTGTTAGAGGAAGTTTGGTCAATATTAGGATATTTAAGAAAGCAACAAAAAACATCCAAAGTACAAAGGGCAACAAGGAACACTCAGTCTCATAAAATCGTCATGGGGACAGCAAGAGTTTGTGTGACATAAGCTGTTTAACTCCTTGTCTTATTGAGGGTTCAGTGTAACCACAGCCTCTGCTGGCCTCAGAGAGAAACGGAAGATTTCGGGGCCTATTTTTCGAGTGTCTGAACAAGCATGACCAGTTAGTTAAACCAACCTATCTTAAGAGCAAAAGAGATCATCTACGTGCACAAAACACAACACGTGCAGAGGGAGGGTTTCTGCCTCCCAAAGAACAGTTATTTCTCTTGCCCTGAAACCACATCTCTCCCCTTCCCCCTAAACTCTCACTTCTGCATCCATTTTAGGGCTGAAGAGAAGCAGACTTTCCACTTGACACTAAAAGCCTGTAGCTTGAAAAGCAACCAACCCCGCACTACCACTCCCACATAGCAACTCCCTCACCCTGACCTGCAATGCCAAGGGGTCACATACACAAAATTGTGGGTTTGGGCTGTAAAAACATTTTGTGAAGTCTTTGGAAGAGCTCTAACTAGATGTGGCTATGCCAAAAACCTGTGGGAACTTAGCAACGCTGGGTAAGGCTGTAGGTTTCCAGTAGTATCTTAACAGGAACCAAAGTTTTGGTGAAAAGGCAGTCAGACCTACCCAGAAATTTCTTACTGATACAATCTTTTTAAGTTGATCTTGCTAGTGTAAGCCCCTCCAGTAAAAACATTTTTATGCCAGAACTCCTTCTACAGCAAGGAAGCACCGAGCAGCTTCTGTATTCTGTGAAAACTCTTAAAAGTAGACTACAGCAATATGGGACAAAATGCAGACTTTGCTGCTTAAGACTGTGTAAGTGGAAAACACTAGTAAAGTGCAAATGACTTTTGAATAGCAAAAAATAAGCAAATATGAGGCAAAGTGATTATTTTATGGAAACGGAAATGTGCACAGAAGCTTGGGGTACACGAAACAGTAGCAACATCCACTTTGTTCCAAACACCAGCCTGTAACTTGCTGGCCAGCTCTGCCTCTCAGTCTACCACAAAGTCAAGAGAAATCATGACAAGCACATTCAATTCAAACCCACCTTTCTGTTTCTAAAAGGATGTGACCAAAATAACTTTTTGTCTCTCCCCCTCCCTATTTTTTTCCTTTTCTTCCTGATCCAGAAATGCCCATGCGCAGTCTTAGGGGCGAGCAAGGTCCCCCTGGTGAGCCTGGACCAAGAGGGCCACCAGGGCCACCAGGATTGCCAGGTCATGGTGTGCCGGGAGCCAAAGGAAAACCGGGCCCGCAAGGATATCCAGGCATTGGGAAGCCGGGTTTGCCAGGGATGCCGGGCAAACCAGGGGTCATGGGGCCTCCAGGGCCGAGAGGGGAGATGGGACCAAAGGGGGAGGTCGGGCCTATGGGGATCCCTGGGCCACAAGGACCGCCGGGGCCGCACGGGCTTCCCGGCATAGGAAAAGCAGGTGCTCCGGGGCTCCAAGGACAGCCAGGAGCCAAGGGCGAGCCAGGGATAAAGGGGCCTCCAGGAGCTCCCGGGATCCCAGGGCCAAAAGGGGAGAAGGGCGTTGGGATCCCGGGTTTGCCTGGGCTTAAGGGTCCACCTGGGCTACCCGGCCCCCCTGGCCCTGTGGGGCTGCCAGGGGTTGGCAAGCCAGGCATGGTTGGCTTCCCTGGCCCACAGGGACCTGTGGGTAAGCCCGGACCTCCAGGAGAGCTGGGGCTGCAGGGGCCCCCGGGTGCCCCAGGGATCCAAGGTCCTCCCGGCCTGCCTGGCGTTGGCAAACCTGGCCAGGACGGCATTCCCGGTCAGCCAGGCTTCCCGGGCGGCAAGGGGGAGCAGGGCCTGCCAGGCCTGCCGGGGCCCCCTGGCATCCCCGGGGTGGGGAAACCAGGCTTCCCTGGGCCGAAGGGTGAGCGTGGTGTGGGTGGTCTGCCTGGGCCTCTGGGGCCCAAGGGGGAGAAAGGGCACGCAGGGCCACCGGGCATGGGCGGGCCACCGGGAGAGCCAGGCCAGCCGGGGCTGCCAGGCCTCATGGGCCCCCCGGGGGCAGCTGGCTTCCCAGGACCCAAAGGAGAGGGTGGCGCTGTGGGGCCACCAGGACCGGTCGGCCCCAAGGGTGAACCAGGCCTGCAAGGCTTTCCGGGGAAACCGGGCTTTCCCGGGGAGGTGGGGGCCCCCGGGCTGCGGGGGCTGCCAGGCCCCACAGGGCCCAAGGGGGAAGCTGGGCACAAAGGCTTGCCAGGGCTGCCAGGAGTCCCAGGGCTGGTGGGGCCAAAGGGCGAGCCGGGGCTTCCCGGCGCCCAGGGGCTTCAGGGCCCCTCGGGCATCCCAGGCATTGCGGGACCCAGCGGTCCCATCGGCCCCCCAGGGTTGCCGGGGGCAAAGGGGGAGCCAGGCTTGCCTGGACCCCCTGGCTTTCCCGGGGTGGGCAAACCCGGTGTGGCTGGGCTGCAGGGCCCCCCGGGGAAGCCTGGGGCTCTTGGTCCCCCTGGGCAGCCAGGCCTTCAGGGCCCACCCGGCCCTCCCGGGCCCCCTGGGCCTCCGGTCATCATCCCCCCTACTCCCCCAGCCGTGGGACAGTATCTGCCTGAGGTGGGGCCAGGGATAGAAGGCGTCAAGCCCCCCTATGGCTACATGGGCAAGAAAGGCAAGGCTGGCGGCGTCATCTATGAGATGCCTGCATTCACAGCAGAGCTCCTCACCCCCTTCCCCCGCGTCGGGGTGCCCGTCAAGTTCGACAAGCTCCTCTACAACGGCCGGCAGAACTACAATCCCCAGACAGGGATCTTCACCTGTGAGATCCCCGGTGTCTACTACTTTGCCTACCACGTCCACTGTAAAGGGGCCAGCGTCTGGGTGGCCTTGTTCAAGAACAATGAGCCGCTGATGTACACCTACGACGAGTACAAGAAAGGCTTCCTGGACCAGGCTTCAGGCAGCGCCGTCGTCCCGCTGATGCACGGAGACAAGGTTTACGTTCAAATGCCATCCGAGCAGGCAGCAGGACTCTATGCCGGGCAGTACGTTCATTCATCTTTTTCAGGATATTTATTGTATCCCATGTAACACAAAAAACAGACACACACACACACACAACACACACACACACAAGATCAAAACCTTTCTTCTCCGCTTCAAACTTTCATACCATAAAAGACACATTTTAAGACCGTTTCGGACCATCTGGTACAACAAAAAACCCCACAAGGTTTAACATTATCCACAACTAGTTACAAAAACAAAAAGAAAGGTGTGGAGAACATATCTAAAGATGTGTATCAGGTTCATAAACAGGATTTTTTTGCACCCGACGGGGACATATTAGCTGTACGTTATATATTTCTGTGACGCCATGCTTACTTCATTTCCTTCACAATAACTCAGAGCTAAGGTTCAAATCAGCGTACATCACTCACTCCTGTTTGCATTGATCAGTTACGAGATGAAAACCAGCAACTTAAACCAGAGTACATCTGCCTGAAACTATATGGAAAAATTTGAGTGGCTTTTTATTTGTTTGGGTGGGGTTTGGGGGGTGACAGCAGGTCTGCCTGACAAGCGAAGGTTCGCTTAGCTGGAGACCTTTATTTCCGTTCCCCTGTAAATAAATATTCCTACAGAGGTGAGGTTTTTCCTGAACAATTTACTTATGATGGAAAAGGACTGTTGATGGTATCACTCCCTATGAGTCTTCTCCAGCTGTTGTTGGACCCAGAATGGTGCCACTGACTCCACTAGGCGCTGGGTTGATCTCCAAACACCACAGTACTCAGAAAGTCTCCACCTGCGTTTGCACGGTTGAAGGAGATGAGGCAGATCAGAGACAAAAGAGAAAACCAAGAGAGTTCCCCTTTTCTTTGTGCCTCAGGGTTGAGACCATCTTGTCCACCGTGTGGCTATAGAGCAGGGTGGTGTGAAGTTGCTGGTGTTTCGGTGCTCGTCCTAAGAACCCGCGTCTGTTTGGCTTGTCAGAAGAGACGCCTGTTCTGCCACTCTGAGCAAAGATTAAATCAGTTCACTCTTCGGTGACAAGGCAAAGCAGAAGTAGTGCTGTTTGTTAATTAACTAATTTTATTGAAATCAACCGATAACCTTACCGGCAATACTGATCACGCAAATCTATCCGTGAACTTCCATTTTATATAAAAGCTGATTTCCAGTCTTTATTTATATGCTACCACCTGTCAAGGTGGACCTGCAGGCATCAATCTTTTCTGTACATGAGGAAAGCAACTTCTCTGCAAGAGCTGTCTGTTCATCAATGGTGCTAATCTCACCCCTAAAGTACTCGTTTCCCGAGGGCAGCGTACTTTGCTGCAGTTCCCTGTACAGTGCTGCACATCACACACTGTTTAACGCTAGTCGAAAGAGTTAAATACTCAACACTTCTTCGATGTCTTTAGCTAACGCTACCGCTTTTGATTCAGAAAAAAAATGAACTAGATTTTTCAGGCAGAACTAAGATTGGATTTAACTGGCATTACCATTATTTAAATGCAGAGTTTAATGCAGTCTAACATGACTAAGGACTCCAGTGATATAATGTGGTGCTTTATCTCAGAAATTTTATGGAACGGTGGCAGAAACAGATGGACAGTTTACCAGGCATTGGTGACTTTGGTATGTTCCCAGAATATATGAGATATGACAAAAGCAAATAATTTTGTATTTAAAATTTTTGTACTGATTTGGAAAAAAAATATCTTATTAAATATCTTTAAAAAAAAACCAGACCAGACCCTGAACAACTCTGGCTTCATTCAGCAGAACTGTTAGAAGGAACATTCAATGCACTGAATTCGTGTATCAGAACACAAGGACTCTGTGAAACCACCCACAGTCCAATATGAAAAAAAATGAGATCCCCTTTTCTTTAGTTCCCCTCAAATGGCAAAGTGTGCCCTGAGCCACTGCGGGGAAGGCACCGTCCTGGCATGGCTGCCATGGGGAGAGCGGAGCCAGGGCTGGGGAGGGTGCAGAGAGTGAGGGCAGTCAGTCCATAGAGACGGCGCCCACTCTGAAGGAGCCGATGCGGGAACACAGCTTCAGAGGCCCATGGACGCCATGCAGGGAGACAAGAAACTGTAGAGAGTGCAGAGGTGTACTCTTCAAGGTTTGTGCTGGCCTGAAAAGACAGAGCTGGCTGCCCTGGCTGGGCGATGTGGACCACCACACCCATGGCTCTCCATGGGATTTAAAACCAGCTTTTCCCATTCCTCCCTATTTTTTCACCCGCAGCCAGAACCTAGGGCAAAAGTGGCAACATATTTGTCACCAATTTACATCACTACTGAACTGCCACTTCATTGCAGGGAATAAATTATAACCCAGGGTGTCACTCTCCCATCTCACCTCAAAGATGGCCATTGCATAAGCCAGCAATGTGCCCTCATGGGCAAGAAAGCCAATGGCATCCTGGTGTGCATCAAGAAGATTGCCAGCAGGTTGAGGGAGGTTCTGCTCCCTGTCTCCCTCTCTACTCTGCCCTGGTGAGGCCTCATCTGGAGTACTGTGTCCAGTTCTGGGCTCCCCAGCTCAAGAGAGACAGGGAACTGCTGGAGAGAGTCCAGCACAGGGCCACCAAGATGATCAAGGGACTGGAGCATCTTCCTTATGAGGAAAGGCTGCAGGAACTGGGGCCTTTTAATCTGGAGGAGACTAAGGGGTTACCTCATTAATACTTACAAGTATTTAAAAGATGCTTGTCAAGAGGATGGGGTGCCCCTTTTTTTCTGTTGTCTCAAGTGACAGGGCAAAGGGTAATGGACAAAAGCTGTAACACAAAAATCTCCATCTAAACATAAGGAAATCATACGGGTGAGGGAGCCCTGACACAGGCTGCCCAGGGAGGGTGTGGAGTTTCCACCTTCAGTTCTCTGAAGGTTTTCAAGACCTTCCTGGATGTGTTCCTGATGGAGGTGAACCTGCTTTAGTAGGGAGTTGGACTGGATGATCTCTAAAGGTCCCCTGCAACTCCCACTATTGTACTTCTGGGATTTCCTTTGAGCTAGTGAACTCCTAAACTGTCAATACTAAACTGAACACACTGAATACCTACTTGGGTCAGTCAATCTCTCTTAGGTTCCCTGAAGCTGCTGGCTAAACAGCTCCTCACACCCAAGCATCTCATTTTTACTGCTCAAGGAGAAAACAAAAACATGAGCAAAGTATTGCTATCAGTGTCTCTCACTTTCTATCTGAAGCCTTTTGTCACAAACCATCTTATTCGTTAAATATCTTTCATTTTAGTGTTACCCTGAAGGTTGCCAGTTAGACAGGCAAGATTAAAAACATGAAAAATGAAAATCAGAAGGATGCTGCTCTTGCTCTTAACCACAAAAACTATGTCCAGGCTTTGCTTTACAGCCTGGAGGGAGGTCTCCACCCACAGCACAGCTCAGCCTACTCAGGTTCAAAAATTTTCAGCTCTGCCAAGCACCAAAGTTTGTTTTGAAACTTGGTACCATATCTGACAACACTGTGTGTACTTTACACACCATTAATAACAGGGCTGGGCACACATGCGCATCCACACACACTCACAGAGCACTGCCCTTGTGAACATTAAGCCTCGGGGCAACATCTTTAACACAGTTTATTCGCAGGAAAATAATCTCTTTCCACTTGTAGAGTTCAATATTTCACCGGAAACAACTGTAAGAATGTCTTCAAAATACAGCTGGCACTTTAAAAGGCATATAAAATGTAAGACAAATGGCAAATAAATTATTTGCCGATACCACAAACAGATGTTGAGCTTCACATGGTCTTAAAAAACAGACTCCATTTAAAAGTTAAGGTATTTATACAACCTCCCAGGGTACTGTTGAAAAGGAAAGCGTGGTAGAGGGAAAAAGAGGTACCGCACACTTCATTATTAAACACCAAAAGTTGTGATTATTTATTATTATCACCAATACAGTTCCTCGAAATGTCATGTAGTGGTATCTTTTAGGCACTCTCAGGTTCGTATTTAGTGCAGTAGTTGGTGACTTTCCTTATCTCTGTACTTCCCTTAATTAATACAGCAGAGGAAATAAATACTTTCCTGACAGAAAATAAACAAAAGAACCCAACCCAACAAGTCTGAGCTAAACAGAGCTTTCAGCTGAGGCACATCACTCTGCCTGGTTTGTGGTGTCCTTTGGTACCTTACAGCTGGGTCTTTCTACTGGTGCAGCATTTGGAGGGAGGGGCATATAAAATGCAGGAGCACCTCTGCCTATAAGGTGCTGATGTCTTGAAATCATCAGGCTGCTGGAGAACAGGACAGGGGAAGAACAGATGAGACCATCTGATTTTGCAACTGATCCAGGAAGAAAACTGATGGAAGATACTGGCCGCCTACATAGTTACACCGTTACCAGACAAGGATATAAAGAGCTGGCAGCACCCTGGGATTCAAAATTGGCAGCTTTGCTGCTGCTGTGATTTTTAAAAAAAGGTAGCTTTTACAGAGAAGTTTCAGTGCAGAGATTTCACGTTCAGGAATGGCAAAAATGAAAAACATAAACCAACCAAATCTTATCAGCAAGTCACTCTCAGAAAAGATCTTAGGTATTTGGAGTTAGCATTATGGCTTTTTTCAAAAAGTCCCAAGGGAAGTCTTTGGTATTGCAAAACACCTGTGAAAACATGTGCCCAGACAGCAGGGACACTGTGACCTACAGGCGTTACTGAGAAATGCAGTACAGACAAGTATTCTTGCCTACACCAAGTTAGTGTCAAAGCAGTACTGTCCTCAAGGCAGAGAAGCAGAAATGACCATGGGAAGTGGATGATGGTGACGAAGCAGGACTTGTATACACAGAATCCAACCAAAACACCTTTTGGCAGGGGAAAATGAATCAATTTGGGTCACTGCTTATCACTGAAGCTAAAAGCTGTTGGCCTGCAAGCTGTGCTTGCAAAATGAAAATGGTACCCTGTGGTTTATCAACGGTATTAGCTCTTGGCTCAGTCCTGAGTGAACAGGTCTGGCTCTAAATGTTCCTCAGCCACCCTGCAACGGCAACCTCAGCACACACAGAATTAACATCCCTGCAGGAGCGCAGGCACAAGGGGGAAAACATCCCTGGGGTTACTGTTTAATTTCTAACAGAGGTCTGTGATACAAACAGGGAGGCTTCCTGAAAAAACATAAAAAAGAGCAGCCAATGGGGATAAATGCTTGTTGATCTCCATATTAAATGCATTAAGAACACATTCTATTTTTTTTTAATCATCTTAGGGAGACCAAAAATGCTCATCTGGTGAAACAACAAAGGAGTCTATTTGAAGTAAAAATAATTTGGGGGACACCATTTGTTTGCATGAAGCTTTTTTTCACAGTTATTTTGTTTGGATTCTAACTATCCAAACTATTCTGTTTGCAGAACAAACCTCACCCTCGCCAGAAAACAAAACAGCAAAAAGCTTAAAACCTCCTAGAAAAATTAGGAGAAGGAGCCAGTTTAATTAGTGGGAAGAATATCTGGAGAGGAAACAAAGCAGAGAAAATAATCACATTCTCAAATACAGAGTTCCCTACTCTGCTTCTGGAGCTGGGGACAGTGGTGGAGAAGCAGAGGGAAGCTGCATTCACCACAAGAAACAGGCACTGTGAGGAGAGAGGAAATTCAGCAGCTCTCCCAGGAGAAGTCCTCACAGGCAGCGTACTGTGAGATGTTATCCGGATGCGGCTGGCTCCATGACAGCAGGCCCTCAGAGAGCTGGAGGGCCCGAGCCGGGAGCGACCGTGGGTTTTGGGTGGGAAGAGACAGCCCTCTCACTGCTGCTTGGCTCTGCTCTCAACAGTCTGAGAGCTATCAAGCACTTTTCCCCAAGAAGAGCTCTGACAATGCCATTCCCTTTGCAAAAAGCCTTACTTTGGCATTTTTTTTTCACGTGGAACTGCTATTGTCAGTAGTCTAAATCGCCACAGGTCTGGGGCTGTTGAGTCACGTATGAACCTTTTTAACTAACTGAAATAATCATGAGAAGGAAATGCTGGTAGAGACAAAGACAGCAGCGACACTGATTTTGGATGCATAAGCCCCACCTGTTAGTATTCAAATTTGTAAGCAAAGATCTCCTCAAAGCCTTGGAAATGTGTATGTTTGAAAAAAAAAAAGAAATAAGAAATAAGGAAATGCAATTAACTGAGAGCCCTTCTGCTAATTGGTGAAGAAATTTTGGTTTCCCCTTCCATTTCCAACACCCCAGCCACCTGCTCTGGTGCCCCTCTCCTCCATGAGCTCAGTTGCCACCCTGGAAAATGGGCAACCCCCTGCAGCAGTTGGGCCCAGGGGACACACATCCAGCTGGCAAGACACCAGGGCATAGCCTCTCCCTTGCCAGGGACATGCTTGGCTCCTGCCCTGACCCTGCCACAGATTTCTATGACATCCAGAGTGATCTGAGATACATCCAATTAGCCTGAAATGGACCAAAGCTCAGGAGATGAAAACACATACTCCCTCCCCTTTGGCACAGCTCCCCTCTAAAATCACGCTGTCCCCCTTAACTCTCAAGTGGTAGAGCCAAGGTGCTAAAAAGGGAGAGGAGAACTATGGGAAGGGTTTGAGGGTTTTTTTAAATACCTATTGCACTCCGCAAGAGAAACAGGAAAAAAGAAAGATTACTCTTTGGTCACTTCAGTGCTTCCTCCTACACACTGCACCAAAGAAACTGTGTTCAGTAATCTCGTAATCCTCAGCTTCTGAAAACACAAATACCCTGCTCTTGACCTGCTAGAGGTTTGTGTATTCATTCTGTAATTGTCTGCACTGCTCCTAAATGTACTGACACTCTATAATTCTATTTAAAAGCAGCAAAGGTTTTTCTACCAACTTTCAAGACTTTTTTCCTCTTAAGTGGACTTCTTTGTGCTTGCTTTAGGTGTGACTGCTCAAGATAACCACAAGGTCTTCAAGTAAACCTGCCACAGTTAGAAAAAAAATGTATGTATACACCCTCCGAGAGAATTGCAGCAGCCTATTACTTGTTCCTCTCTGACAGTCATCACCAGCATTCCCAGGCAGATTTCACTTGTTCAGCAATACAAGAAACCAAAAAGTCTCATTAAACGTTTCAATTAAAATCCAAAGTAATTTCCCAACGCTAAATAATTTAGTTCAGCCACATCCTTTAAACCTAAATGTCAAGACAGGAGAGGTAAACAGAAGCCAAATGATAATTCAGCTGAGGTACATCTTGGATATCCTCTCACACAATTGACTGCAAAAAATGAGAACATTCATTGCTCATAATGTTGGATTTCAAAGTTGGAAACACGTTATAGCATCTGAGAAAGGAGATTGTGCTAGTTTGGAAAAAATACACTTTGATTCTTGGGGAGCAAAGAGGAAGATACACGAGATCCTGTCCTGGAATCCAACAAGCGTTGACTCATAAATTTAAACTCCGTCGTGAACATCTCTGTCCCAGCTCACGTCCCTGTTGTGGTCTGGGGAAGCGGCTGGTGTGCAGGTAGTTAGGGACAGCTCTTCAGTCTTCATGCTCCTTTTCTAACTCAAGTCATCATCAACTGGAAAAGTTATTGGACACACAGCACAGAAGGGATGGTTCTCCACAAAGTGGGTACAACGCAAGCGTTGTCAATACCAACACCTCCGCAACACAGACCAAAGGGTCTTCACCGTGGGCAAAGGCAGACAGCAGTTCAGGGTCCATGGCCAGTGCAGAAGCTGTGCCTTCTTTGCTGAAGATGGACATCACCTCCTCAGGAGCAGGGCAGACCAAAACCTGCACACTCTGTACGTTCCCCCTTTTCCCAAACACAAAGTTAATGATTTATAGACATCATTTTAAAGCCCTTTTCTACTACAACACAGATATTCAGGACTTTACATCCATCTGCTAATTAAACACTGAGTGCTTAAGTCTCTTGTCAGCATAACTCTCTTGGAGGACAACAGCAGAAACAAAAGTATTCCAGAGAAGTAATCGTTGGGAAAGAGTTCTTGCTGATAAATAAGTGATATGCATCACATTTTTTTTATATCCCTGATAATTTCAGCTGAAAGTTTCATGGTTTTTCTGTTATATTAAATAACTTCACAGAAATTCGCTTAACTCTGTCTGCAATAGTCTATCATCCTCAGGCTTGGAAGAAGCTTCTGCCTTGGTGAGGTTTCTGTGCTCCACTTTAAGCAGAAAACAGTTATGCTGCACTTCAAAAGTAAAATTGTCATACAAAAAAATAATCTTTTTTTTCCCCCAATCTTGAAAATAGCCATTGTTCTTCATCTTTTCCATTCAGCTTTCACGTCAAATTGACCACAAAGTTCTTGTCTATAAGCTTCTTCAAAAACTTCTGCTCAGCGTTGATGTTGTGGTATTCATTCTAAAGAGATGTGAGAGAGTAATAATGAAAATCAAATCATTACCAGAAGCATCACTTCATTGTTCTTTCCTTCTACGTACCCCATGACACTTGGAAGATGCCAAGAGTAGGAAAGCTCTGGTGAAAAGACTTCTTAGGAAAGGCTAGACATAGTCTCTCAAGTAAACAGGTGAGTGACTCTACTGCTCAAAACTAGGTTAGGTTTTCCATTAAGACACAAACACAAAGGGATCAGCCTTCAGTAGCAAGAACAGGTGAGATGTGGCCTGACAGAAGTCCTTCCATTACTAACCCTCCCAGCTCCTCCCTGTGCTTAGAAAGAACAGCTGCACAACTGCATTTACAGCACAAGTGGTCAGAGAATGACTAATTCTCTGATGCAGGTTCTTGAAAACCTCACATCAGACATTTGTAAATGTGATGTGTCCTGTCAATCAGTTTCAAGAAGCCAAAACCATATTCTGTGCTGTATCCACGTGCAGAGTCCTGCATCTGGGAAGGAACAACCCCACGCACCAGTACAGGCTGGGGGTTGAACTGCTGAGGAGCAGCTCTGTACAGAGAGACCTGGGAGTCCTGATTGATAATAAGCTAAATATGAGCCAGCAATGTGCCCTCATGGCCAAGAAGGCCAATGGCATCCTGGGATGCATCACGACGAGTGTGGCCAAGAGGTCAAGGGAAGTTCTTCTCCCTCTCTGCTCTGTCCTGGTGAGGCCTCATCTGGAGTCCTGTGTCCAGTTCTGGGCTCCTCAGCTCAAGAGGGACAGGGAGAGAGTCCAGCACAGGGCCACCAAGATGATCAGGGGACTGGAACATCTTTCACACAAGGAAAGGCTGTGGGAACTGGGGCTGTTTAGTCTGGAGAAGAGGAGACTGAGAGGAGATCTTATCAACATTTATAAATATCTAAAGGGTGGGTGTCAGGAGGTTGGGGCATCCCTTTTTTTCTATAGTAGCTAGCAACAGGACAAGGGGTGATGGGATGAAGCTGGAACACAAAAAGTTCCACTTAAACGTAAGAAAAAACTATTTCACTGTTCAGGTGAGGGAGCCCTGGCACAGGCTGCCCAAGGGGGTTTTGGAGGCTCCTTCCTTGGAAGTCTTCAAGACCCACCTGAACATGTTCCTATGTGACCTGATCTAGGTGAACCTGCTTCTGCAGGGGGGTTTGGACTAGATGATCTCTAAAGGTCCCTTCCAACCCCTACCATTCTATGATTCTGTGATTCTATGATCCAGATGCCGGATACACAAGAGGCCACTGAGGTTAGTGGAAGACAGCATGAGAGAAGTAAATTTACTGACAATCTTAAGACACTGAATCCAGTAAATTAAAATGAATACAAATACTGCATAAAATATCATGCAGTATATTAACAACTTAATGCCACTAAAGGATTAATGAGAGGGGTTTTGTTTAGCAGCTTGGTTTTGAGATTTTAGGAATCTTATGGATGTTTATTTAACTAGTGATCAACCTTACCCTAGCTTTGTATACACTGCAAAAAAACACATGCAGAGAGGAACCTTAACAGAAAGGTGAGTTCAGTGTCAGAGGAAAATTCTCTCAGAGCAGCAGGCACCTCTTAGAGATATAAGAGGCTCTTATGGGAATTGCTCCCATCCTCCAGGGAGAAGGAGAGAAAATACTCCCCACATGCACTGGGCATGCACATGGAAGAGGAAACTGTTTTCACTGAAGTAAGGTCTGAAATAGGAGCTGCTCACAGTACAGAGCTGAAGACAAGAGCGGAGACATAAAAGAAAACAGAGGCACTCCAAAGCAAGAGGCCCTGCTCTGCAGATAGGAGAAAGCATCCCTGATGTTTGTCAGCTGTCTGCTGCTCCCTCCCTCTGGCAAGTTATGGTATCCCCCTCCTGTAATCAGTTCCTTCTCTTCCTACCCTCCTCTAAGAGCTGCTTTTCTTTTCTGCTTTCCATTTCTGAAATGCATCTCTTTTCCAAATTGCAAGTTTATAGGTCTTTAACTCCTTCCTTTCCACTTCACTCTTCTTTCTCTTTTTTAAGAAATTTGGCAAGTAGCTGCCAAGGAAAAAGAGAATGCAAACAGAGGCAACACTATTCATGTTCTGACAGTGCTAGCAAACACGCCTCTAGGAACAAGAGCTGCGTAGCTCAAGGATAAGGGCAGTAAAGCAAAACAGAACGCACAAATGTGTGTATATCACATGGATGTTGAGAGAATATGGTGTAGGACAAGGGACACAAATACTGTTACCCGCACTGTAGTACCTGCATCATCTGAGACATCGTGTCGTTGCCATAGTAGTGCAAAGAGCTGTTTCTGTCACTGAAGTCGTACTTGAAGCCTGCCAAGTGAACTTCATGGCATATATGAAATGCTAGTGTAATGGCAATTAGCCCCGTTGTTGGATGCTTGGGTTTCTAAAACAAAACACAAAGAGCACACATACATAAGTAATTGGCAGCTTGATGGGAACAGTAAGCCTAAGAACCAATCCAGCACAAATCAGGCAGCCTGGCTCTTCTACAGACATGTGGGTTGGTGATTTAATCCCCTCGTGTCTCGTAACAAGTACTGTACTACTGCAGGTTTTCCATGACTGGGGTTTCCGCCATGTTGGCTTTCCCTGGGATTCTCTAGTTTCTAGAGAGGGTTGAGCCTATAGTGTAGCCCTTCCCTCACCAGAGGCAACAGGAAGGTCTCTCCATTCCTTTGCTCCACAATCTACTTTCACAAAACTGGTCAGGCTTCAAAATATTGGAGATCGTTTCACCCTGCCAAATTTGACTGAATTAGCAGATGTGTTCAGAAGCTTCTAGATGATGGAGATCCAGACAAACAGTAAACCATTTAGTGTTTCAAATCTTCATTAACATCAAACAAAAAAGGAATTAATTGACTGCATTAACTTGCTGCATTTAAACTTTTTCAGAACAGGGAAATTCCAGAAAAATAAGGCTTTAGACCTTTTCCCACTATTTCCATTAGAAAAAAACCCAATCAACCAAAACCCAATTAACCAGAAACTGTTAAGTTGCTTATTTCTCCCTACAGTGGGATAGCTCAGAAGTAAATGCAATGTAACATATCAAGAGCAAGTCATAAACTGGTTTTAACCATGCAAAATCAAAAGCACCTAACCAAAAAAATCTTGATCTAGGTGGACCTGCTTTACCAGGCGGTTGGCCTAGATGATCTCTAAAGGTTCTTTCCAACCGCTACCATTCTGCGATTCCGTGTGTTATTTCTTACAAGAGCGGAGAACAACTCACTGCGACTGCCTGACCTATCTTGTCACTAACTACACGTGACTTTTAACAGCAACAGTAGCTAAAACGATCTAAAGAAGTAAAAGAGACAGCGTTTGTACAGAGAGGGGTAGTCTTTCATTAGCCTAAGTGATGCAGCTGAAGGGGAAAAAGTATCCTTAGAAATGGATCAAACTTTCAGGCACTAATGCCCTTCTTAACTAAAATAACAATTTTATTGGAGACCAAATGAGCTAAACACTTTCAGTAACTGCAATCAAACCTCAATTGAGCACAAAATTGCTTGATTTTTTGATCTCTTACCCAAGGCTCAGTTCGTTTGCCTCTGGAAAAAAAAAAGCAGGCAATTGAAAGAAGAATTGCCTGCACAGAAAGAAGGCAGACTCACTTGATGACACAGAAAAACAATTTCTGTATTGTATTGTATCTTAGAATCTCAGGAAAAATTACTAACATCAGCTCTGTAAGCAAAATTAAAGTCACAAAACTGAACTACCACCTTTAATGTAGTTTGTTTGGGATTTTTAAATCTCTTTACAACTTCTGGAGTATTCAGATAACATCAACTTAAAACATACACCCATAGTCCAAGGTTCCTGACAGTTGGCAAAATAACTTTCTGCCCCAGGGACTCAATTGCATAAACTTAGTGGTGACTCTATCGCAATGTCCATACTAAACAGGATCCAAAATTATTACAGGAATGCTACAGGTCAGGATTACTGCTATTTGGAGTATCAGGAATATGAGAGGTTGCAATGAGCTCCATTTACCTTTGGCTATCATGAAGTTCACCTCAAAAGAAAGTGATTTAAAAAGAAACACTACTTTTACAACATATTGTGACACTAGTACCCAAGGAATATCCATAATATCCTCAGCCTGTAATGAAGATTGTTCAGCCAGTCACATTTAATGGCAATAGCCACAGCCCTGATATAACTCTGCAACACTTTCTGACTTCAGTGTTGCTGGGGGCTACACATCCCATTTTATAGCTGTTCTTTCTGGCTCTGCTAACACCATTACAAGCTGCTACCAAAGAGACACAAATGCTCACTGGGCTACACACAGACATGCACACAGAGGAGACTGGCTTAATGCAAAAGGCAGTAGCAGCAGGGAGAGCAATCACAGACTGCATGTCCTGCAGGCAGAGGGGGCTGAAGCACAGGACAGTCAAGGCAGCACCAGCCCTCCTCTCCCCAGGGATGTTCCATGGGACGGACCGCAAGCTCGAAAGTAGGTCCTGCCAAAGGCTGCCCTGACAGTGGGAACCCCCCTGAGACATGACCTGCAGCTTAACTAGTCGTGCCAGAGCAACTGTAGGTGTGCGGGCTCCCAGCCACGGCCTGCCTCAGAGACTGAGGAGCAATGAGGGAAAGTATGTCTGCCACCTTTGACCATTCCTGCCACTGGGGATGAGGGGCTGCAAAGCCCCTGGGATGGAACAAGTGGGATGTGGAGGTGGTGGAAAAGGGCCCCAAGCACAGACGCACTCTGCCCCAACTCTAGGTAGCAGTGCTCAGGGAGCAGAAGAGCACAGGACAATGCATGCTACCCAAAAAGGCTGAGAGGCCTGTGCCTCAGCTCCAGGACACCTCTATGTCTCTCTGGCTCACTGACAGCACTGATCTTACCTTTACTCCCACTGAGAGAAGAGTACAGGAAGATACAGGAGGGATTTCTGGAGTCATGGAGGCCATGGATGTTCTGTGGCTGTTTAGGACATAGTTGGGTGTCTCACTACTATGCTGCTTTCTCCCCATTCTCAGTTGAAATACCAGAGAGCCCTGACAAGCATGTAGCCAAACTGGGTATTCCAGTTTGAGAAGTCAAAAAGGAGGAAAAAGCCACTAGCATGCTCAAAAAAAGACATTTAAAAAAGAGAAAACAAAAAAAAATAAAAGTCCAAAATATGAAATATTAAAAGGTTAAACCAGAAAAAAAAAGTTGTTGCAAGTGCCCTGCAGTGACAGCCTGTCACTCGTTCCCACATGTGTCAGTTGGCTGCTCCGGATGAAGCAGCTCTGTGCAACGACGTGACCCCAGGGAGCCGTAGCTGTGCCCAACAGCACGCTGTCAGTCCCGACTGCGTGAAAGAAGCCTCCAGCTTGACGCCTCACCTTTCATCAGAAACATTCTTCGGCCATAAACTGGCAGTTAAAATGTATTTTTATGTCCAAATTGTTGGTTAACTTGTTACAATGCTTGGCATCAAATCAGTAAGCACAAGAATGCTGCTAGATCTGTGTTATTAGCATGGGGGTTGGAATATTCTGTGTGCTCCCATTCCCTATCCACCCCAAGCAGCATGAAATTGCTGCTGCAGTGGTAGAATTACTGAGTAGATGGGCTTTTGGGGGGGCTTTGGTTGGGGGTGGAAGGGTGCTTATTTGGGCAGGATGGGGATTTGTTGGAGGTTTTTGGACTTGTTGTTTTGTGGTTTGTTTTGGGGGCTGTATTTTTGTTCCATTTTATTTTTTTTTAAAAGCTATAAACCACCCTACATTTACTAATTCAGGACTCAGTATTTCTAGAGGCTCTTTGGATCTACCATGTTCCCTTATCTGTCTGGTTTTCCTAATTTTGTAAAAGGCATTATGTCTGACCCCAAAGTGGTCTCGTATAATACTCATTACAGAACCCAGAGAGGCTTTTGGCACACAAAGGTTACCCACTTTCTTTCTGGATTCAATTTTCTCATCTTTTTTAAGCACCATGTAGACGCACACTGCAAAGTGAACCTACAAGATATTTTAATGTCATCCACTATAATAAAGGGATAATTACCTCTGGGTACACGTTTGGTTGCACTAAACTAGAAGGCACATAAGAATAAAGCCTACCTCTTTCTTGGGGAACCTTGTTGGGAAACGAAGCCACTCATAAGCTGTTTTTCTGGTGATGCTGGGATCAAGAATTCTGATTTGACTAGATTTGTATATCATGTTCAGAGCCGGTTTCTTCCAAAAGCCTTTAGCACTCTGTAATAGGCAAGCAAATGCACATTTTCAAAGAGTTGATTTTGGTTTTGTAGCAACTCTAACCAGAGTAAAATCCAAGGGCAGGAGGGTGAGGAAGGAAAGGAGTTCTGAACCTCCCAAAGTTCTACAAAAACGTGTGCCAAATTGTACTCCTGCAACAGGATAACCCACTGCAGCAGCAGAGGCTGGGGCCAGTTGGCTGCAAAACACCATTGCAGAAAGATCCATGATGGGTAAGACACACCATCAGCATGCCCTGGAGGCTGTAAATGCTCCTTGTGTGCCTGGCCACATCAGTAACAGCACAGAGAAGGGGTAGAGAGAAGTTATCATTCTCAAATACTTTGTACTGTGCCTTTCTGCAATCTCACAAATGCTGTTTTGGCATCCTTCCCCCCTCCTCATGCAAGACTGAGTGTCAAACTGAGGCAAGCTCAGCAGAAGACCACTAAAACAGCTGAGGGGTTGCAAACAAGAATGTTCTGAGGAGGCTGGGTTTGTTCAGCCCATCTTCAACTGTCCAGTAGGGGTTTACACTGAAAGACAGGATCAGACTCTTCTCAGAGGCTCACAATGAAAGGATGAGAAGAAATTCTTTCTTGGGAGAGTGTTGCATCACTGAAACAGTTTATAGAAATATCCTTGGAAATACTCAAAACTTGAGTGGGTAATGCTTTAAGAACCTTGTATGGCTTTGAACTTGGCCTTGCTTTCTTTCAATGAGGTTTTGGACTAAAGGCCTCCAGTGAGACGTCTCTTCCAACACTATCCTGCAATTCCACCAAGCGTGCAGGCTGAAATTAACTGGGAAACAGCTGAAGTGTCCATGTCAGAATACAGAAGCAGATAAAAAGGTATTTCCAAGAGGAAAACTGCCCTGGGGTGCGAAACTGATCAAATATGTGAGAAAGAGAATAGAAGCACCTATGGAAAATGGATATTGAGCAGCCTGACTAGGAGATCCAGCGCTTCTCCCCAGCCAGAAGGACAAAGGTTAAAAGGAAAAAAGGTATTTCATGTGAGAGGTGTGTGTGACGAGCTGAGCTGATGTGCATGAATAATTAAACTCACTATTTTCTGACCACTCAGTATCTCCCAAAGCCACTTCAAGTCACGTGGTTTGAAGACAATGAGAACAACAGTTGTGTTGGGGTCATAGTGGATCGGATCCGAGAAGATGGATTCCGGGTAAGAAAGGCGGAAAGTCGTCCTCCTCCCAACATCCTCTTCATACCCTATAACAGGGCCATTATTCATTCTGCAGAGGACAGAGACACAAGAAATGCAATGACTACCCCACTCATGCTCTTCCTGGGTGGCAGCAGGTGCACATGTTAGCCTGCAGGGCAGAGCAGAGCACATGCCCAGGTACAGGAGGGTTTAGCAGCCCAGCATTTACTTCTCACATTACGCTGTTGACGAGCAATTATCAGGTGTGCTCACTCTCTATCTCAGAGGGATCAAACACCACGGGAACTTGGCCAACATGGTTTAGAATACAACCACACAATTACTTATCATGTGTCACTTGAGCAGAAGGCCACCTGATTGGGCTCAAACTCAGAAACTGGAGAAGACCAAAGAGAGTACCAGGCTTGGAGAATTACTCATTGCTCCTTTCATGCTACTCGATGATCCAAGTCACGCAGGAGGCAATTTGAGAAGGTTTTAATATTTTTCACTGCCTACAGCTTACACAAACAGAGATTACGACAATGTATGTGACATTGATAGATCTTTACATTTGCATTTCTCTGGTTGCGTGGGAGTTTTTTGGGTGTTGGTTTTCTTTTCCTCTTTTTTTATTCTTAAATATTACTTGCACAACTGCCACTGCTTTGGGATAGAACAGATTAATACGCAGATGGGTCTGGTCTCTTTAGTCTGTGGGGTTAAAGGTCTTAAGGGGCTGTGTTGCAGTTTTTGCTTG
Organism: Colius striatus; assembly: GCF_028858725.1. Taxonomy (NCBI): domain Eukaryota; kingdom Metazoa; phylum Chordata; class Aves; order Coliiformes; family Coliidae; genus Colius; species Colius striatus. The sequence continues at coordinate 117,466,892 of NC_084759.1, forward strand.
GTGTCAGTGGTGCATATTCTCTGGAGAATTCCAGTAACCTATGCACACTCCATTCCTGCCAATGTGACTGACTACTCAGAATAGGAAGCGTGCTGCAAAGCACACATTTGCAAAAGAAGGTATGCAAGCAGGGGAGTATTTCAAAGTTTTATCAGAAGTTGTCATTAAGTACAGAATGTGAGAACCAGCTCTTTGCCCATTCACAGTAAAAAAAAACACGTGTTCTGTATTTCTGAAACAGTTTTGAATTTAGAGCTGCTTTGAAATGTGTGACAAAGCGCAAGGTGGGCTGTTTTTGTAAAGCACGGAGCTGTCAGGCAAGTAATGTCTCCTAAGAATGGGCATATTACCTGGATCACTTTGTATAGTTTTTAAGAAGAGCTACTACTGAAGAATTGCATTTATTCATTTCCACCTTATCAGTATGTTTTCACATGCATGTCAGACTCCAGGCTTAGTATACATTTTTCTTGTGGTAGTGCTTGAAGACTGAAACACTGTTACTAATATGAGAATTTGAATTGATGGCAGAGTAACAAAAATGAGATTTTGTTCCATGTTCAATACAATGTTGAATCACAGAATGGTGGAGGTTGGAAGGGACCTTTAGAGATCATCTAGTCCAACTCCCCTGCAGAAGCAGGTTCACCTTGATCAAGTCGCATAGGAACATGTCCAGGTGGGTCTTGAAGACATCCAAGGTCTTCAGCCCCTCTGGGCAGCCTGTTCTACAGCTCCCTCACCTGAACAGTAATATAGTTTTTTCTTATATTTAAGTGGAACTTATGTTCCAGCTTCATCTCTTGTCCTGTTGCTAGCTACTAGAGAAAAAAGGATGTCCCAACCTCATGACATCCACCCTTTAGATATTTGAAGCAGGCAAAGGGCTGCTTTTACTTTTTTAGTTCCTGTAAAGAAGAAAGTGATTTATCTTTTTATTAATGTGCAGAAAATTGTTATAATTATCCACGGTCAATTTTCAGTTTGCTTGGCATTTGAGCCTTATCCCCCGCCTTGTCTCTGAGCATTTCCTCAGTTTCCCCCATTCATATGTCTCTTCTTCAGATCTCAGCACTCTCTGGTAGGTCCAGGCACCTCATAAGCTTCCAATATGAACAAACATGCTTGAGAAAAATAGGTAGACACCAACATCATCCTCCAGTTGACATATGCCTTGAGATAGACTTTCCAGCATAAATGTTAGGTTTAATCCACTCCAAGCAATGTGCATGCCAGCACAGGGGTAAGTTAGGCATGGTGTGGAAGGTAAGAGGCAGGTGTGCCCTGGATGCTGGCTCATAGTAGGGCTCCAAGCTGCCAGATGCTTGGAGCCACCACTTATAGCAGCATCTTGCACATGTCTATCTGTAAACAAGACAGATCAATCACCTAGTAATCCCTGCTCCCCTGTATCAATTAGTCTGCATAATGACCCATTTTTTCCTAAAATATTTAAATGAAGGGTGTGACAAAATAAGTAAACCAGAGAAGTTTTATACATTTTCACTTATATAATAACTGAACTTCAAAGCTGCTGGCTGACAGGAAAGGTTTCTTAATTCTATGCATGTACATGAAATGAGTAAGCGACAACATTTACCTTATTATCACGTCATAGGAGTCAATTTTCTCTCCTAATGTCTTATTTCGAAGTACTCCTCCATTACCCACCACAATGCACCGTCGACAGGCAATGCTGTGGAGCAAACACAACTTTTAACATGCACGACTTCCTCTGCTTCATACTCTTATTAAAGATACATTTGCATTTAGCTAGCTTCTTCACTGTATCTCATAACACTCCTCAGCCCCTACAGAGCAGTCTCAATCTTGTATCACAAAGTCTGCCTTCAAAAAATGTAGCTGCATCATTTCAGTGACTGACAAAGTCAGGAAATGGCTTCTCCCATGTAAAACTGGTTTTATACATGTCCTACTTCTAGTAGTTTGCTGTTTAAGATTATCTAACCAGTCAGTGACATGGATGCCATTAGATAAATTATCTTCCACAATGCTTCAAATGGATTATCCCAGTCTAGGGGTATAGTAACCAACAAGGATAGAGTATGCCTGGAAAAAGTAACTCATCAGGTACTTCTGCAATATTGTACAACATCATAATCTGGAAATCACCAACACAAGCTAAAGCAGTAAGATTTGTGCTCGTAGTTTTCCTTATGGGCCTCTAAATTCTACATGTGAAAAACCTAAGCTCAATGACAGATGTGATGGCTCTTCAAATGAATACAATCATGTTGATTTTTCTCCCCCTACTTAGAAAGTGCTGTCTATGACATGAGGGACACATCTGATTAAACATCACATGACTGGATTCCAATTAGCCAGCATTACTAAGTATATAAAACACCATGAGCTACAAATTAGATCTTATACTACATCCAAAACAGTACTTTATTTCGAATTTAGAGCATATTCAGAGCTAAAAAGCACCCAAAAAGTGTACTATGCAAGTGCAAACTCAGAAAAGTAAATTCTAATGGTAAGATTTTCCAAGTTACCCCTGGTTTTCTAAGGGTATCTTTTGGTCTCTACTGCCTTATTTCAATACTAGTAAAATGTATGGTTGGCTATTAACACAAAACAAACAAAAACAATCCAAACACACCACTAAAAGCACACACAGATAGGCTTGCTGGATTTTTACTAAAGAAATTTTGCCTCTGGAAAGAAAGTTTTACATCCAATGTATAAGATCACAAACTCCTCTCTATAGAACAAGCCCATCATTTTTTTGTTGTAAAAACGCTTCTTTACTTAGAATAAAAGTCGTTCAACTTGTTTGCAACAACAGTGAAATAGAAATGTTGGTATTTTCTTCAGGTACAAACAGGCTGAGAGCTTACTGAGGATAAGCCACTTTCAAACGTCCCACTCCCACAGTTCTTCAAACAAGGTTTGATGCCATTTCTTAGTGTAGAAGACCCCAGACTGTGAGCCCAGATCTTGTTCGTGGCTAAGAGCTGACTAATACTGCTTAGATGGAAAACAGTGAAATTTGGAAGTTGGATTAAGCTTTCAAACTCCAATGTCTTTAACAACTAGTATACTCAGAAATAAAGACTGTGTCCCAAAGAATACTAGGCCTCAAAGCAACAATGAAAACCTGAAGCTTACAACAAAAGGTGAAATAAGAACACTACATTTAAAAAAAACCTGTTGAGATGGCACCTTCTCACCTGCTGCTCTAGGGCCACATCTGCAGAGGGAGTTGCCTTTAGAAATGTATATATGTAAATAGTGATGCTAAATGCAGCTCTTGGGGTGGGGTGGCACGGAAAAAGCTGGCACACCTTTTTCTATTGTTTCCTGAGCAGCTTAGTAGAAGGCAAGCATTCATAAAAAGATTTCCACCTAACAGACTCTGTGACTCAGTACCTTGGAAATCAGAGATGTGAAAGTCTGTTATACCATCCTGTCCTCACTAGGGCCATTCCCTCTACACTCACAAAACCCTTCCCCCCTTTACTCCAAGAATGCTTTAGCCCATTCATTTTCAAGTTAGTTTTTCAGTCTATTTTTAAGACATCCTGAGAAAACAGGATGATGAATACATTTGCAGTGGGAGAAAGGGAGCAGAGCTTAATCCCTTTCCTGAATTAGACTTTGTTACTCAGCAGCTTTATCACAGAACTCAAAGCAAGATCCTGGGCTAAAGAGAAGCCAGCATGCCCATGTGAGGCCGACCATTTTCAGTGAAGAGAAACAGAAAGGTAAAAAGAAAACTGGACCAAAAAAACAAATCATCAGCAGTAAATGATGAAGGTGGAATGAGGGGGTGAAAAAATGCAGTTTTAGCTTAAGGCTGTATCAAGTTCTCCTGCCATTTTCAGCACGCTGTAGATGCAGATCACTGAAAGCATTCATCATCTCATACCTCTGAATTCAGTGTCACCCAAAGTTACGTGGCTACAGCTGGGTAACTGAGGTACAAACCTCATCACAATGCAAATCCTAAAGTGCTACTCCTGATCCAGCTCCTGGTGGTACCTCCTGGCTACCCTTGGTTTGGCAGTGACTGATACACCACACGTGAACTCATCTTAAGGTCTCATCAAAAAGGCAGAAAAAGGGCCCCTAATCTTGATTAATGTTCTCTTTTATACTCTCATTTTTGGTGTGAATTGACAAAAATGATGTCAACTCCACTACAAGTGATTTGTATTATTCTGACCATGCCTTTAAGGAAGTACTATTTGTTCAGTGCCTTGTAGATGAACTTTTCTTCCAATTTTTAGCAGAGGCTATGATTTAAGAAGCTTCTTCGATACGTTAATCCCTAGCTATTGAAATAATACAATCCACACTGGGAGAAAACTGAACAGCTCTTTGGTGTACACTTTCTGTACCGTGCAGCTGTGAGGATGCGCTTGGGGCACCGAGGGTAAAATAAAACGTGACTAAAGCTGGGCAACTGAGGTTTATGAAGCTACAGAAGCTGGGGGAGTTGCTCTCAAGTCAAATCCGGACTCTCTTCCCTCTTATTCATGACTGCAGACCAGATCCTGTTCATGGCTAAGAGCTGACTAATACTGCTTGGATGGAAAACAGAGTGAAAATTTGAAGTTGGATTAAGCTTTCAAACTCCAATGTCTTTAACGACTAGCATACTCAGAAATAAAGTCATCAGCTGCCTTCAAATAACCAACAATACATCTAACATTGGTATGTAAACTTTTGAAATGGATAAAGTCAACAAGCAGATCAAATACTCCTGATGAATCGTATATTAAAATGGTCTTAATTACAGTCAAACGAATGACACAGGTCAGCTTTTAATCTCTATTAAACTCCAGAATTGGAAGCGGGCCAACTCAAACAGGAAATCTGGCATGAATGTGCTATTTCTGAATGGTCTTCTCCCCTTAGCCTCCCTAAATACTTAAATGTCCTCAGTTAACAACCACACATCTGCACTGACAGTAGCAGAGATTCCACTGACAATGAAAAGCAAGGAAGGAAATGGTTTATGCCAGCATAAAAAATAGAATATAATATCATAGGAAACCAACACGTGCAGAGAGGGGAGAATATGTAGCAAGGCTGGACTGTACTAAAGGATATCTAAGTTAAATAAACTGACCAGTACTTACTGTAGATCACAGAAATCAAAACAATGACTTTCAGCAGACTGTTACACATATTTTACCAATCCTTTCTCTTAAAAGTTTCCTTCTACATAGCGTTTTCATACAAAAAAACCCCATGCGCTCACCCCAAAGGGTAACACTCACCCTTTCTACAAGAAAAGAGATAAATTCAGATGTTGCACCTAAATGCAGTCACTTCAGTCATTCAAACCTTTGCCCTGTTCACATGGTGTAAAAGATCCTCTTCACCTCATTACCAGGCATTAGTTTACATATTTTGCTTATACAGTGAAACGATAAACATTTTCTTAGACTATAAAAGCAAAATACTGTTAAATGGAAAACGTAGCCTTTAAAGGTCAAAGGGCTTGCATCCTCCACATTCCACTGAAATGCTGTTTCTCTAGAAAAAGATCTCAACCTTGACTCCTTTAACACACCCCCGTAGTCAGTTGAGGAATGCAAATTATTTCCTTCAAGGTTATTTGGTAAAAGGAAGACGTAGAGGTCATATTTTGTTGACTCAGGATTGTGTAAATGCATTTGTAAGTTCTTTCCTGCTGTTGAACTTAAGAGTCTTCAGAGTGCCCAGTAAGTAATTATAAGGAAATGCATAGAGCAAGTGTTCAGAGGTTACTCTGTTGATATGGCCTTAGCCTGGAAAACTCTTCTCCTGGGGGCTCTTCCACTGAAGTCAGTGACACTGTTCACTTCCAAACAGTTTTGGAGAACTAGACGTTCACATAAAAAGAACTACACTGGAAAATGGTACTGTTTGGGAAAAAAAAATCCTTTGCAGCTCACTAAGTACAGTTTTAGTCAAGTCACACACAAATACAGCTATATTAGCACCACAGATCCGGTTGCTCATGCAGCCCAGTATTTGTTAAAATACTTTATAGCAGGTTCCCCTGCTCTACCCCAAGAAAAGTTTATAGGGATGTTTGGTTTGCATTCTGCCAAGAAGTGTGAGTTAGGCAGCAGCACTGCAAAGCTGCTTAACAATTCCGTATTACCAGAAAATGTTGTTAGGGTTAAATCTCATAGTGTTCCACATTTAAAAGACACTGTATATTGTTAAATGTATATATAAAAGCTCTTCCTTACTACAGTGATTCATATCCCTAACAGTGCTATACACAAAACCTGACGGAACTAGAATGAATACATCGTATGAAGGTCATTGTATATTTCTCATGTTTATACTACTGACTTCCACAGTCATAGCTCTCCTTTTGCTTCAGTACTACTGAAGTATACTTTACTAAAATGAAGCATGCTTTCCAGAAGTAATAACAACTGTAGTGCTGAACTTGTGATTTCAGGAAATTTCTAATACAACACTTGACATTCTTCTTCAAACTCTAGACAGAAGACTAGCCTTTGTCAGAAAATTCTCTATACAGTTCCTTAGTTATAACACTCCCGATGGAAAATACGGTTTTGTCCTTTTTTATTTCCTCTCCCTAAGACTGTATCCATACATCCCACAAATACATATCAAATACAGCAGAGTATAGTAGGTGAAGAAAACAAAAACTGGGTATTAAAACTAACATAATTCTTGGACTTGAACATTAATTATCTTGTTCATATTCCACTCAAGTTTAATTAAAATCTGGTCCTGGCATTTAGCTTGAAGCAACACTGTTCCGTTTGATCTCCTTGATTAAAAAAAATAAGACCAAGTACAGACAATCTCGGCATTATTTGAGACGTCTGCATGTTAAGATCATATATGGCAGCTTGTCAGCCCGTTTGCTAGACTGCAAATCTAAGAAGTCATTTGCATCACTTAGTAAACAAATCTAGTATAGTATCCTTACTACACTAATTACAAAAAAAAAGAGGAAAAAAAAAAAAGTCTTAAACCAAAAACACCCTAAACCAAAACAAATCCCAACAATCACAAGAGACACACACACACAGAGAAAGATCCTCCAAAACTAAACAAAAAATTCTTAGTAAAACTGGCTTCTAACCAAGAGATTTAAACAAGGCAATATCCCCAAAATGCCTTTCCTGGCTGCCTACTTCTCTGTCATTTATGGGAGAAAGAAGCTGAGCATATACGGCACAGAGATAACTGTAAGAATTCTTTTGTGTAGAAACAGTCAGTGCTTTGCAGTCTGCTTATCTGAAACATTCTGTAGCTTACACTAATAATGACTTTGAAAGTCAAGATCCCATTCAATTTTTAAGGAGTGGCTTCACTTTCCTCAAGACTGGACTGCCTTCAGCTAATAAATATCTAAGGCACTTATAAAAAGAAATCTGTAAATTTCAACTCCCTTACAGAAAAACATTATTATTGAGCGCTGGTGGTAGATATGTTTTAAACCAATCTTATTTAAATCCTGGAATTATCAGTTACACATCATCTGGACACTGTCAGTCAGATCTGCATCTTGGCTACCTTGAGTCACTTCAAGGTAACACCACTGACATTTATTTTTAATATATAGTATTTATCTGAAAAGGAAACTAACAGAAACAGCACCAAATAAACCATCTCACCTGTCATCTTCATTGGAAAGCCCACAGTTCTGCAGTCTTGAAAGGGCTAAACGAAAAAATTGCTCTACAAGGCAAACAGAAAAAAGAGTAATGAAAATGTTTTGTGCTTTTTAATATAAAAACAAGCACTCTACTCTGACTAAAGCATTTTCAGACACAATAGTTTTTATACACTGTACACTCAAAAATCAGAACACTTTTAACTGATGACCACAGGGCAATCTCTAATGCCAGAGATTAAGGTTTATCAGAGCTGCTCTCGGGGAAGCTTTTCCTGCCCCAATACTCCCTTGTTGGAAAACAGCATGGGATTTGTTTTTTTTTTAAATTAAAATCATAGTTACAATAAATAAACTTCAGAAGAGCTTCTAAAACCTGCATCCTAATTGAATTTGTTTCTTCTTCTACCTATCACCAGCTGAAACAGAAGCTGCCTTGACCCAAGAGGAGAGGCCACATGACCACAGATAGTAACGGTACCGTGTATCTTGGGAGAAGACATGAAACCAGCCTATGCTTACTGGCAAAGCTGGGCAGAGGCACTTTCCCAGTCCTCCTTCAGTGGACAGGCACCTGCTAGACACTCAACATGCCTCTGAGAAGGGGACTCAAATCATTCCCAAATGCACTTTTCCTTACTGCAGTCTCAGAGTTGCAGGAAAATGCACTGGTGGAGGGCAAAGCAAGAGTCTAAAGCCCAGATCTGCAGTGTACTAAAGTGCACTGTTCAGTGTTAAAAACTGAAAGATTTGAAACTTTGCAACCCTTTCCAAAAGGGTGTCTCAGACCCTTCAGGTGTCTGGCCTAGTTTACTGTGCCTTGACACGGGCAGTAGGCAGGAGCAGGCAAACACTTTGCACAGGTACAGCAGCCACACAATGGCAGGAATACCCCCTGCAGCCCCAGTGACACCCTCCTTAGCGGGAGGAAGCTAGCTAGGAAAATTTTGCTGATGTAACTGCCTCAAGATGGCAGCTTCTGCCTCTTACTGAGGCAGCTACTGGACCCTGGTCAGCTTAGGTGTTTGGATCAAACCCCATCACACTGACTCAGCTAATAGCAAAGCACTACCTAAATATTTAGCACTTCAGCCCACCTACAAACAAAAGGAAGCTGAATAAGCTCCACTCTTCCTCATTTCCACCTTTTTCTATCTTCTCTGCTAAGAGGGGCAACCTCAACATGACGTTTTATTTATTAAAAACAAGAAGGTGCCAGGTCAGAGGGACTACATGAAACCATTAAGTCACTACTAGATACCCCCAAAAGGACTGGCATCAGCAAACATGAAAAAACATGGTCAGATATTCAGGTGGCTTTATATTTCATTTAGGTATTTCTGTTTAAAAATAAGGTGTGTGGGGACACACAAACCTGCTCTCTTTATTCCATAAGGCAGTTCAAACTTATCGCTCCCGTGGAACTCCGCCACTCTGATAAAGTCATTAGCACACAGGAACGGGTATATTTTGTCAACACTGATGAAGGAAAAAGCAAGAAGTTTCAAAAATCCACATGACACATTTGAGCATGCCAATACTTCACACAATTCCTTTTTAGAAACAGCTTTATCTTGTTTCAAGTGTTATCAATTTTTAAAAGAAGATACAAGAACACAGAGAAAGCGGGTGACAGAAAAAGGAAAGCTTTTGTAATGGAAAATATATGTAGACAGTGAGATTAAATGATTTCTCTGCTATTGCAAGTTACATAGTCATTAAAATCACATGACTGAAAGCATATACCATGAGATAGCATATATAAGAGAAGATATAACCCAGAAAGACAATTAATAACTTGAGGTTTGAAAAGTATGTAACAGAGGCAGCAAGGAAAATTAAGAGTTATTATATATGACAATTTGATAAATAAGTAGAAATTGAAATGAGGCATTTTAACTTGAAAATACCATCTCTTGAAGACATCAGCTTACTTGAGATGGGCTCCCATTCCAAACAAGTGGCACACTATAGCCATGTAAGCAATTTGGGGCAACAAGGGTATATTCAATCAGCAAAAAAGCAGGTTGTTCTCAAATCCACACCACACACACCTCCGTGTTTGTTGTTTGGGCTTCTAAAACTTTGAACTAACTCTAGTAGGGTTCCACAAACTGAACATCCCTTAGCAGCTTTAGCCCATCAGGTGTGCTTCTGTAGTGCATCTTCTGGCTTAGCCAGAGGTCAGATGTCTGAAAGGAGCTCAGTGCACATGTGCCAGGGCCACCAGGCACAGGGAGACCACAAGAAATTTGCCTCAAAAGTACATTTCTCGTGGAAACTGGAACATAACAGCACTGTACCTCGTAAGCGCCAAGACAAAAGGAAGAGGTCACCTCTTTCTTCAAAAAACAGTAAATGCACAAGGGTTCTCTCTCATAGCAGGAAAGAGACTCTTACTACCAAATCTACTGAGCCAAGTCAAATGAATGAACAGTACACCTCACTCTGTCACATGCTCCCGTGCCCTTGGCATCACCTTGGAGTTCAGTGGCATGCACTCACTGAACTGGTTGAATTGGTAGTGATCCTGCATACTAGGTCTTATATCAAAATGCTAACACAGAAGTGTACAGTCACAACGAGAAAACACACTGTTGGTTATAAATACCCACAGCCAGCACTATGAATTGTTTCTCCATTAAGAATATTAATAGCTATTTAAAAAGTGCTCCATCTCAGTTTTACAAATAAATTATCTTGCTTTTTAAGCTACACGTATTCAGAAGAAATTAACCATAAAAAGAGAAAAGAAATCCAGCACCACAACAAAAAAAAACACCACTACCACAGCCCACACACCAAGAACTGGGGCACAGGTTAACTAAGCAAGACCAACTAAATTTGAGACATCATGCACTAAACATCCATATTAAATGCAATAACTTGCCTCGCTATTAAGAAGCGGCTGGTAAGCTTACACATAATAAATAATTTACCTACTGCAAAGAAATCCTTAATTCTAGCTCTGGTTCATTTCCAATAAAAAATTCTGCCAGGTTAGAAATCCTTTCAGCCTCCCCAGGCTATTACCAAAGTGCACAGACCAGATCTGTAGCTCACACAAAGCAACTCTGTAAAGGAGGTACGGAAATATGCAAGAGTCTCTTGTTCTAGCTCTGCACTTCACAGAATCACAGAATGATATGGGTTGGAAGGGATCGTTAGAGATCATTTAGTGGAATCCCCAACTTACCTCCTTCTTGCTGCACATCTCTGAGTCCATTCCTGCCCCTTGCTCAGCACCAGGGCTATTCTACTGTGCCTCAGAGACAGTCTGGGCACGCTCTGTGGGAGCGAGACCTAGGACCACCCCATCAGGCCTGCCAGCTCACCAAATCTCAAAGACTACAAGACTGCTTTGGGGAGGATCAACTTGAGATTCTTCTATATTCTTTAAAATAATACTAGCACTTAATTAAACCCATGCTTTCTTGTATACAAAAAAAACCCAAACCAACCCTAACTGACCACAAAAGGACACAATGGTGTCTTTGCATAGAGCTTTAAGACTTCTTCAGCTGAGACTTGGTCTAAACACCTTCCCAAGTTTTATCAGGGCCATACTTAAAGCTTGCTTATGTAAAACACAAAGCTAACAATAATAGCCTGTCTGCTTCTGGTCATATAGCACTTCCTTGATTTGCGCTTTAAAGATTTGTGCTTCTATTAACAAAAGCTATCAGTATCTCCTCACAAGTTTCTTGGATGACCTTTTCTGATCAGACACTTCCTTTGTTTTGTGTTGAAGTTTATCCTTTTTTCACCTGACTGCTTCTTTACAAAGGAAACTTCCTATGAGTACCTTGAATTGGAGGACACCTACACAGAATTCAACAATCCTATCAGAGGAGCAAAATCATGAATAATCCTAAATGTCATCAAAGTTAAATGCCATTAAAATTTCACTGAATTTTACCATCACTAAAGATAGAATTTTTGTACATTTCATATTCCTCTTACCAAATAAAATGAAGATATTTTTAAAATTCCTCTGGTCCCTGGCTGCTACAGAAATACTTACCTACCAAAAAAAAAATCTTGATCTTTTCAGTCCAGGTTCTTAATAGTAGAATGACTGAGTTTCAGTCTTGGACATGAAGGCGTCTTTTACAGGAAAAGCATGGGCAGGGGAGGGAATCAAGGCTTTAACTTCAATCTTTATAATAGTTTCACTGTTACTAGCTACACTATCTGAACAGAAAGTATTTCTTTATTCCTTATTTTGTATATACACCAGCATGTTGAGCTAGTTGTGTGGCACTGCTCAGATACTGATCAGTGTATCAGTATCAGCTAAACAATTTGTGTTGCCAGAAGCATGAAAAGCAGCAATAAACCCAAATCCAAAAGTTGTATTTCCAGAGGTGAATCAAAACATGAAATAGTCCAGAATATGTAAATAACGCATTTCTACCTCAGTCAACACAGCCTTTCCTTTCCCTGCCTCTTCCCACAGAAGACTCACCCCAGTAAAGATTCAAATGCTGGTTTCAGGAGACAAGTGTCCAGTGTGTTCCTTCTTTCCACAGCTGTAGGTGGCAGCCTGCAAAAGAAGAATTTCAAAGAAATAGCAAGAACGAGACTGGGTAGTAGCAACAAGGTAGAGAAACCTGGACATATTAGTAAAAGCTGATTACCAAGTTAACATCACACCAAATTTTTGCTGCCTCTTTCTCATTGTGGCAGGAATACTGTTACTAGTGAAGGCTTTTATCTCATGATGCTGCTCCAAGGGGTCTGCAACCTCCCTTGCTCAGCAACTATCAAAGCAGTCCTAACTAGAGATGACATCTCAGGTCCACCTGCAGAGCAACAGGATGCTTGCGCTGAATCACTCCTGCAGCGATACGTGATAGCATCACCAGCAGTCCTCAAGAGAGGAGAGGGAAGTCTCTTCTGAAGATGGGAATAGACAGCACCATACAGGGCACTTAAAGGAAAATGAGATTCTTGGGGGATAACTCATTCCTCTTATTAAGATTCTTTGGTGATGTTATTACTCTCTTAATAAGGCTAAGATCTCCACTTCTAAGCATATTCCTGCTTGGCAGTTTAGACCAATTAATAACAAATAGGAAGCCCAGAAGGGAGAGTAAAGTTCAGTGGGTGCATTTTGTGCATCTGGGCTGCATTAAGAACAGAAGGATGAAACCAAGTCATTAGAACCATCAGCCAAACAGACCATTAAGGTTAATTGCTTTCAGTAACCTCAAGTTGTCAGTGAATACTGACACTGAGAAAGCATCCTGTGAAATGTACCAGCTGGCCAACTCGTTGCTTTCCAGCATCAGCCTTACAGATGGCATTTTGCAAGATGGGTTTAGAAAGAACAGAGGCTTGCTTTTTAAGTTTTAGCATAGGCACTCACTACTACTACAAACCTAATTGCAGGAACTTACTAGCACAAGATCTGCTTATACATACACTTGCACATCACAAGTGGAATCACAACTCTGACTTATTATATTTTAAGCACAAAAGTTGCCCCCGTAGATCTGCCGATTTTATTTAGGTATAACTCAGAATTGCAGAAATTTGAAAGTTGAAACAGACGTCCTTCCAACAATTCATTGCTTGTTACATACAGCCGTTGTAAGTGGCCATAAATATTAATGAAACACTAGAAACAAAACATGGACAAAACTCCTTTCTGACAGACATGTTATAATTGTGCTCATAACAGAAACAGCCAACAGACACAACTGTACAATAACCAGTTGAACAGGGAGCCTATGAACAAAGGCTATGGATTTCAGTCTCAATCCCTCCCATTTGCCCAAAACCAAACCAACCAAAAACACCCACCACAAAAATACTCAACTGCTGAACTTACTGAGTAACTTCACTAGTTTCATAGGAAGGAGAAGCCCTCACAGAGGAAGTCTGTCCATAAAAGCTAATCCTGCAAAAAGGGAAATGTCACAACACTGTGGTTTGCTATAAACAGAAACCACAACAGAAAGCCATTCGTATCAATTGTATGCTATAAACAAGTCAAATAGAGGTGCATCAATAACTACTTTTAAAAGCTATCACTGTTACCTTCGTAACACCAAAACATCAGTCAGTCCTGGTTGGTTACAGCTATACAAAGGCTAATGGAAACTCAACTTGTTCCGCAATCACTCTGAATTTTAGGTCCCTAGCCACCTGTCCTGCATATCTTGAATATAGTGAAACCTCAATTCCCACAAGGTTGCCAATGGCACTCAACAAATTTGAACTTTCCAAAAGGTGCCCACTACCTCTGCAGTTATTCGCATGTGTAGAGCAGGTCTTTCTCATATCACTTATCAGATACCTAAAGGAACAAGCTAACACTAAACACATGTAGGGTGGGAGGAGATATGGACACAACATACACAAATAAGTTTTCTTTCCTCAGTTGAACACTATTTTCTGTGAAACTCAGGAAGGCTATCTCTGAGGTTCTGACCTCTCCATACAACCAGGTTCAAATCAGCTACTAGGTTTACAAGAGACATGAAAGAATGAACAACAGGAGAGAATGATCACATTAATTCCCTCACAGCACAAAAACAAACCAACCACAAAACAAACATACACAGAGAGAAGTAATCACTTCTGCTCATTACTAGTAAGTAGCAACACAGCAACTCACACCCACATCCCTCATAGAGCCATGAAGGTGTTTGCACTATAAACGAACAAGGCATCATCATACCAGTAGAGGTTATTTCTCCACAGATTTCCATGCAGGATACCATACATAACAGCAGCAGCCAGTATAAAAAACAGGAGAATTCGTTTCATGATTGGTAGATCTGAAATATAAGAAAAACAAAACCAGAAATTTAAATCCAAGTCATGCTATTAACATGAAGTCTTATCTTGAAATCCATGAAAGGAAATCATAAGTACTCCAGTTGTTTATCACCATCACAGATTTGACCAGGGATCACTCTGGTTTGATTTCTCTCCCAGTGATAGGAGTTGAACACTGCTGTGCATCTACAACACATGCATACTCTGCACAAAAGAGGCAATAAAAGCAGCTCACTCTAAGTGAAGACACAGGAGGAAGATGGGCTCTTCCATAAGCCTATCAGAGTAGAAGCTCCTTTCTGGCCACTGGTAGCCCAAAGAAATCAGCCTTGAGTCAGAAGTTGGCCTTTACTGATACCAGCACTACTCATCTCTCTTGTGGCACCAAGTTTTCATGGTAACAGTTAAACAAGCATTGACATTGCAGAAGGCAAATAAGCTGGACGCTGATGAAGTAGAAAAGGGTATGAGTTGCCATGATTTGCTACTATCTTTTTAAGGATCACTGAATATTCTTCAAGTCTGGGTTTGGACATTTAGAGCTGTACTGAAACTTTCTGCTTATACTCTTGTGTCCTGCACAATCTCCACTTCCCAACACAGGCCAGACTTCATTGCTCAAGTGCAGAAAATTGCTATTTTCATACATTGCAAAGAAAGGAAGAGAAGTTAAGACCGACCTAATCTGTGAAACTTAGTTAAATTATGGAGAAATAGCAAAGAAAGGGTTCATTTTTCAAAGAGTTTTCACCTTGTTGCACAGTATAGTAAAAGAAAACCAGAAAGATATCAGAAGCTCATGTATCCAGCAAGACATACTGGGAGGAAAAGCCAAGTTCTGCATGGCTCATATCTAACACACAGAGCTGCCCTTTCAGGAGCTATAAATGAACCATTGTTGGTTATACTTCTGAAAGTCTAAAATAGCCATTCTGGCCACAAGTTACGATGGAAATTTACTCATGAGCTATACCAACTATTTTCACTTCTCCCTCTAACATAGTAAGCAGGTTTGATGCACACAACATATAAACACTTACTTATATATCCTGAAGTATTTTCAAATGAAGGCAACAAACAGCTATCAAGCAAAAACAAGCCATATCCAAACACAGTGATGCACTTTTCAACAGCAGAGCCTTTGGCTTTATAGTTTGGGTTTTTTTCCTTTTTTCTCTCTCTCTCCAAGCTTCTTGTTCTAAATTCCATGTTGCTTTTTAGAGTATTTAGAACTGATGTTATTTTAAACCTGGATTCAACAGCCCTAAGGCAATAAAACTCAAGGTAAATATGCTGCAGATGATTTATAGCAATACATTTTGTGTTAGCAACATCTTAACATCATACCTTGTATTAAAGGCCAAAAAACTCCTAAAGACATTTTCTTATTAGAAATTGAGAAGCAAACTACTGCGACTCACATAGCTTCACTCTTGAAGAAATATCTTACAGTGGACTATTTGTTACAATGACCTGAGCTTAACAAGCCACTGCTTCCTTATTTGTTTTCTTTTACCCCCCATATCCTTCACAGGAGTTTACATGTAGGATCAGAGATGGGATTTTGTAACGGCATCTACCACTAACACAGCCATGCAATGAACAAGCTATAATTTATCAATCTTAAGTATATCCCTCCAGGCTATCCTGCTCTGTTCTAGATTAAACACACATAGGCTGCAGGTGTTGCAATTTCAGCCTTTCATCCCTCCCTTGGAAAGCAACAATCTCCCTTACAGTCCACCACAAACGTTTTTTGACAGTCACTTTCAACTCCTAGAGCAAACCCTGAGTTTTTACAATGATTTTCTAAGAGTCTTGCCCTAAAACTGGAAGAACATCACAATAAAGTTCACCTAGTGGGTTTAGTCAAGCGTCATTAACAGAAACTAGCTCATCATCTTGACCGCCATCATGCAGCACGTACAGGGCAACCAGGTGATGAAGCCCAGTCAGCATGGCTGTACAAAAAGACAGGTCCTGCCTGACTAACCTGATCTTCTACTACAAGGTGACCTACTTAGTGGACCAGGGAAGGGATGTAGATGTTGTCTACCTGGACTTTAGTAAAGCCTTCAACAGTCTCCCCCAGCATCTTCCTGGAGAGACTGGCTACTTATGGCTTGGATGGGTGTACTCTGCCTTGGGTAATAAACTGTATGGTCAGGCCCAAAGAGTTCCAGTGAATGGAGTTAGGTCAAGATGGTGGATGGTAACCAGTGGCCTTCCCCAGGGCTCAGTGCTGGGGCCTGTCCTGTTTAACATTTTTATTAATGACCTGGATGAAAGGATTGAGTGCACCCTTAGCAAATCTGCAGAAGACACAGAGCTGAGTGGAAGCATAGATCTGCTTGAAGGTAGGAAAGCTCTTCAGAGGGACCTAGACAGGCTGGAGCAATGGGCTGAGGCCAGTTGTGTGAGCTTTAACAAGGCCAAGTGCTGCGTCCTACACTTGGGCTATAACTACTCTGCAATGCTACAGCCTTAGGGCAGAGTGGCTGGAAAGCTGCCTGGAGGGGAAGGACCTGGAGGTGTTAACTGACAGTCAGCTGAACATGAGCCAGCTGTGTGCTCATGTGGCCAAGAAGTCCAATGGCATCCTGGCCTGTATCAGGAATAATGCAGCCAGCAGGACTGAGGAAGTGACTGTCTCCCTGTACTTGGCCTTGGTGAGGCCATGAGTACTGTGTTTGGTTTTGAGCCCCTCACTACAAGAAGGACATTGAGGTACTGAAGCACATCCACAGAAAAGCAACAAAGCTGTTGAAGGGTCTGGAGAACAAGCCTTACAAGGAGCAGCTGAGGGCACTAGGCCTTGTGTAGCACAGAGAAGAGGAGGCTGAGGGGAGACCTTATCAGTTTCTACAACTGCCTGAAAGGAAGTTGTAGCAATACGGATGTTGGTCTCTTCTCTCAGGCTACAAGCAACAGCACAAGAGGAAATGGTCTGAAGTTGTGCCACAGAAGCTTTAGATTAGATTTTAGGAAAATTTTCTTCACAAAAATAACTGTTGAGCACTGTAAGAGACCACCCAGGGAAGTAGTGGAGTCACCATCCCTGGAGGTGTTTAACAGACACATCAATGTGGTGCTTAAGGACATAGTTTAGTGGTGGATGGGGCAGTGCTAAGATAATGGTTGGACTCAATCTTAAAAGTCCTTTCCAACCTAGACAACTCCGTAATTTATTTAAAGATACTGTGCTCTTCAGGGGTTTTTTTTCCCTTTCATTGTCAGTAGTTTTACTCCTTCTCGCTTTTAGAAGTTTGTTAAAATGTCCCACTGAAGTGGAAATCAACTGTTTACTTTTTACTCCCTAATTCAATCAATGCATACTTCAGTTAAAGAACAGAACATAAACACAGAACCACAGAACCTTAAGGGTCAAAAGGGACCTTGAAAGACCAACTCCCCTGCCAGAGCAGGACATCCTAGAGTAGGTCCAGGTGGGTTTTTAATGTCTCCAGAGAAGGAGACTCCACAAACCATCTGGGCAGTCTGTTCCAGTGCTCCCTCACCTTCATAGTGAAAAATTTTTTCCTTATGTTTCTTTGGAACTTCTTGTGTTCGAGCTTGTCCTATCATTGGACATCACTGAAAACAGTCTGGCTCCATCCTCCTGACACTCGCCCTTTACGTATTTGTAAACATTAATGAACCAAATCTTCAGATAAAGCTGCTAAATTAACAACTGAGTAAATGGCTGGTTTTACTGACTTCAGTGTAAAAAAAAAAAAATCTTGCTGAAGAGTTAGATGAAACTATAGAAGTGAGAAAAGGCAAAGCTGCCCATAAAAGGTCTTCTGAAAACAAAATTATTATTCATAAACAATATTAATCACAGATAAAAAATGTTCTCTTTATAAATGTTTATAATTTTTTTAGGCTGTACAAATATTTCTTTTAATATTTATAATACACTTTCATATCATTCTATGAAAATGTATTTTAAGTATTTATAAAGATATTTCTACAGCCTAAAAAAAACCCTCAGCTATTAAAACAAGAGAATATAAAAGTAAGTATTATTCTTTGTACAGGATCGTAAGTCATCTGCAAGAACTTGATCTTACTGGCATCACAAAGACGTTGTAGTATGGCTCCCATAACTGAACCGTTGGAACGGTACAGGCTCTTTAGGATGGACAGGCAGGGGAGACAAGGAGGGAGTGTCACCCTCTCTATCAGTGACCAGCTGGGGCTCATGGAGGTCCACCTGAAGATGGATGAGGAGCCAACTGAGAACTTATGTGTCAGAATTAAAGGGAGGGCAGAGATGGGTGACATTATAACAGGAGTCTGCTACAGGCCACCTGACTAGGAAGATCAAGCAGATGAGGCCCTCTGTAGACAGGCAGGGACAGCCTCACATTCACAAGCTCTAGTCCTTATGGGGGACTTTAACCACCGTAGTACCTGTTGGAGGGTGTATGCAATCCAGAAGTTCCTGGAATGTGTTAACTTCCCATTCCAAGAGATGGATAAGGCAACAAGGAGCAGTGCTGTGCTGGACCTGTTCTCACAAAAAAAGCTGGGCTGGTGGGGAATGTGAAGCTCAAGAGCAGCCTTGGCCTGCAGTGACCAGGAAATGGGCAGTGAGGAGGGGACACAGCAAGCTTGCTACCCTGGACTTAAGCAGAGCAGACTTTGTCCTCTTCAGAGATCTGCTTGCTAGAGTACAATGGAATGAAGCCCTGGAGGCACGAGGAACCCAAGAAAGCTGGTTAATAATCAAGGATCACCTCCTCCAAGCTCAGACACAATGCATCCCAACACAGAGGAAGTCAGGCAAAAACGCCACAGATGAACAAGGACCTCTTTGACAAACTCAAAGAGGAAGCCTACAGCAGGTGGAAGCAAGGACAGGCAGCCTGAGAGGAATACAAAAAAATGGTCTGAGAAGCCAGGGATCAGCTTAGGAAAGTGAAAGCCCTGATAGAATTAAACCTGGCCAGCAATGTCAAGGGCAAAACAAAAAGCTTCTATAGGTATACCCGTGATAAAAGGAAGACTAGGCAAAAGGTGACCTCTCTCTAAAAGGACATAAAAGATCCAGTTACCTGGGACATGGAGAAGGCTGAGGTACCCAAGACTTTTTTGTCTCAGTCTTCACCAGCAAGTGCTCCAGCCACACTGCACAAGTCACAGAAGGCAAAGGCAGGGACTGGGAGACAAAGAACCACCCCCTGTAAGAGATGATCAAGTTCAAAACAGATATCTAAGGAATATGAAGGTGCGTTAAGTCCATGGGACTTGATGAGATGCACCTGTGGGCCATGAGGGAACTTCCTGATGAAGTGGTTAAGCCACTGTCCATCATATTTGTGAAGCCATGGCAGTCTGGTGAAGTTCCCATTGACTGGAAAAGGTGGAACATAACCAACCTCCATTTTTAAAAAAGGAACAAAGGAAGACCTGGGAAACTACAGGCCAGTCACTTCTGTACCCAGCAAGATCATGAAGCAGATCCTTCTGGAAACTACGCTAAGGCACATGGAAAATAAGGAACTGAGTGGTGAGAGCCAAAATGCCTTCAGTAAGGATAACTACCTGAACTCACGCAAACTATTTGACGCTGTCCCACGTGACATCATTGTCTCTAAATTGGAGAGACATCAATTTGATGGATATGGATAGTTAAAGGATATGGAATTGTCTGGATGGTTGTACTCAAAGACTTGCCTCAATGGTTCAATGTCTGAGTGGAGATCAAGGACAAGTGGTCAGCATTGGGACTGGCACTAACATGGACCGTGGGATTGAGTGCACCTTCAGCAAGTTTGCTGATGACATCAAGCTGTGTGGTGCAGTCAACATGCTGGAGGGAAGAGATGTCATTGGGAGAGATATTGTCAGACCTGAGTAGTGGCCCTGTGTGAATCTCAGAGTTCAACATGGCAAAGGCAAGGTCCTGCACATGGGTTGGGGCATTCCAAAGCACAAATAGAGGCTGAGCCATGAGTGGACTGAGGGCAACCCTGTGGAGGAGGACTTGGGGATACCACTGAATATGAGGCAGTAACATGTACATTTGCAGCCCAGAAAGCCAACTGTATCCTGGGCTGTATCAAAAGAAGCATGGCCAGCAGCCTGAGGGAGGGGTTTCTCCCCCTCTACTCCACTATCATGAGACCCCACCTGGAGCACTGCATCCAGCTCTGCAGGTACCAACATAAGGAGGATATGGACCTGTTGGAATGAGTCTAGAGGAGGACCACAAACAAGATCAGAGGGCTGGAGCACCCCTCCTATGAAGACAGGCTTAAGAGAGTTGAGGCTCCTCCACAGCCTGGAGAAGAGAAGGCTCCAGGGATACCAGGCTCGAGAGTCACCTTTGAGTACCTAAAGGGGCCTATGGGAAAGCCAGAAAGAGACTTTTTACAAGAGCATGTAGTGCCAGGGCAAGGGGTAATGGCTCCAAACTGACAGAGAGTTAGATACAAGTAAGAAACTCTTTCCTGTGAGGGTAGTAAGGCAGTGTCATAAGTTGCCCAGAAATGCTGTAGGTGCCCCAACCCTGGAAGTATTCAGAACCAGGCTGGATGGGGTTTTGAGCAGCTCAGTCTAGTGAAAAGTATCTCTGCCCATGGCAGGAAAGCTGGAACCAGATGATCTTTATGGTCCCTTCCAACCCAAACCCTTCTATGATTCTATGAATTTTCAGTACCTTATGTAGGACCTTTGCCCTGGCACACACATGAGAATGCAGAATCATTAAGAGTGTACCTAACTCAGCTCTTAGGAACATAAAATTGGTCTTTAACTATATAATTATCTCACCATCCCATCCCCCAATGCCTGGCTTCATTCAGTGCTTTGAAGACAAAGTTCTGTAGTCAGGTCTACAAGTCAGGTCGGGTCTTTTAAGTGAAGACTTTCTTAATCTGGTTTAGTAAACAGAACCATAGCCTTGTTTAGAGAAAAAACTATTCTGTGTGAATTTTTATTGGTGACAGCAATTTCCATCTCTATTTTAAAATAGCTGATCAAAGGAAAATAAACCCCTGTGATCAAACACTGCACTAGAAAAATCCAACAGGCAAAGATGCAAGAAAATAGGTAACTGAGATGACACAGTTCAGACGTAGAATGGCAATCCCGTTCTGGCTTATTTATCACAAGACCCAGCATCCTGATTTAAGCCCATCAACCAGACCAACAGAAGTCACAGGGGCCCTTAGGTCAAGGTCAATCGGGGCTAAGTAGAACAAGCAGGACAAAGCTGGAATTGAACTATTCAGTTTCCTCCTCCTTCTACAAAGACTAGTGATCCACACAATAAAAGGAGTGAGGAATCCAAACACCTCACAATGACAGTGTTTATGAGGCAATCTTCTGAAAACAAGCAAGCAATGGGATGCCTAAGTGTTGTGTAAAAAGACTGACAGGCATTTTTTAACAGAAATCTAAACTAATTTCTGCTGTCCAACTTCCCATTCCTGCCAAGGTTGAGCTACAGTTACAGAACTAGGCAAGACAAACTCTGTTATTCTATTAAAGAGAACTCACAGAGATCAGATGAACAGATGGGTCCACCCTAGTTCCCAAAACTGAGACACATTGAGGTTTATGACAAATTAGGTATATAGGCCCAGAGGCTAACACTTTCTTTCCTTGGTGGAAGTGGGGAACCAATGTCCTCGTCAGAGCTGAATCTTTACATAACAGTAGTCTTTATTCTGCTACTTCAGTAAGTGTGGTATCTGATATGAGTCACTATCTCACAGCCTCTGATTATATTTCAACTTATATACACAGTTAAGGCAGCCATACCACAGAATAATCATGCAGGAAATTACAGCTGTTGAACTGGGAAATCACAAGACTGTACAACTATCACATTTTTCCCCATAACGTTTGCAAGCCTTTCTTTTGCTTTCTTTCTTAAAACTAGGTTATTAATAAAGCAATGCAAAAGGCTTTTCCATCTATCCTACTATTTAGTGTCAAAGACACTTCACAAAACTAAATAGTTAATATTTAACTACAAGTAGTTATGACTAAATTAAATACTACACAGCTTAAAACAATCTTAGCTCTATATCTATGTTTCTGACAGTTTAACTTCTTGGTTCTGAAATTAACTGACAGCATGAGAATATCAGCTCATTCAGACCTCAAATTCCAAGCCTTTAGTTGTAGGGGAGGAAGCGAAGTAAGCTTGAAAATGTGTTCCAAGTGGACCTTGAAATTTAAAGGGATGGTGGTAAAAAGCATATAACCTACCAAAAAGCTCAAAAATGAACATAAGGATTTTTAAGACATAGTCAGTATTTTGTGGGTTTGCTTGTGATCACCAGTCCTGCAGCACTGCTTCCTTTTGGTCAGGATGCAGTACATGCCAGTGGAACACCTACACAGCAGAGGAGGAAGTTTTCTCACATCATTTGTCTCAAGATGACAAAACTCAAGCATATTATGGCACATATCTGTATATTCCTTCTGTCAAGTCCATACACTAGTCAACATTAACACTTCCAGCGCTTGCTCTAAGTCCAGCTTTTCAGTACATCCCCCTCTTCAGGAAGAAAACAGCTATAGTGGACAACACAATAGTACTACAGCAGTCTTAAAGGCACAGAAGTCACCGAGTCGGTCTAGTGCCTTCCCTCATACACTCTTCCCCCCCCTCAACTTCCACTGCTCCTTTTGATTTTAGTTTATTAAGAAACAGAAGACCTCAGAAATATAAAATTCTTCCTCAGGGATCGGTTCTGGGGCCAGTCTGATTAAACAACTTCATCAGTGACCTGGATGAGGGGACAGAGTGTACCCTTAGCAAGTTCCCTGATGACACCAAACTGGGAGGACTGGCTGATTCCCCAGAAGGCTGTGCTGCCATTCAGCAGGATCTCAACTGGCTTGAGAGGTGAGCAGAGAGGAATCTCACGAGGTTCAACAAGGACAAGTGCAGAGTCCTGCATCTGGGAAGGAACAACCCCATGCACCAGGACAGGATGGGGATTGACCTGCTGGAGAACAGATCTGCAGAGAGAGACCTGGGAGTCCTGGTTGATAATAAACTAACCATGAGCCAGCAATGTGCCCTCATGGCCAAAAAGGTCAATGACATCCTGGGATGCATCAAGAAGAGTGTGGCCAGCAGGTCGAGGGAGGTTCTTCTCCCCCTCTACCTCTACTCTGCCTTGGTGAGGCCTCATCTGGAGTACTGTGTCCAGTTCTGGGCTCCTCAGCTCAAGAGGGACAGACAGCTTCTGGAGAGAGTCCAGCACAGGGCCACCAAGATGATTAGGTGAATGGAACATCTTTCATATGAGGAAAGGCTGTGGGAACTGGGGCTGTTTAATTTAGAAAAGAGAAGAATGAGAGGAGATCTTATTAACACTTACAAATATCTAAAGGGTGGGTGTCAGGAGGTTTGGGCATCCCTTTTTTTCTATGGTATCTAGAAACAGGGCAAGGGGTAATGGGATGAAGCTGGAACACAAGAAGTTCCACTTAAATATAAGAAAAAACTATTTCACTGTTCAGGTGAGGGAGCCCTGGCACAGGCTGCCCAGAGGGGTTTTGGAGTCTCCTTCCTTAGAGGTCTTCAAGACCTTCCTGGACGCATTCCTATGCGACCTGATCTAGGTGAACCTGCTTCTGCAGGGGAGTTGGACTAGATGATCTCTAAAGGTCCCTTCCAACCCCCACCATTCTGTGATTCTAAATGAGAAAGAAAGATATATTGGATTTTAGCACAGTGGCCCTGAATTACAGCTGCATTTCTGCCAACAGGGACTTGATTATGAAGTGAGTTTAACAGTATCTTAACTGAAAAAGATTCCTGCTGACATGTCGTGCTACACAAAACCAACAGTTATTCCCGTTTCTAAGGGCCTGCACAAACTGTGACACCACAAAACAGTTTTACTTGTTGAAACGTCATTGGGGACTTCCACCATCACACCACATATACGATCTTTGCAAGCAGTTAAAAGGTTTTTCTTCCACTGGAAGACATTTTCAGGCTCTTTTGGCCTAAATGTATTTGAACAATGGAGGGAATAAGCAGTTCAGGAAGAGACTATTGAAAAACGGAGTCTTCTTCCCCTCGAAGAGCACACTGAAGTAGTCATTTACTGCCAAACCGGTTGCTGTGGAAAAAAGAGATGGTCCTCCTCCAGAAAGTTTCTAATGTTTCTCCCATCATGGGTTTGTGTGGAGCCACTTTTTCCTTGGTAACAGTGGGAGGGAGCTGCAGTGATGTCCCCTGGCTCTGAGGTGGACCTACCTTCAGCCTGGTAGGGCCCATCTGGCACCTCTGCCATCACTATTTAAGAAGCGATATCTGAGGAGGAAGAGGAGGTGTAAGAGTGGTACAAGATGGAGGTGACAATGCAGACCCCACAGTCAGAGAAGGAGAAAAGCAGGAGGAGCACCAGAACAGAGACCCCTCTGCAGCCTGTGATGAGAACAGAGCTGTGCCCATGCAACCCACGGAGGGCAATGGCAGGACTGAGAGCCACCAGCGGCTCAGGTGAGTGTGCCTGGATGGGTACAAGACTGTGTGAGGAGGCAGTCATGGTGCAGGCCATGCTGGAGAGCCTGTGGGACCCAGAGCAGACCCACACAAGAGGCAGAGAGGAGCTGCAGCCTTCAGAATGAGCTCACATCAGAGTGGCCAGTGCAGGGCTGCTGTGTGTGTGAGGTACCCCATGTAGGTGCAGGGAGGACTGGCAAGGAGCCCACCTGCCCTTAGGAGAGATAAAAGACAGGAGCCAGCAGGAATAGACTGACTGAAACCCTCATTTCCTACCCATCTGATCCATTCATGGGGGAAGGAGATAAAGACATGGGGATCAGGGCTCTGAGCCTGGGAAGAGAGGTGGGGGGAAGGTGGGCTTAAAGGGCCACTTGCACTCTTCATCACTGTACCACTCTGTGTTGTTTTCTGTTTGTTATGTTTTGGGGGTTTATGGTTTTGCTTGGTAGTGGATTACATTAATTTCTCTTTTCTTCCCCAATGTGAGCAGTCTTGTCTGTTTTGCCTGGGACCATAAAGTAGCACTTGAGCCCTTCCTGTCCTTAGGGCATTCCAAAGGCCCTTAGTAATTATGGCCAATGGTGGTCCTTTGTTCCTGGATGGGCCTAAACCAGGACACTTCCTAACATTCCCCCTTTCTCTAAATACTGCAGAAGATCTGAAAAGAAATAGCAAAGTAACTTTTTCTCCAAGTACTCTACAGAAAGCAATGATGTCCAGTAGATTTAGTATCATAATAGCAGCAATGTTCAGTACTTTCAGTTAACCCTTACTCTTTATCAGCTACAACACTCAGAACTGTGGCCTCTGCTGACATTAATCTACCGAAGAGATATGTAGACTAGAACTGTGTCCACCTTTGACCTTTTGTATGACTGCACACTAATTCAAGACAAGCTGCAAGGGTTAATAGATTAAGTTTAAAACCCAAGTGCTTGCCACTTTCCCTTTCATCATCCTGCTAAGGGTGAAATCTGTACAAGACATAGCTATGCATTTATTTTGTGGACAATTTGTGATTATTTTATGCCATTTTTTTGTGTTTCAAGTACAGACACCAATATTTTGTTCCTCACCAGAACACACCTGCCAGCTGGGTCAAGAAAGGAGGAAAAGCAACTTAATCAGTATTTTTCATTGACAGTATATTTCAGTTTGCTTCTGTGCAAAATCTTCAAGGAGATCTCTGCATCATTTTCCTTCTTATGTAAGCCTCCAGTCCCTATTTCTAAGCTCAAAAACTCTTCCCACACAGGCCATATGCTTCCCCTTCAGAAGGCTGCAAGCAGGTTGGAATGAGTACAGCTTACCTCTGTGTCTTGGACATAACAGGCAACACAGCATCTATGCCTCTCCAAACCTTTGACTCCAGTCCCACGCTCTCACCTCATTCCTAATACCACCTTTAAATGCAAGGTATCAGCTATGGTGGCCTGTTCTGAAAAACAGGAGTTTGTAGCCTTCCAGGAAGATGTATCATCAATAGGGAGAGTTTGGCAAAAGCTGCAAGAGGCCTGCAGGTCCTGACATACTCTTAAAGTCTTATCACACCCAGACAGTGGCTTCATTCGTTTTTCACTCCTCTGCCCTCTCAATGCCTGAGCACCCAGGAACCTTTACATGTGCTCCACAGAAGGCACAGGAACAGAAAAAAATTAAAGCCAAGAGAAGTTGCATGCACTCATCAGGCTGTTTCTTGGACAGCCTAATGACACATGTACAAGCCTAGGTCAAGTTACTACAAGCTTTTTAAAGCTTATGAAACAGTCCGCCTCTTTTGGCTGCAAAAAACTGTTGTTTCTGTTCTTGGAGGTACTGCAATCAATGACATGTGTTGTTTCACAGAGATATCACTTGTGGGCCTACTGATGCAAAATTTAATGTCATTTAGACTGACACCAAATACTAGCTCTACAGATGAAAAACAGAAGTACAAAGCATCAGCCAGCACATGCTGCCAGAAAAGTCTGAAAAGCAAAATACAGTGGAGCACAGGCACCAGGTATCACTGAAGTGGCCCTTAAGTGGGAGCAGCATTGAAGGAAATTGCCTGATGCTGAGCTAGTTAGTCCTGCTGAGAGACAGAATGCTTTACCTCAAGCTTGGTGCTATCACAGCGTTGCTATGTTACCCTTGAGATCCAGGTTAATATTTTGAATTAGATTACCACAGTGCAAGGTAGATCGCTGGCACCAGCTCAAAGTGACAGCATGTACCATTGCATGATGTAGACACCAAATTGACACGGCAAGCATACAAGAGAGATGGACTGATATTTCTCAGCTGATTAACATTGTTTTTAATTATTTTTCTACTCCAAGATAAAAAAAAATATTCCCAAATGTTCAAAAATGGCTTGGGACACATTCCAACAATGAGCATAATTTTTGTAGCACAGTTAAACACAGTTAACTTGAGTTTAAAAGTCAGCCCTGGATAGATTTAAATCCAACTTGTGACTGAGGGGAAGGGGAATAATAACAACTGCTAGGTTCTCATTTAACTGGTGCTTTCTAAGTATCACATTTCCAGAAACCTTGCCTGAAATTACAATCAAGAATAAGACCAAATCCACAGCCTCAGTGTCTTGCCTGCTTTTGTGCCTTGAGATGAAGACTAGAAGGAAGCAGCCAATTTATGCAAAATTACACAGAAGTTGGGAACGTGACATATGCGTTCCCTGCCTTTCCACAGGCCTTTCCCCCAGCACATATTTTGTCTTTTCTTTCTTCCTCCAGCACACTTGAACACAGACCAACAGTTACTGCCACGACCAGCAGCCACAAAGATGCAGTGTACCACAAGAATAACTACTTCGAGTTCGGTCAAAAGCACGTATGAGCTGAGGTGGATAGCTCTGCTTCCTCAACTCCCAAAGCTTTAATCACAGCAAACACCACTAATCCAGCTCTAACTACAACTATTAAAAAAAAAAAAAGAAAAAATAAACCACAAATACATAGACTTAGCTAAAAAAATTCTTCTAGTCCTGTTGTATTCTCCCAGAATAACCTTTAAGTCTCTAACCAGGCTGCTATTTATATATTACACACCACAGGCATTTGTATAACACTTGGAAAAGCAGAAAATTATTAAGAGAAAGATACACATCCCACTACATCAGTTACTCCTTGACACCTGCTGTTCATTGCCTACGGAGTGCCTGCAGAGTCAGAGGATCAAGGTCAAGCAAACAATCTTCTTAGGTTTCCCAGAAAGAAATGACAGAAAAAAGTGAAAAGAGAAAAGTCTGGAAACAGCCAAATTCATCAGGACTCAAAACATTTCAGCTGCAAACCATATCAACTCAATATTTTTTCCCTCCAGAAACCATGATCAATCTAACAAATAAAGGTCTAACCAGAGAACTTTATCTGTATTATATGGACACATTCACTACAGCATTAAGACTATCTTAACATAAGGCATGCTTTGTCTTCTAATAATGCCTAGAATATCTACAACATCCAGCTCTGCCTGATCTGCAGCCAGTGATTTAACTCCAGTTCTCACAAAAATGACTAGGAATCACAAAACTGAATCTACCATTTAAAGTAAAGAATAATCTCAACTCCAAGCTAAAATAAATCACCAAAAAAAAACCCAACCCCAACCACTCACAAGCAAAGTTAAGGCACTCAAGGGCTGTGGGGATGATGTGGGGTTTTTTTACAAACAGACAAAAAAATCCCCATTCCAAACTCCCTGTTCCCAAAAAAAAACCCAAAAAAAGAAGAAAATCCCAAACAAACAAAACAATCAAAAACCCACCCAAACAAAAACCCTTCACAAGTGAGCAGGATCATTTACTTGCTTCAAAATGTTCCCCCTTCTACATCAAGTCCCAAGTAAATCAGACTAATTTCTCACCTAAGTCATATTGGTATAAATCCTGATATGTACTGGTGTCAGAATCTGTCCCTGAAGAGACACAGGTACTTTTCGTATGACTAATTTTCACAGTAGTATTTGCAGGCCCCAGTCATGATTAAGTCCAAATATGCACCGACATCATCTGATGCCACAGCTCTTTTTACTGGAATTTTTAGTCCCCATATTTTAAAAACCAGCAAGTTACCTTACACAGGTTTGTGTGGATTAAGAGGTCCAGCAAAGATGAATGTGCTCACATCATCATACAGAACTAAGCAGTTTAATTTTCATTTAAATAGTATGCAAAGCATGTCTGCAGTCAGAACTCAAAGATGATTATGTTTACTAATTTTTTGCTGCGTTGCTCCTTTATCTTGCCTCAACAGCTAAAGCTAAATTAACTCAGGGAGAGAAGAAAATGGAGCCAAGGCGTAGTGGTTACCCCACGCTACTACTAAATCTTCGAAGTTTCTCAGGGTAGCAATCCTGCCAGCTCAGGAGAAAGCTGCAGAGCACCAACAGTTTGAACAGTTTCTCTGATAACGTTAATGCCTTAAATTTCCAGTGCTCTCAACACTGCAATTCATACAGTCACATTGCCTCTGGATCTTTAAAATTAATCAGAATACACACCTTAACTGTTAACTACTGTAACTACGCTAAATCCAAACTGACAGTGCCAAACTGGAAAGTCTCTAATACTGTAAATAGTAAGGCTATTTTCAAAAGCCTTCTTTATGTATAGCTTTGTTTTCTTAGCAGTAAAGCTTAAAAAAAAAAATTATCAACAACAAAAAATCCCAAATATAACAAAAGCTTTAATGAGCAACTTCATAACTATGAGAATACTTTTTGGATGTACAGTGTTTTTGAGCTTATAAAGAACTGTTGTACAGGTTACAACAGAGCCTGTATCTGATCCCCTAAAGGCTTTTAGCACTTTGATTTCTTAAATAGGAATACAGGAAAACCTACCACATAAAATATCCAAACAATACTTATTCTGAGGATTTGCCTAGAACCATAAAATGGTTTGGGTTAGAAAGGACCTTAAAGTTCACCTGGTTCTAATCCTCCTGACACAGGCAACAAAATCTTTCACTAGACCAGGTTACTCAAAACCCCATCCAGTCTGGCCTTGAACACTTCCAGGAATGGGGCAGCCACAGCCTTTCCAGGCAACCTGTGCCAGTGCCTCACCACCCCCACAGGGAAGAGCTTCTTCCTAGTATCTCATTTAAATCTCCTGTCTTTCAGTTTGGACCCATTTACCCCTTGCCTTGGTGCTACATGCCCATGTAAAAAGTCCCTCTCTGGCTTTCTTGTAGGCCCCTTTAGATACTGGAAGGTGGCTTTAATGTCTCCCCAGATCATTCCCTTCTCCAGGCTGAACAGCTTAAAGTCTCTCAGCCTGTCTTCATAGGAGAGGTGCTCTAGTCCTCTGATTATTTTCATGGTCCTCCTCTGGACTCACTCCAATATTTGAAGAGCTAGGAGATACAGAGCATAGTTGAAAAATGTGTCCCGAAGAACATTTAACGCAGCACAAAGTCCTAACTGATATGTTTTCTCTGAATGGGAAGGGTTTTGCCAGTAAGTCTGCATGTGTTAAAACAATTTTTTAAAAAAAAATGTTATTCATTTGTAAGGTAATGAGCTTTCCAAGGGGAACGAAGATGCAGCTGTATCTGACTTCAACATTCAGAGTATCACTGTGTGTTTTCTTAGACAAAGCTGAAAAAGTCAACAATAAAAACCCAGGAAAAAAGTTATAGATTAAAAGACAAAAAATAGTACTGGAATTCTTCACAGGGCAACTATCAATTGCTGTAAGGGAACTCTGCTCCTTAGGGAAAAGTTTGCACAAGTTCATTTACGTATTTCTGTGCGTACAGAGCTATAACAGCGCACATTGCAGTACTAACTTTTAGTGGGTATTCATCCAATAGGGGAGTTCACAACCTTGAATTATGCACCTTAGTTTCCTTACCTATACACGAGAAAAGCTAATTATCTCTGATGGTAATCTTCAGTTGCCATCTGTCTGAGAGGAAAGCTGCCTAAATTAGTCAGTAGGGAATGCTGGGAAGGCTTACATGCTTTTCTCAGTGCTGCACAGAGATGCCCATTTAAGACTTTGACACCTCAGTCTTCACTGAAGGTTAAACAAAATCTATTCCCTTCTCCAAAACTGAAAACTGGTTTATCACTGTTTTGGGATGGAGAGGTTCTTTGTTGTTTTGTTTGACGGTTTTTTTTGGAGGGCAGACTTTTTTTTTCTTGGAAAAAAAAAAGAACAGGCATCCCTAAAACTGACAAATCAAAGGTGCATATTTTTTCCCACCCACACATCCTCTTTCACCATCTCATTGCCCTCCTGCTGGGGTTGCCCTGTAATGGCTCAAGAGCCTAGGAGTCCAGCTGAGAGTCAGGAGGCTGAGCCTTCCTGCCAGAGGTAGGCTGCAGACATGTTGCCCAGTCCCTTCTGCAGCACCATCTGCTGCATATATCCTCAGCTCCCTCCACCAGTGTGATTTGTTACTTTCCAAGCCAAGTCTGGTTTGCTGTAGGTGAAACAGTGTCTATTTTTGCTGTTGGAGTCTCAGTTTCAATAGTCCTTAAATACTCCAGCAAAACAAACAGCAGTTTTGTCAGGACTGTAGTATTTTTAAACAGATTAGCTGTTCTCCCCACCTGATATTCACAAAACACTGTATTTGGCCAGGGTTGTACATGCAAATATCTCCTCTGAAGAGAAGAAAGTAACAGGTAAGCCGTGAGATGGTACAAGACTCATCTCTCCGTGAGTCACAGCAGGGGAACGGACTTATTTTGTGGCACAGATCCACTCTACCATAACCCAACTGGTCTATGCTGCAGTGGGGATGGAACGTGAAGTCTGATATTTGCTTCAACATAAAGCTAGACATCCTCTAGAGCAAGATATAGTTTAAGCAGGACACACTGCATTACCTGTTGACATCTTCTCCTTGCTACCCTGACCACACGAAATTCAGCTAAGCCTCCAGCATCCCTGTGTCCTATCAGATTGCTATTCACGCCGCAGACGACACACAACTCCACTAGAGCATGAAATGCAGTACAGTAAAAGGCTTTTTGTTCTGTTCTATCCCATGTGTTCTTAGCATGAAATAAGATTTATGCAATCACATCCTGTATGCATGCGTGCACGTCCCTTCTTCCCTACAGAACTTTTGAGCCCCTTTTGGCTAATTTTAGTTAAATTTGACAAGAGGCTAGGAACTGCACACATTTGAGACTTCCACAAGTTTTGCAAAAATAAACAGAGAGCCGGGTAGAACAAACAAACCCTATAAGCTCATCTTTCTTTGACGATCAGAAAGTCTGCCTGCAGAAAGACATCAGAAACCTGGTTTGATTATCTCTGCTTCCCACTTAAGATATTCTAAGAGCCTCTGGTCATTAAAAAAAAAGTGCTAAGATTAAGATTTTTTAAAGCCTTGCACAAACATAGGTGAGTGGGGAAATTTGGACACACAAGTTCAAACATTTAAAATATCCTTTCAGTCACTTAATAGTGTTACCTGACTTCAGTTACTCAGCTTTGAAAAAAGTCACTCTGGCACCTGACAGTATTTATTATAGGAAATATTCTCTGTGAAGTATGAAGAGATGCACGCTCTACTTCACTTTCTGCATTCTTTTCAAAAAGCTCTGAAAAACATTCTCAGTTGAGATTAGAAATCTGTAATACAAAATCCAGTGTTTGAGGCTAAGTCAAGTAAGATCAATTTCACAAGTTGAAAACAAATTAAGTGCCACTAGTATGAAGAAAAAAACCAATGAAAATAGCTATTCCATTTGATTTACTCCAAGGACTAATGAAGTAGCAGTATTTCCTCAACGTGCATTGCAAGAAAAGACACTAAGACTTGACAAACTGTACAAGTGGTATTTACACTGACCAGTATTTTAAGCATCTGGCCACTCAAAACACAGCACACACACCCAACCTTGTGCTCCACTGCACAAGGTGAGCAACACAGGCACAAAAAGTGCTGTGCTACGTGAGATCCATAACCTTAGCCCACTAGTCTGCCTCCAGCACTGACAGAGTGAAAAACTATTTAGCAACAGCAAATTGTGGGCATTTTGTGGTTCATTCCCCTTATCCACACATTGCTTTTACAACATCTACAATTGTTTAGTACAGGACTTGGAGAAGAACATCTCTGCCTACTCCTCTTAGCTACTTTTTATGGACTTGCCTATATCTACACTTCGGTAGCAGGGTAGAAGAAAAGGACAAGAAAACCCACCAAAGGAGATTGAATTGGCACTGCTCCATCAGAGCTGCTGAACTGCGAGGCAGTTCACTACTGACAGAGTCTTGGGGCCCTCTACTTCTTAAGAATGTGCATTAAAATTGCCACAGGTAGTTATAAAATTGGGGAGGGGAGAGGACAGGTTTATAGAATTTTCCAGATTTTCAGCTGAGGCAAGTAACAAGCACCCTGTCTCATAAAACATCGCAAAACATTTGGGCAAGAAGAGATAGCTGTAGTTTTCCCCTTAACTTCCAGCAGAAAATAGGCTTTTTGCAGCTAACCAAATGAGAAGGCAGTAACTTGTCTACACAAGAAGCTTCATCAGGACTAGCTACCACATGCTAGAAAGTCTCATAGACATTCACGAATACGGACAAATCCTAACTTGCTCTGATGCTTCAGGAAGTGGATTTAATATTATGGCTCCACTTCATCTTGTGCAAATTTTACATTTAAACCTGGTCTCAGTCCCACACAATGACTTCAGATTACCTGAAGCACTGTGAAGGTGGAGGTGATAATGTTTCCAGGGTGCTCAGACATGACACTGGCAGAGGATGTAGACAGGCAGGTTCAAGAACTTCAAAGAAACCAGAAATATCCATTTTGACTGACAAAGGATGAAGAAGGTTGTAGTTTCATTCAGCAACCACAGTTCTTAAGAAGCAAGCACCTTCCTCTCTCCTCACTGCAGAGAAAAAAAAATCCCACAATATCCCTTGTATTATGGCTAGGGTCCTCATACGCTCCCTGCCTTAAACAGATCATTTCCTACACACAAGGCCATCCTGCAGCCAAAAGATTGTCAGTGCAACACCTGCAACAATTAGCTGCCCA
The DNA here is from genome assembly GCF_028858725.1 of Colius striatus. NCBI lineage: Eukaryota > Metazoa > Chordata > Aves > Coliiformes > Coliidae > Colius > Colius striatus. The sequence continues at coordinate 117,500,814 of NC_084759.1, forward strand.
GGAGGGAGCTACATACACCAACTATCACATTATAAAAAAGAAAATAAGATCATGGCAAAAACACAACTTCAATTCCTTTTTCACCCTGGGAAAGGGACTCCTCCTCCCCCATCCCACACGCGGTATCATTTGTATTTCATGCAAACGCACACGGTATTGACTATTCAGTGGCCAGTACATATGCATGTTTCCTCTGTCTAGCTCTGATAAGGCTCTAGGGTGAGCCAATGACATGCGACTCACACCATTCTCCATTTGCCGCTGGCCACAGACCTCTGAAAAGCAGTAACGAAAGAAAGCAGCTGGCTACTGCTGCACTGCATCAGTCTGCAGATTCAGTCTAACAAAGAGCTTTTCTGAGCCGTGCAGCACCTGATCTTTAGTGTTTCCAACCTATGCTCACAAAACCTAAAAATCTGTTCTTTTACAAGTTAGTTAAAGAGTCTTGTTGAAATCTAAGACTGCTAGCCACCCACCTGAAAGTTTATTACTGGCTAACGGGGCCCAAAAGAAAGCAATACTCCTGCTAGGGGAATGGAAACTTGCACTGTACATCAACAGATGTTAAGAAGAGCTTCAGTGATTAAGTCTGAACTTCATTTAAATCCTGTCTGCTCTTAAAACCAGTTCCTTTATTATTCCATTCCTGCCCTCCTAACAGGAGGGAGGATTGGCTTCGTGACTTCTCAAGTTTTCCAGTCTTCCCTTCCCAAACAGGGCAAGTGGAGGCTATTCCAGTTCTTGCTTTGCTCCTCCTGGCTCCCCACAGATGCTGGAATGTAAGGAATAACTCTAGCTTTACTGCTGCTGCTGGGGCTGGGAATAGAGGAAATGCAGAACGGTTACACACAAACTTTGGGTATTATCCACATGATGCTTAAAATTTGCTCACTCTGTTTCAGTACTGGAAAGGGTCTTCTTCTTGAGATATCAAGGCTTCACTTTTGCCTTCAAGACCAACGAATGACTGACTTTTAACACTGAAGAACCACTCTACCTGAACAAAATGAACTTTTAAAGGACATATTAAAGATAAGGTACAGAATATATAGCAGAAGCACTACTGTGAAGTATTTTACCACATTCTACACTTGGCTTTGCTCAATTCATTCTTCATAAAGGTAGTGATATCTCATGCAAGCCACACGTCCCCTATTTTTGCTTCACAGCACACACTAGCTAAACATTGCCCACCACTTTTCAACCTTTCTGTAAAGATAGCAGCTACTGATATCAGTGATTATTACACTGAACTGCAAAGCGAGAGCAGATTAATTCCCACGTACTACTTGTAAAGGAAATAACATCTTGCGCGTCACATTTTCCTCCTGGCCTCAATACACATCAAGAAAAGCTGAAGTTTTAGGTTCTTCTGTAGATGGAGAATAAAAGAAAGATTTAACACCTCAAGATGTTCACATACCAAATAATAAAGAAGTTTTGTTTTCATTTCCCTTGAAGTCTATGAATAGGTACAGAAGTAGTCATATGCAACAAAAATAGAAGAAACTGTATTCTGCTACAAAGATGGTAGAAGAGTATGAACTAGAAAAACAACCTGTACACTCAGTTACCCCATAAATTCATTACCAAATATTATTTACTAAGTTCTCTATAAGGCTGGAGAAGTTAATGAACAAATTATTCAAATAAATGATGAGCTGTAATAAGTTGGCAATTAAATTCCTCTTAAATGCATAGTGCAGCTTCCAATCAGTTTTAGCTAAACAATGCAAGCATCTGCAAAAAGATTTTTCAATTAATCTTGAGCCCATTCCTAAAATGCACTTTACTGGGAAGCCACAATAGAGTATCTCGCCTCACACACACACACACACAGAGTAAAAGCAACCTTTCATGTGGATAAGCAAAACAACTTTAATGTTAAAGACCAAAGACAGACAAACCAAGATCCTCTGCTAGAGTTCAAGTCATATCTTGAAGAAAATATAAAAAATTAGAGTCTTTCCTCACAAGCTTCTTTGAATCAGTGGTGTGGACTGCCTCATAACAAGGATGGTCTTGCAAGTAACGTCTTCAAATGATTCATCTCATTACATTCTCTTCCAGACCAAAGTACTTGAACCAATCCACAGCAACATACAAAGCAACAGGCCAAACAGCAAAAAAAAAACCATAAATCAGCTAAAGCAGATTTATGAGAACTTTTCCAAGCCTGTCCTGGGAGGACAATACCAAACAATACTAACCATGTTGTGCCCAGAAACTAACAAAGAATATAAGTCTAAAGCGTTAATAGCACAAAGACACTATCCTTAATAAAGACTCTTCCCACTCCCTACTGCCTTCTATCAAAAAATGATCACACAAGGAAGAACGCAATAATCCAAAATGCTCTGCAATTGTCTCTGCATGTAAGCTTTCAAAAATCTGAGGAAGTGGTAAAGAAGCAGCAAGCACCTCAAGAGCTCGCCACTGAGAATGAGCCCCATCACCACATTGGCTGCTGTATTTCTCCTCAGCGAAGCAACTCCCCTGTGTAATTGCTAAAGCCATTATTTATCAGCTTATGCAGCACACATTAAAATAACGCCTTGCCAATCACCTTGTCTAGTCAAAACACAACTCACCTATTTCCCTTTCTTCTTTATGACTTAGGATGCAGGCACTTGTGATCTTCCTGCCAGCTTTCAGGTTTTGCAGTCCTGCCTACACAGCTCCTCTCATGCACACTTCCCCAACAGACAATTGCTTCTACAGAGAAACTTTCCCCCTGGTTTTGACAGGGTGGGGTATTTGGAAACTAGGAGTTCTGTGAGCCTCAGAGGATGATTAGTACACTCCACAAGCAGGAGAGGTCTCCTACGGCCAAGGTGACTTTCAGGTAGACCATGGGACTTACCCACCTTTAATACTGCTGCTTTAATAAACAGCTATAAGCTTAAAAAGTAACCTAACTGATTCCAGTTCAGCAGAGACAGACATGCTAAAGAAGCATGTCTCCACGAAGCTGGAAGGAAAGATCCAGAGATTTGTTTCATGTAAGTGGGAAGAAAAACTAGGATATGGCTGGTGCAATCCTGCCTATGGAAGAAAGTGTTTTAGTTTCAGAAATGTCATTTCTGTGACCCAATATTTCATATTCTGAAATGGACGGGCAGGAAGCCTCACTCTTACATATTTCCTTTTCCTTTTCGCCCTGCCTGAATTTAGATTATTTTTTTTAAAGTTTAGGAGTGATCTAGTCCAGTAGCATGCCATTCTCCACAAAGAAATTACATATGTTTATGTATATTTACACAGTTAAGCTACAATAGAATTGCTAGGTTAAAACAAATAAGCTCATCCCATTGCAAAGTTCATCCTTTCTAAACAATTTTGCAACCACAGCATATGCAAGAACAGCTCAGCATAAAGCAGATGAAGAAGAAACAAAAACAGAAGAAACTTGCACAGAGAGGACAAAAGCCATAAATCCCAAAAGATATACTGTTCATCTCACTGGAAATCTTAATTTGAGAAACGACAGCAGGACTGATCACACGGCTTGTAATAACTAAAATAGAAACACTACCCCTGCTGCCAATAATAACCTAAAGCCTTTAAAAACAACAAAAAACCCAAAACATAAAATTCCCAGGGTTTGTTTCTTCTCCAAACTACAAGTGGTGGATCTGCATAGCTTACGGCAGAGTCTACCCACAGAGCCATTGTTCCTTCCCCTAGGCCTTCGGGATTTCCAAGGGGCAGCCCCTTCTTTTCGGTAACCCCGCTAAAAGCAATCCTTTACGGGAACCTGCCTGACCAGCAGCCATGGCAACACAGTGGGATTACCAGACCTAAGCATCTTAGCAGAAGCCATGAATCTCCCCTCAAATTTTACTTACGGACCGCAGCCGTCCGCCGCGAGCTCAGCCGGCACACTCCCCCTGCGCGGGGCTGTCCTGCCCACGCGAGCCCGCTTTCCCTCCCGCCTTGCCTTGCCCTGCCCAGCGCCGGAGCCTCCACCGGCCCTGCCCCGCGCCCCCGCCCCGCGGCAGCGCTTGCCGCCCGCAGACACTCACGGCACGCGGGGGGCCGCGGGGCGGCGGCACGCGGTCCGGGGCCGGCACGGCGGCCGGCTCAGCGGCTGGGGCCGGCTCCGCCTGCCGCCCCGGCCCAGAAGCACGGCTGCTCCGCGAGCCGGGGTTGAGGCGCGCGGCTCTCCCTCTCGCCGCGGCCGGCGGGGTCAGGGTCGGTCCCTTTCCTCGCCGCTGCCCGCCGCCCCGCGCAGCCCCCGGGCCGCCTACCTGGCGGCTGCCCGCCCGACCCCTCCGCGGCGCGGCTGTTTCCTCCCGCACTGCTCGGCGGCGGCTGGGGAGAGGCCCCGCCGCCCTGGGGGCTTTTCACCGTCCGTGAGCGCCAGCCGGCCCCGCATGCGGCCCCGGCCAGCGCCTCAGCCCGGCCTCTTCTTCGGCGCAGAAGATCCCCCGCGCGGCATCAAGCACATCCAAATACCGCCGGCAAGCCGGGCGGCAGCGCTGCTGCGGCTTGTGTCAGGCTCATCCCCATCGGTAACGGGGTCCCTGCTACGCCGCGATGTAAATTTTTAGCAGGAAGTTCCCAGGAACCTCTGGGAAAGGGCTGGGACATCTCATCTCACCAGCTCCCAAGCCGATTAAAATTATATTCTCTTCAAAGGAGGCTTGTAGAGGCAGGCTTTATCCCTCTGCAAGTTCAATTAATTCCTTGAACGCTTCACCGAGTAACACGCTGAGGGACCGGGATAGCAAAGCTCTGCCTTTGAATATGTGGTAATTTACACTGAAGAGTAGTGCTGTTGGCAGCTGCTACCACCAGAACTTACCTGAAGGAGGTTTTAAAATTAGAAGCACGCAGAGACTCTACACGAGGTTAGCTGGAAGCTCTCCCATCTGAAAGAACACAAGAGCGCGGTGAGTGTGGTCTCACGGCGGAAACGCCGGCGCACTCGGGAACAATCGCTTCCAGCATACCCAGACCTACGGGTTTAGGCAGCCCCCACACGATCCTCGCTCAGCCTATGCATGTTTACAGAGCTAGCTACACTTTATAAAGCAGGGGTATTCACTTACCGGTTGTCGGCGGGGCGGGTATTTTATCGCTAAATCATCCGAGACAAGAAGACAAAACTTGTCGCTTCTTATTTGGGCGGTCCCGGCTGTTGCTGGCAGCCTCTCGGTAGCTTCAGCCTTTTTCCTGCACGGTGGTGTTTACAATAAAGATAGAGTTTGTTTCAGCTGAGGCCTATCTGCAAGAGAAAACGTAAAAGCAAGCACGTTATGTGTTTAGACAGAGTTGTTATTTGCCTCGAGTCTGATGAAATTCCTTCTCGATTTATATCAAAGCCTTCCAGCAGGAGGAGAGACTCACGTGAAACTAAAGCGCACTCTGTCTCCCCCACAGCAATAAGCGTATCCTCTAACTGACTCCCACTTGCAGCCGCAGCCACCGTTCCTCCTCTTCCCCCGTCCCCTCTGCCGCCGGTTCGCCGAGGGCCGCAGCCTTTCGCCTCCGCGCCCGCCCCTACAGCCATGGGGGTGGGAGTCCTGCAAAGCAAGGGGCCACAAGCCGTCGCTACAGGAGCCTTTCCTGCCCCTGCAGGAGCTTCCCTAGCCTCACCCTCCAGGAATTAACACCTAATTAACAAACTGAATGTCACCTGGCAGGTAGGATAGAAGCCAAGCGAGCTGAAAGCCACAGCACTTATTTCAGATGTAGGATTCTTCCTTCCTACTTTGCTCCCTTCTAGCCAGCCCCAGCGAAAGCTATTAGGGGAGGAACCAACGCCTCAGCAGAGCTGCTACTAGGGGCAAAATGAAGCCTCCACCCTGGATGACCGACTCAGGAGAGAAGCAGGAGGCCCCTGGAAAACCTCTCCGCTCTACAGCACCCAGCCGTACAGGATGGGGCATTACACTATTAAAAAGAAAGTTGATAAATAATTCTGTCAGTGAAAAAGGGAATACAAAAAATCAGTGTGCTGCATCCGTGTTGTATTTTGCCCAGAGGAGTGTTTCATGTCAAAAGAAGTCTGAATGGTTGTTAATTTAATTGGCCTCTTCCAGATTATAAAAAAATATGATCCTGACCACTTCTAATCTGAAGCTTTTCTATAGGGTGCTTCAGGGAGCTTGTAGTATGTTTTTAGCTTTGTATCAGAAGAAGATGCTTCCTTTATTGGAAGAGGAGCTTCTTGGTTTACTGATGGTGACTACCAGAGGGGCAGTCTGTTCTCAGCAGCAGTTGTATACAGCCTATATGTAAATGTAATAAAAAGAACAGATTAAAAGCAGGGAGATGTTGTCTATTCTTAAGGGACTATCCCACTCTGCTGAAATGGCTTTCAGCCTTCTAAACTGGGAAGCAAGTTCAGTCCTTTGTAATTTGTCTTCCCTTGAGCTAAAAAATTCCTTGGTACTTTTGCCCCCTTCCCTCAAGAGGTTCCTCAGGTCTTCATCCTTCACATCTGGGCCTTTAGAAAACCAAGCTGCCTCAAAGGATGTAGCTAAATGATCTGCCTTCTACAATTAGTTTATTTAACTCTACTTTATCTTTTACCTTTTGGCACAAAGACAATTTAAAAAATCATTAAGGTTGCACAATGAAGGAGTCAGAAGTTAGGAAATACCAGAAGATGGGTTATGCAGCTTCACGTTAATCCTCTTGCTTGTATGTTTCAGGACAGTCTGAAATTATGTAGTCCATCTGTAACGGAATATATTTTGCAAGGCCTTGCCTTTGTTGAGGATACAGGATGGATTTACTCTTGGGATGTGCCAGAGTTTTGCAGAAGAAGATGCTATGACTAATCACTGCAGAGAGGCATAGGAAACCTTGAGGAAATAGATGCTATTCCTGCCTCTGTTCCAGACAGGATGCACGTGCTGCAGCTGCATCTTTTGTGCATGAGTTCATGGGCGTGAGCTCATTTTGCACTACCTAATCTGGGTACTGGTAACAGCCCAGCATGGATCTTTGGGCAGGCTGAAAAACTTAGGGGTGAAGAACACAAAGAACGTGCTGTTAGCAGGACAGAGACGCTGGCTCAGAGAGATCAGCTCAGGTTGCCAACAGACCTCTGAAGCTAGTTAGACACATGCAAAGTTCCTATGGTGAAACTACCTGGTGACTTAGAAGAAGCCATTTGATTTTACAGCTGGCTGTGTGTTATGTGCTTGTCAATTTTCTGGGAGTCTTGGAGGAGGCATCTAACTCTAAGGAAGGGCTAAGCATTCACATTTGCAGCCCAAGTCCATATGAGGTGTAGTGCTGCAAGCAGGGGACCTGTTGCTCACAGTATTATCCCTTCCATTAAAGGCCGTGTGTGTAAGACACAAAGAATTTTATCTAAGGCATACAAATACATCTCTATCTGGAATAGGATTCAGGATTTTGTAGTTTAACTACATTGCTGAAGTAATGTAATAATCTAATTTGCAATAATGTAATTTCACTTCAGTTTCTTCTGGCAACTGTAACTGTCCAAGGCCAGCAACAGAATGAAAGCTGGTGTTTGTTGTCATCTAAATGTCGAACTAAACTCAACGAATCAAATAGCAATTTGAACAACTAATATAACACAAAAGAAGTTTAGTTTCTAGGTGCTTTCAAAATGATCTGTACCAGCAAGAACTTAATAACTAATGAGCAACACCTATGAATTTATTTGGCAGAAAGTATAAGGGTTTGCTCCTTTGGTATATGGTCTATTGCACACAAATGGTATCAACAATGATTTGATAGCAATGAGTAGCTTTTAAAATGCTTTGGAGAAGGATGATTAGCAGGAAGTCAAATGAACCCTCCTGCAAGCAAAAACAATACGTGTGACCAAAGAGTCAACAGATTTTTTTTGTTGGTTTTTTTGCTATTTCAACTGAAAATCAACACTCCTGAGATACAAACCTCTCCCCAGCCCAAACGTAAAAGCCAGAGAAACCTTTAAATGCAAAGCAATAACTAAAACAAAGCCAAAGAAAATTGGAGTCATGTTTTAGTTCCAGGAAAAGCTACGTACCTCCTGAGTCACCAACAAACTAAGAAAATATTACAGCCAGACTCTACCCCAGCTTGCAAAACCAGAAAAAAACAAAACAAAAACCCTAAGAGAAAAATTACAGGAAAGGGAAGGAAAACCTGATGAACATGGGAAAAGCAAAACTGTGGAGAACATGGAATAAACAGAATGGAAAGTTGCTGCATCATGAAAGTGATTTCCTCCCCCAACAATCTAATAAGCAAGATGATTAATCAAGCTCTGTGTATGCAATGCACCACGCAGTTTATCAGACACTTCTGCTCCTGGAATTAAAATGCCACAGAACTGTCTCCCTTTATTAATTACTTTAGGAAATTAATGCATTTATAGAAATACAAACTGTCACATCCCTTCTCCAGTCATTTTCTAGCTTTAGTACCTACCGTAACAGTCTGGTCCTGATCTTCATGTCACACCATGAGAACAGCCCCAAGACCCATACATGCCCAAATCTCTTCTACTGTGGTCCTGTTCTGGCAGGGGGGTTGGACTAGATGACCTTTCGAGGTCCTTCCATCCCTTAAGAATCTGTGATTCTGTGATCCCCAAAGCCTTTCTCAGCACAAATCTGTTTAGTAATTTCTCTCAGTCTCCTTACCCAGGATGCTAGGTAGTTGCTCTCCACTGCACTGACTGCTCAAGCTGTAGAGAGCACCAGTCCTCACGTACCATGTTTAGTCATTAATTTGTGGTTGCATGATATATCTTCCAAAGACTCTTTGCCAGAAGAAAACTTGCTAAAGCCTGTCCCAAGAGCTTTAAAAATTCTGTTTATTTGCTGTAGGACAACTCATCAGAACCTACAATATTTTTCAGGAGTTCACAGAGTGCAATCTCCACCTAGGTCGAGGTCAGTTTTTCAAGACCTGGTCAACCAAAGAAGTGCCATTAGGCCATGATTGCTCTTCTTGTCTCTAGGGATTGCCTTTTCTGCGAAGTGCAGAGTGCTTTCTCCTGCCCCAGGCTGTGCGATGCTCCTGTACTCCACCTCAGAGAGAGGACACAAGCAAACAAAACATAGGATGGCAAGAAATGTCATGAAGGTAACACAGGTAGGCTGAGACAACCTTCCTGACAGCCAAAACAATGCCGTCTGAAGTGGTGAGCAAGGTGGTAAAGCACTATTTGTCAACTAAAGTGAAGCCTCCAGAGCATCTATCTATAAGAGCATCTGCAAAGCCATAAAGAAATACATTATCCAGTAGGCACTAAACATCCTTGTGCTTCACTGGGCACGTGCAGAGGAATAAATAGGTCAAAACACACTCATTTGAAGAGCATTGCAAGCAAAACAGCAGGATGCGGAAGGGGAAAGGCTTTGCAGAATTATGGAAAGTGTGTACTGAGCAGCTAGTGATTTTCACCAAGTCACAAACAACATTAAACCATAGATTCCTTCCCTCCATTTGTTGCTTTTTTTTTTATTAAACTACACTGCCACATGGAACTCAAGATAAGTCTCCCACTTGTCCCCACCCTCACATCCTTCCAATGAATGCTGGTTCACTGGCATGATTCCACTTCTATGTGCATCCAAGGGTAACTCAAAGTGAAGCTTGAAAGCACTGAAAGCAGCACTTCCCTCAGGGAAAGGGAACAAGACCTGATGCTTCCTCCTCTGGCTGGAGACAAACTGAGGATCCAGTCATTCCACTCATCTGACTAGGACATGGCAATCCCCTCTCACAGGCACAAAGTAGACTGCTGTTAACTGAGGATGCTGGCTGTGGCGTCTGGCACCAGGGATGTCTAGGAGGAGAGGTGAGGTGGTTCACAGGAGCCAGTAACCAGCCTGCAGTGTCAGAGACACCCTCATTTGCAGCCTGTTGCTAGGTCACAGCCCCAGTGCCAAATGCAGGTAGGCCCTGAGCTCAGAGAGAACAAGAAGTCCTTGAACCAGTGGCTCTGAGTCCCTACCCACTCAGCCTCATGTGCTTGGATGCTTGATATAAGCTGCTTCTGTGTCGTGGTTTGGCCCAGCTACCACAGCAGCACCACGACAGTCTCTCGCTCGGTGCCCCCATTCACCCCCACCCTCGTTAGGATGGTGGAGGCCCCAGCGAAATGGGAGTAAAAAGATAACCAAAGTTGTTGTGGATTGAGACAAGGGCAGAGAGGGCTCACTGCCCATTACAGTTCTGGGCAAAACAGACTCCAGCACTCAACTTAGAGAGGAAAGTAGGAAAGTTTATTCTACAAGAAACAGAACAGAATAAAAACAAAAAGGGAGTAGGATGATGAGAAAATTACAACCAGCACTTTAAGATCTCCCTCCCCCATCCCTCCTTTCTTCCCAGGCCCAGCTCACTGCTCCCCATATCTCTACCTCCTCCCCCTTCAACGGCTCAGGAGGGCAGGGAGTGGGGAATGTGGTCAGTCTCTCACAGATGGGCTCTGCCGCTTCTCTCTTCTCAGATGAGGACGACTGCTGGCATTCTTCCCCTGCTTCAACACGGGGTTCCTCCCTCGGAACACAGTCCTTAACGAACTTCTCTGGTGTGGGTTGTTCCCAGCAACTGCGGCTTCTGCCTGTACAGGGTCCCTCACACGGGACACAGTCCTTGGTGAATATCTCTGGCCTGGATTCTTCACCGCGGTTGCAGTTTCTGCAGTTACAGGATCCTTCTCTCGGAACATGGCCTGCTCCGGCCATAGTGATAAAGGGTCCCTCCTTTGGGACATGGCCTCTTCCAACCATAGTTTTAAAGAAGAAAATCACTGCTCCTGGCTCAGGGTCTGCAGTGAAGTGGTTGGGTCTCCCCCCACGGGACACGGCCTCCTCCGGCCATAGTCACTGTCCCTGGCTCGGGGCCTTTAATGAAGTGAATCGCTGCCCCTGGTCCAGGGTCAGCTTTAGCAAAATGAGTGTCTGCCCCTGATACGGGATCATTATCAAAATGAGTCTGTACCGCTGATGCGGGGTCTTTAAAGAAATGAAAATAAATCTCAGCTTCACCAACTCTCTCGATAGAATGCAGGGGAGTCTCTGCTCCAGCACACCTCCTCCTCTCTTTCATCACTGACCTTGGAGTCTGCATGGTTGTTTCTCTCACTGTTCCTACTCCTTGTGCCACCACCAGCCAGAAGAAGAAGAAGGAGGCGAAGAAGAAAAAGATGGAGGAAGATGGAGGAAGATGGAGGAAGAAACCTCCTCTTCCGGCTTCTTCTTAAAAAGTGATTGTGGAGGTGTCTAATTGGCTCAGTCCCAGAAGTGGGTCTGGCTCAGAGCAGGGGAGAGTTGTGAGCAACTTCTTACAGGAGCAATCTTTACAGCCCCTTCCCCCTTACCAGAAAAGGCTGTCCTGTCAAACCATGACATTCGGGAAGATGAAATACCTGTCCTTTCATCATAGCTCTGTCATTCCTATAGTATCATGCCAGAATTCAGTGATCCTTGTCTCCTTCCCATAGAGAGGCCAGCATGTAAGGTGCCTTTGCCATATCAAGCACAGCGTAATGCCCAGTATCTTTCTCTGTGCATTTTATGAAAACTGCCTTTCCCACTGGCTCACTATTGCACAGCCTATCATTCCGCCCTCCAGCACCTCAAGCTTGTGTCCAGTGTTCTCCCTGCTTAACCAGTACAGCTGAGCTACTATTACTAAGGCAGCTGCTGCACCTCTCAGGTACAAAACCTTTAACTTTAAACTTTTGGTCTACTTCTTTGGCCAGTGTTAACTGGCCTGAGTTCTTTTACTGGTTTACAGCAGTCAGACATCTGGGAAAAGGTGCATAGTTTTTCCTTCAGTCTTCAGATTGTGTCTGTACTTGAAAATATGATGTAACAAGTCAGGAAACAAATTGGAGCTATAAAAGTGATACAAATAGTATATTTAGATTCCAGAAAGAAGGACAGTGAGAAAGCTAGGTGACCCACTATAAGTCAGAAATGGTATGACAGAAGTTGTTAGAAGCCTTGTCATACATAAACACCAGGATAGTTTTAATGAGAGACAGGTGCAGGCTAAGAAGGAGAAGAATGCTTTGCCTGTTTCTTACATTTAAGAGTTCAACCTGCACGCAAAGTCTTGGATGTAGGTACAACAGCTGGGAAAATTTTAAATGCACTTTTTTCCATGACTGACATCTTCTTACAACTTGTGCCAGGTAATGATTGTTGCTATGGGCCAAATGGTCACTTGCAACAGGTGAGAAGAATCCAGTAGGTACACACACAAAATAGGGCTGGCAGAACAGGAGAAAGAACCCTTCCTTCACAGCACTCCAGGCTGAACCCTAGGGCAGGAAAGACTGGCTTGGTCTCTGTAATTAAAAAGAGCAATAGCTCATGGAGTGGGCTTTTCTTTTTTACTGTTCCACTCCTGTTACAAATGGGGACCAGACCCGACCCATGTGAATATGATCAATAGGCTGATATCCAAGACATCTGCAATCTCCGTACAATACTCCTTCTATTTCATTGTTTATCCATTTAATCCAGACAAGTGGAAAACACCAAGTGATCATTGCAATTTATTGCCATCTGTCATTTAATTCATCATCATTTAATTCATCATCAAATTCCCCATTGTACATCGGCAGGAAGCTCCACTTCCAGCAGCCCAGACCACCTGCTCACAGCCTTTGTTTTTTTGGGAGTAGTTGTTTTTGATTTGGACATTTCATTGAAACCTGGCCTTTCTTGTCTGCAGCTACAATATAATAGTGCAAGAAGAGGTCTGTCATCTAAATGTTATTATAGAAACACTACTGGGAATTGCGCCATGGTCAACTTTAACTTCCCAGATACTATTTGGGAAACAAATGCTTCTAATAATAAACTTGGGCCCAGCTAGCCATGGGTGTGATAGCTGCTGGATTTCTTTTCAGTAGTCACTGAGACAAAAAGAGACAACCCCAAATTAGTAAGTCATGAAGACACTCAAAAAAAAAGCTGGTCATGGAAAGCTGGTCAGCATTTGTCTGAATACTCAGCAACCGGTTCCATCTACATTGACCAGAAAAACAAACAGAAGCAGGCTGGTAATTAAATTTTGAAACTTTAGAAGGGCAAAATATCACATTAAGGAAGCTCATTAATGAATTTACCTGGACTGAATAGTTGAAAGGCCTAAATGTGGAGGCTGACTGGAATATACCTAGATCAAAAGTATAAAAAACCCTTGTCCTATGTATATATTCCAAGCAAGAGAAATATCTTCTTGGGAAGCACTTTAGGCCTGAATAAGTGAAACAAAACCCAAACATAAAAACAAAACAGCAAAAAACACAAACAAAGCCAAACCCACAACCCCCACACACTATAGAGAGGTTCTTAGCAGTCTCAAATAGTAAACAATGCTGGTCAACAGAGATTGCTGTGGTATAGAGATAGAGATGCACAGGAATAAGGCCAGATTTGTCAAAAGTAAAATAAGCTAGGACAAGCAAAAGATGATTGAAGCAAACAACAAATAAACCTTCAGCCATTCACAGAAAAGGACATCATGCCTTAAGTAAGATCATACTTCTCTAGTAAAAGTGTACAAACCTCTAGTGATTCCCACACAACATATTGTATGATTTGGGCTCCCACAATCCAGAGGCAAACAATACTAGACAAGATGCGGAGAAGAGTTACACAGAGAATGGACATCCTGTGAGAGCAGCTAAACAATGCTGGCTTGAGATCAAAGGAGTACAAACTGGCTGCAAATTTAAGTAATTCTTTGGCACAGCAGAAACCTGGAGACTTGTTGGTGCCCTTGCTCTGCTTTCTGCCCCTCTGTTTGGGGCTCATTGTCTCTTGGCTCTTTAGCCTTTTCCTAGAAGCTTCAATTTTGTTGTAAAGCATTGGAAAGGACCCTTGGCACAACACAAATTCGTGGGTTATGATAGAAATGTTTTATTGATATTTTTTAACAAAAAACGTGCTGTGCAAAGTTGTATGGCCGTGCCTCAGGCCTTCCAAGTCCCTGAGTTCTATGGCTTTTCCAGGGCAAAATCTCTCCTGCTGCTTTTCACCACCACTCTCTTGAAGAACTCAATCCCACTAATATCACTCTCAGATTTAGCAGCCAACACCTTTGGTCTTGCTAGAGAAAATATTCCCTCTCTTTTTGGGAAACCCATTTGTACCCACCTTTTTTTTTTTGAATTCTCATTCCCTCTAAAGCACACAGGCATACCTTTCTTGCTTTTTCTCACTTTGTGGAATAAAGCCTACTTAAGCCTATCAGCCAGGAATCCAAGCCTGAGGCTCACTTTCTTTCTTGCACCTATAGAAACTGAGAGCACTGCCCCTCTGGGTACGTAAAATGCCCATAGGCCTGTTGCAAGTAGTCGCCTATAGTAGTGGGAGGACTGAATCAGAAGACACAAGTGGTCTTTTCAGTCCTGGTGAACATTTTTTGACAGAGAGACTGGAAATAAAAGGAAATCATAAAGATAATCATAAGTGAAGTTCGGGTGAATCCTAATGATTAGTATAAATAAATCTGAAGCAAGTACCTGCACTCTTAGCAGATGGGACTCAGTATGCCTCTCCTCCTGTCTTTGTCTCCATGGCATTTTTGTCCATGCTCTGGATTTGTGTTACAAGCAGAAAAATGATGATGATGATGATGACGATCCACTGGAAAAACAATGAAACCAAAATTTCTACAGCAGTTTAGTATATAATAAAAAGGTGACATCCTCCATCCAGACTTTCTGTGGTGCTTAGCCAAATTGTGCTCTACAAATAACTCAAATAAGCCTTTAGCTCAGCAGGAGTCTTGCCTGATCACTCACCTCTCGCAAGCTAAAAGCACTGGCAGCAGCTTTTTGGCAGCTCAGTCACTCTTTTGCCCCTGTGCTGACCTTGGCACAGGCTTAAACCACAGTCTACCAACATAATGCTACTGTAAGCATATTTAACCCTGACTCTTAACTAAGATGTTGGCTCTTCTAGCAGTAGAGGTGAATCCAGAATACATGGAACTATATTCCGGTCTCCCTGGAGCTACCACTTTGGGAAGGACAACAACTCAATCTTAATCAAGAATGCTGTTACACCATTAACAGACAACTCCTTCAACCAATAGAGAAACACAGTGTGCAGCTCTCCTTCACTGGTCTGCAGGGAGCACAGGGTCTAGTTTCATCTTCAGTGCCTATTTTAGGAGCTATCTTGCCAGCAGTCTCACCACCATACAGACAGCATGACTCGGTCACAAGGATGCCACTGAGGTTTCACAGCTTTGTTACAGAAATCACGATTTTCTATGTGGTTTTCTTCAGCTGGAAGTGAGTTTTAGAAAGCAGAGAGAAGTATGTGCTTCAACGTGCTATTTAAGTGTAAGAAAGAAAAAAAGATAAGAGAGGAAAAAAAGAGCTTTTTTTGTAACGGGCTAGCATTCATAGCTGAGAAGCCGCTGCAAACTCACACCTTCTTTTACAGAGGTATGACAAGAATTAAGTACCTTTCTGTTATGTCACTGTCCCTGATGCACATGTCACTGAAACAACTTTTATTTAAATCACTACAGGTAAGAGCAGAATCCTCAGGGCCTCATAACATTTTTTTTCCCCCTCCCCCCTGAGAATTCTCTTTTTTTTTTTTCTTCCTCTTTTCTGTTTTAGTAAATAGGAAGCTCAGTTTTCCAAAAGGCCTTTTCAGTGTCTTACAAACATGACTGAAGCAGAGCAAATTCCTATTGTGCATACAGGAAGAAGGCAAAGCTAGTAAAAGAATTTAATTACCTGGTACAAACAGCCTCATTTTGTCAATTTAGATAACTATCCCATGAGCTAGAGCAATTTGGGTATCAGTATCTGGGATGGCCAGAAGTTTCTATTCAAATCATCTCTAATGTACATACATAGTAGGGGTTTTTTTTCAAAATAATTGTATTTAAATAAATAGCTCTGTTAAGGATTTCCCAATACAGTGCTTAGTAGAAGCTGCTATTAAGTAGCCTTGTATCCCCACAGCAAATACAGTCTTAATGGACTGTTGCCTGTAAGTTTTGCTCAAATATATAGTTAGAGTAGAACTGAGAGGATGCTTTGTAAAGTGAACAGCTACCTTTACATGACAGAATGATTGACCTAAAATCAACAGTAGAGTCCACATCTGGCAAGTGGATATGTTCTTGTAACTCCTCTGATGTTATAGCACCACGAACATGAGGAACAAACGTGACAGTTACCCCAGTGCTACTATGTCATTGTTGCTGACGAGCAATCACAAGCAGTTATTTACAATAGAGAAACAATGATAGAGAAATTTGAAAGCAGAATCTGCAACATTGATACTGCATGTCAAAAGGTCCCCTTTATTGGAAAGAAGGATTCTGTGACCTTTCTGTAAGAGGCAAATAGCATGAGATGCCAACAGTTGCAGTAGTTATGTGCCCTTCGTATCTTAACAGAACCAAAGGTGTTTTTTGCAGGTCACATCAAGGACTAAAGTATTTTTAGAAAGAGAATGGCTCCTAAGACTTCACCTTTTCCAGACAGAGCTTCTTTGCCTTTACTTTTTCTAGTGTTTCCAGCTTGCTACTATAACATGAGGCTGTTCTTCTAAAAGGAATTCACCTACTGCTTTGTGTGCTTGTTAAGAGACAGTGTTTCAGTATGTGTGGTAGGTAACAGAGCTTGCTTTCGGAATATCTTTCCTTCCACCTAAAATGCATGCGAAGTGGATGATTACTTTAACCTTCATACCAACTTATCATTTGTCATTAGAGCTTACCAGATACTTTTAGAGTGCTCTCTTTATCAAAGTGAGTTTTTTCAGTGATACAAAGCTTCCAGAAAATAAATGCAACTGAATACTGTACTGTGCTGTCCTCTGAGTGGAAAACTTTTGCTTTCCTATGAACATGCCCAATTGTGTCTTAAGCAAAGACACTTAAACTGCTGCCACATAAACAGTGACATATATCTTGATTTTTCAGGTCTTTCAGACCAATAGGCAAAAATAAAGGAAGAGGACTAGGCTACCTGAAGAAAAGAAAAAGGGTGACTTAAAATGAAACATTGTTGAAAAGTCATGGGGTTTTTTTGACTGCAGGATTTCTTTTTCATTATGCAGGGGTTCTTTGTTGCATGAGACGGGAGTGACCAGACACCAATATGATGTGCATCAGCTCCATTTTATTGCCACATGATCATCACTTACATACCTTTTCCAAATGCTGTATACGTCCTACAATTCATGAGAATTAGTTAATACTAAGGATCACATGCTATGCATAAGGCCTCAATGTTTCATTTTTGTAACAACTTAGACACCAACCTCATTGTGTAAAAACATCATCCTTATTGTACTTAAAACATCAGCCTTATTGTGCTTAAAATATCACCCCATCTGTTCGGCCTTCAGTTAGTTTTCTCTAACACTACACTATGGTTATGCTTACCTTACAATTACTTAACTTTATACATATGTTAGTTACATATGTTACAGTTTGTTAGTGAGGTGCAAGCAATCTTATACAATGCTAAATTGAATACTCTATTCAGTCTTCTAACAATGCTTAGTTTAATGCTCTGTCCTGTCTTCTTGCTTTGACCTTGTTTCTGTTACATTCTGCTGTTTCGGTTTCCCCCTTGCTCAAGCTTGCTATCACATAGGCATTCCTTTCTTTCCTTTTCTGCTACTGCTAACTCCATAACATTCATTATAGCCCAGGCCCCAACATTTGACATTGCACAGATTTAGGAGTTTTTTTCAACAAATATTACCTGTTTTTTTGACAATAACTTCTACAGGTGTCCAAAATATCTAGGGAAGAAAAAGAGTAAAAAGAGTGTGAGCCAATACTACAAATACATCATGGTCCAGATCTGTCTCCAGTTTCTGGGATTTATGGATCCTGTGGACAACTCTCAATGACTCTGAAAGCATTTCAGAGTTTAGGAGTAAGAAAATCAGGGCAAGCTATAGCTATAAAATGAGAAAGGAGATCCATTTTGCTTTAAGCCATTGCAGATCTGGTGTCACGATGAGATTATCATGGACCAGAAATTCTGTGAGAAGATTTTTATTAGTTGCATCTGACTCTTCAGATGGTCACTGCTTGGCAATGTTCCTGAGATGTTCAGCCATCATTATGCAGATAGCTTGCTTTTTGTTATCTACAATTAGAGTCATTAGGAACTTTTAAGGCATACATTTTAAAGCAGAGGCACTCTTCTCTTGGGATCCTGCTTTGAACTCTTGGCCTTTGATGTCTTGGCCTGCAGACAGCCTACAAGGGAGGTTTAATTTTTATGGGGTTTTTTTCTCCCCAAGTCAGGAACACCAGGAGCCCTACAGATCCTGGCAGCTCTCTCAGGAAGGAGTATTCAAGATTTTTAGGTTCCTTACCCCAATAGTCTAGAAATCAGAGAATTATGGATGCCCCCTCCCTCTCTTGCCATCCCACTACATGGGCTGAAAGGGAAGAAGTAAGGATCAGCTTCTACAGCAAATTCAAGGGTTTTTGAAATTGGAAGCCTGCACTTCACTAATGTTCCTCAGTCCTAATTTGTGGAAATTAGCAAACCAGTATTTTTCAGACTGCTGTTCTGTGGAGAGCTTCACAATTACCTTTCATTGCAGTTTGGTATGAAAATAGAATTGCTGATTTTCAAAGTTGTCTGGAATGTGAATTCAGTGTTTTCTCTTCCTGCCTCTGGTTTGGGAAGTGTTTGAATTGTGTCTTCAGAAAAACAGATGGGCAAATACAAGTCTGAACAAGAGGTAATTAATAATTATTTGTAGATATTACAGTGGCTAGTTTGAAGATTAAAAGCCTCTGACAGATCTAAAAATATGCATTTCCAAAAATGACTCTAACCTTTGTCATGAGACTAGAAGAGATAAGAAGGGAAGAAAAAAATATTAAAACTACAAGGAAAAATCCTATGTGGAGATTTGCAAAAGTGTATCTAGTATGTCCAGTATAATCACTTTCACAGCTGGCCTCACTTCAGTACATTTTTAGGAATCAATTTTACTGAAAATGTTGAAGATTCAATGTTTGCCTGCTTGCTGATTAAACCGAGCAAACCATCATTTCCTAAACAACAGGAGAAAAAAAAATCCAAACCTATACCTTTGACTCAGAAATAACTCAACTACTATAAACCGTATTTCAACAAAGAGCCCAAATCAGATTATTTTACCTACCAGCATCTTTAAGATGAAGTGTATCCACAGTTCTTAGAGGCAATAAAGATACTGCCAAGCTGATTTAAATACTGAGCAAACAAAATGCAGATCTGACCATAGTGATGTTTGTAAATTCTGCTCCCACAAATGTATTTAAATTCTATACTATGAACTTTAAACATTTTTTTTTCTGTAATCAAAACCAAAAAAGCGAGTCTGAAAGAAGTTTTGCTTCAGAATAAGTAAGCTCTCCTTTAATTAGCATATTTGATATTTATGCTGGCTGAAAAGGAACAGAAAATGCAATTGCTATTGTAAAAAAGTGAAACAAACAATGATTTATATTCCATCCACAGACCTTTCTTCCCCCTGAGTTGATAAAACAATTCTGATTGTTATTAGTTCTTGCTTTCTGCTAACTTGTTGTTTTGCAAAATTGGTACAGGTTTCATCTATGCAGGATGGTCAGATCCACATTTACTAATGCTTGGGCTGAGGGGTGTGCTTTATTACCTAGAAGGAAAAAATGCCCATGATATACTAGTGTTAAAAAAACATACAAACCCCTCCCCCCCCCCAACACAAAACTTATTTGTACATACAATATTTTCTGCTGCTATGTATTTCTGTCTTACTGTGTGTTTTATCCCTGAACAGAATAAAGTCAATTGTCAATATTAAGTCTGGCAGTAAATTAGTTTGTAAAAAGCAAAAGACACAAATCTGTTAAAAATAATAGCACATTTGTAGACAAATGAAGTGTGTTTGATAAGCTTATCTGTTTGTCCTGTTCTCCAGTTGCCTACAAGCAAACTTAATACCGTAAATTTGTTCATTTAAAATTACTGATGTAATTTTGTGGGGAAAAAAAAGTCAGTAGATTTGCAGCATTTTGGTTCCAAATTTGTTATAATTGGCTCATATGAAACAAACACTCAACAACAAATAAAACTAAAAAACAAGGGTGGAAAGCTCAGTATGTAGAGTTTTGTTGAAAAATGGACAGTTTACAATAGTCTAACAGTTGCAGGGACGGGTCACTTGGGATAACATGAGAAACATTTTGTGGTGTGCAAGCAGGCAAGGCTAGTGTTGGGGTGGGGAGCTGAAAAGCAGCAAGAGCAAGCTCACCAGTGAAACTTTGAATTAGGAAAGGGCACGATTTGGATTTTCAGGAACTGCTGAAACAACTGTAGAAATGTGTTCCTGGGAGTGACCTAACAAGCATCTATCACACTCAAAGCTCTGTTCACTCCCTGAGAGGGAAATAACTGGAATACATTGTTAATGTAAGTAGATACAAAAACAGTCAAGTTTTCTCTGCTTGAATTACTCAATGAGTGCAAAGCTGTACTAAGGCTTCCTATAAATGAAAACACTTTCAGGAAACAAGAGCGGTCTGGTCTGTGACACTTGACCCAGCTGCCTCCTAATACCAACAGTGAAAGTTCATCAAGTTTTGAACACTACATCCCCATAACACTAGCAGCTTTTAATGTGCTTCTTACCAGGTGGCCCCACACACTCCTCTTCAGGGAAGGAGGAACTTCAATGAACTGAAAAAATAAAGGAAAGAGCTTGTTTCTCTAACACAGCCTTGGTGCACTGGCTAACCAGCACAGCTTCACAGCCCAGGTGCTTGTTTGAACTTGGATCTTCCAGTAACATCCACAGAAGATGATTGATCAACACTGCTGAACAGCCAAAGTTTAAAGGAACTAAGGTAAGACTGATATTAAATCTGAAACTCAAGTTAATAGTCCTGTGTATTAAATATTTTTCTTCCATCTGTGGAGCAGAAGCTCTGAAGGTGTCCACACAATAAGTGGCCATCTTTAAAAAACAGCTACCCTTACCTAGAAAAGCCTTCATCTCTTATTGATCTTTCTTATCTACCAGATCATGCTTTAGCTGTCTCTAATAAAACTCCAAGATACAATCACAGGACACCATCAACTACATACACTTAAGGAACCACATGCATACACCCACTATTCCCCTCTCCTACCTTCATTACGGCCATCTTGGGTTTTAAATCAGATCTCTTGATTAAGGTATAACTGGTATACCACAAATTTCTTAGTTGAAAATAAACCCAGAGAAGTCTAGTATAAGCTATTCTAGACCAGCATTTCCACAAATGAAGAGCTATACTCTCTACAGCACCAATTTAGTCCAATTTGGAACAATATCTGTAATTATTCATACATGAGCTGCAACCTACTGCATATCTTGGGTGACTACTGTCCACGTGGATGCCCTTTCAGTAGTCCTGTGCTCTTTCACATCCTCTTGCCAAGCTCTCTCCTTTCTGTTCTGCTCTAAAGGATGCCCATTCATACACTTCCCCCTCTTCTCCCCACAAAAAGAATAACATGTATACAACTGGTTTCTCACTTCCTCCTCAGTCCTGATTTCCGTCTAGTTTCTCAGACACTTGGAAAGAGACTGCCCTGAACCCAGGATCTGTCCTCCCCCCAGAAAGGCCACTTGAAAAGCCATGCCTGTATGGTGCTATACTCACTGCTCTCTGTTCATAGCTTGGTGAGTCAGTTTGTCCAAAGCCCTCTAGTCTTGGAAAAAAATAAATGAAATAATAATAAAATGTAATAAATAATAACAAAAAAAAATTTAAATTATTATTATTATATAACAAAAAGAAAAATAAGTAAAAGCCAAGAAAAGAGGGAAAAAAGCACCAAAAAAATTGAAATGCCACACAAAGCAATTGCTCAGCACCCACTGACTGATGCCTGAATTATGATCAGCCCCTCCCCACCAACTCTCTCCCATTTGTATACTGGGCATGACATCCTAAGGTATGGAATAGCCCTTTGGCTGGTTGTCCTGGCCATGCTCCCTCCTGGCTTCTTGTGCATCTCCTCACTGGTAGAGGATGGGAAACCGCTCTGCCACTTATCGTGTTTATCCTTCACTTTGGATAAGAACTACTTAGTGAAATAAAACATCAGCATCTTATCAACACTATTATACTAAATCCAAAACATAACACTGTACCAACTACAAGGAAGAAAAGCAACTAGCAGATATTTTTATGCATGTAACATTCTCTGAAAGTCAAATGAGAAATATAAAAGATAATTCAAAAGAGACAAACATCCTAAAGAATTATGAAAATGCTTTTGTTGTATGATGTAGAACGTGTACGCTGATCTAAAAGTCTCACTGAAAGTCTCCTGAAGTTACAAGTGGACTGTTATGCTTTACAAAGTGAAGCAAAATAAGATGCAAAGGTACAAAGTATAAAGCCTTCAATACATCTTTAAAGAATATTTTGTCTGGGCTGAAAGATGGAAAAACAGATGACAACAAAGTCCTTGACATTAATCATAAACAACAACTTCACCCAATGCTTCTGTGACGACCTTGATGAACGTGTCTTGTAATAAAAAGAAAGCATCAATATTGCATTAAGATTTTATCTCAGTATTGTTGGCAGTTGAGAGAGAGTGCGCCTACATTAGCATTCCTGCTAAAATCAGGAAGGTGATTTTCAGGCTGCCTCAATAGCTCCCACATTCAGCACTTGGGTTCATGTTGCAGAACAGCCTTAGAGCACATGGACTGAATTTTTTTTGGACAAAAGAAAATTGCCAGACGTACTTGATAAGCTCAAGCTTATCAAGCTTAGCACTCCAGCTGCTAAAGTCCCTGGTACCAGACTAGAGCTAGTCCAAATTAACCACCTTAAAAAAAAGCACATAGTGTAGACAATAGGTCTTCATCAGTGTTTGGCTCCACAAACCAATTCCTATTGCTCTGTGCTATTCACTGAGATCGACATAGTCATAGTCACCTTGAGTTAAGATAGACCCATATATACACAAGAATATGGCTCCACAACTTCCTCCTAGTGAGCAAGACAAGGTGTCATTGCCAAAAAGTGTCCAGGGTTCTTCCAGTCTTTTGCTAATTAATGCTTTAAGATTTGGCAATTCATTTAATTCCATTTTACCTGGAAAGAGATTTACATTCAAATAGTATTTGAAAATCTGTGACCAGAAAGTCTTGTACAGAGTAGCACTTCTGTAAGTGAGTGAGTGAGTGAGTGGACAACTTGGGTTGCTGCACCCATCTCTAATCACTTCTTCCTGGAAGAAGAAATAAGCGCATTACTATACCATGCTCTTGTTTTTCTTACCAGATAAAATTTCCTATTGATTTAATAAGCATCTCTTTCTGCTCCTTTGTAGGCTTCATTTTAAAACTGTACAGCCAAATACTCTTTTCTGAGCTAACGTGCAAATACATGACAGCATAAAAATAAGGCTTTTAGTGTTCAAACAGAACCATATTTCTCAGACTTGAATGTGATATAATTATCGCATAAGAAATTCCTCTACTGCTATATCTTTCTTCAGTTGAGTTTTATTTTTTTATCTTTTTAAATTATTTTTCTGTCATATTTATAATTTTTATATTACAAAGCTTCATTAAGGTTAGCAGTTACAGGGATTTTCCACAAGTTTTCTTCCAGTTACAGGTTTTATTCCTGTAGCATCCTATAATACCATTCAGAATATTTCTAGCCAATGAAACATATATAGCCATAAGTCATTTTATCCACACAACATTCCCCAAAATCCTTTGCCATTACAAAATATTTCATTATAACATTAGACATTCTACAGCAGACATTGAGCAAGCCAGGAACATTCCTCCCAGCTCCTGAATCAGCACCCAAACACATTTTCAACTCTAACATTTGAAATCTTATAAAAAAGTACCAAACACAGCATCATTCCTGAAAAAAAAAAAAAGGGAAAACTTATAATTAGGCAGCAAGCTGTTCTCAAAGCCAATGACTGAGAAAGAGATCTGCCTTTGCACAATTGTTCCAATTCATTATTGTTTTTTTTCTGGCAATCTTTCCATTTTGATCAATGCAACTTTCCTCAGAGCCTGAGCAGAAAAGGATTAATTCTTTATGACAGATGCTTAGTTCTTCACCTTCAGAATCTCAACAATGATCCTCACAATCCACAGAAAGGGACAGATAGACAAGATTTGTGTCTGCCCACTCACTTGATTCTGACTTGGTTGAACTGATTTAGCTAAAGTAGACTATCTGAAATTGAATTAACAATAGATAATAGCCTGAAGCAGCTTCAGCTGTTTATGACTTCGGAAAGAGACCACAAAAGATACTTGCACTGATTAAAGTAAATAAGTTGAGTCAAACTGATTCAACTGTCTCGATCATCATCTTGTTTTTTTAATCCTACATTATTCCTGGACAATGCAGATAAAACAATTCTTTTTATCTGTTCAGATAACTTTTCTAATTTGAGCGCATGTGGCGATTCTCTGGAAAAGATCATGACAAGGTGGACTGAACAGAGATAGAAGGCATAAAAACTGTTATAGCCTAATACTGCTTGAGAAAGTCTGCTTTTTGTGTAATTTCATTAATTGGGGCTATGCTTTTGGTGCACTATGTCAACCAGACTACTGGTGAAAATATTTAATGATGTCTCCTTCAGATCTAGGCACTTTTCAGTCAGTTGGTTTCACATATTGCCATATGTTATGCTATGACCATATACATCCAGTACCTACCAACATACTAGGGGTCAATGTGTGCTAGTGAGAAAATTGATCTGGTGGAAGAGCAGAAAGATCAGAGTGAATTGAGGTGAGCTGGAGGAAAAAGACAGTAATAGGAAGAAATATAGGAAAGGAAGGAGGAGGAAAATGTGCATGAAGTGAAGATGAATTAGATGTATAAGACTGAATTAAGAGAAGAAAACAGCAAGATACTCCAGAATTTCTCAGATAATAATGCTTGCTCACTGAATGGCTAGAAGAAACACATCACCCAAATGATTACTAGGGCCAGAAATGTCAGTCTCGCTTCTGCAGCTAAGCAACTCACTTTCCATTTGTGAAAAATTTAGTTGGGAAACAGGTTGTCTTCTGTTGGCATTAGAAATAATAAGGCTACTTGTTGCTTACTGTTATTGCAGGGGACAGATTATGCCACATGGGCTCAGCAGTCAGTAAGGTCCCTGCATCACTTCAGATCTCATGTATGATCAAGCATTATGATTCAATGAATGGTCCAGTATTAGGGTATATCTAGGAGCACACAAATCCTCAGGCTTGGACCTGAATTCTGCTTACCAAAAGGGAGAATTGAACCTTGTTTTAACAGCCTCCTCTTTCTCTCCTTCACTTACATTCTTTCCTGACTTACACAAATGCATATGCAAAATAGACCATGAAAAGTGGCCAAAAGATTTTCCATTTTAATCTCTGCTTTGCCAGGGACTCTCTTGATGTGACCTTAAGGAAGGTATATCACCCTACTTTCAAGTATCCCCATCCATAAAACTGCAGTCCTCTCTATCTTGTTAGACGCTTTTCTATTTCCTTCCTTTTGTCCATAAAAAACTAAAGCAATTTAGACTTTTCAACATACCTTTAAAAAAAATATCAAAACTCCACACCCAAACCCCAAAATCAAGGGGTATCTTAACTCAGGTTAAGCCAGCCATCAGGCCAGTGTAACTTGGGCTGGCTGCAGTAGTTACAGACAAAAGTTACAGGTTTACAGACAAAATCATAGTTGAACAAAGGAGGCTTACCCCAAATTCCACCTGGGATTGCTCTGTCTTCACTTTGTTTTAGCTAAATGCCAACATAAGTTTATCACATGCCACCTTCTGGTATATAAATGTATCTTATATATTTTGGGCAACAATAAAAAGGGATAAATGATGTAGGCACAAAAAATTCCCTTCAATAAAGAGAAATAAGATTATATTAGTCTAATTATATTAATACTGCCTGATTTTGTTTAATTTGGACAATGCAGAATGGAAATGAAGTGTAGGTACAGTCATGATTACCCTTCCCTGTATGAGTAAGGCTCATATGCCTTCAAGTCCCAGCCTCGAAGTCAGAACTTTTGAATACGTGGCCACCAGTATGACAGGTTGTTGACCTGCTGTGAGGTCCACATGTGCAAACTGTCAGTTCTCTCTGCAAGGCCAAGTGGAAAGGAGAGGCTGACAGAGCTTTTGCGTTTCAACAGTTCAATATTTAAGAATGTGTGGCTTTTAGGCTACACCAAGGCCACAGATCCTGGAATCAATCAACTCAGACTCCATTTTTAATGTCATGAATGTTGCCACTCACAGAGGATAAACCATAAAGATTAGATTAGAAACAAGATGGCTACATACAATAGATCTTTATGGGCCTTAGCAACATTCACTTTTATTATTCCAGTGTCATGAGAGTGCCTGAATCACAGCTGGTATTTTGCAAGAACTGCTTTCCCTGCAAAGACACGTGGATGTTCCATTAAGGAAGCTTTTATTTACATACCCCATGCTGCTGTACAAAGTATTTTACCCCCACATGGTGCAAAATGTGATCTCCCTATAGCTAGAAGGAAGATTCGCTATTATTCCTTGACAAGACAGAAACAAGAGGGGCTATTCATATTCTTACAAAGAATTACTAGGAATAGGATCTTTTCCTGGCCCTGAAAAGCAATTGAAAAGGATAATAATGCTACTTCATCTTCCTAAGTTACTAGCTGGAGTTTCTTTCTGAAGACTAGCTCAAACACATGACTACACACAAACTTCAACTCCTCTGATAAAAGCCTTTCATCAGCCTGGGTCAGGATGCAAGGCTGAAAAATCTGAAGGCCTGGGTGAGACGGCAAATAGAGAATCCCAAGGTACTATGTATTTTAAACAGATCTTGTGACCTTGAGTCATCTTCCAACAGATGGCTTGTTCAAGGTTGCATCTCCTAATCTCCTAGACTTAACTTGGTTTCATTTTTCATCTTGTATATAGTCCAAAGGAAAGAGGCCAGCCTTTCTTTGCTTCCAACGTATCTGATCCAAATGCATGTATGAGTCTTTTAAGTTCCTAAGAAAGTCAATTGGCTTTGCAAGGTAAGATATGCAGCCACAGGTGAGTCACAGCTGGCAGACATAAATATTCTCCAGATGAAGAAAAAGTAAGAAAGATAAGCATGAAAGCAGCTCTGAGGGCAATGCTTCCTTCCCTCCACCCTTTCCTGCCACCACAGAAAACCACAACTGTCTGATGCACAACTGGAATTTCTAAATTAAATCCCCAACTGATCTTAAGGACAGCCCTGCCCTAAAGCATGACAAAGAGAATACCAAGAGAGTGACAAAACTCAGATGTGTTACCAAGTAAATCGTTGCTGTTTCTATCTCTTGCAGAAGCAACCAGCGTATTGCCTGCAAGGGTTCACAATGTCAGACACTCCTCTGCAGTCCCTGGAAAAGCAGTCCTGTGGGACAGAGAGCAGGAAAAAAGAGGAAGAAGATGCATCTAAGTCAACATGTTTGATGTAAGATGAAAATCTTCTAATAGCAATTAAATAAATGATTAGTCTGTAAATGCCTTTTTTTCTAGTGAGGAGCTTATTCCCATGAAAGTACCTTAGCATAACATTTTCATCAGAAACAGCCAAAGATTCCCTGTTTAAATAGACAAACAGGGTATTCACCTTGATAAATAAAGCAAGTATTGAGTTGCATGCAATTCTCAAGGAAGGCTTGACATACATACACAAGACCTTACAGTTCTCCAACTCTCTCTGCTTCTAAACCCTTATATAATCGTGGATTTGTTTTACAAAGTTTTAAGTACCTTATGGCATTTCTTGGCAATACAACCATAAGAGGGTCTATTCATATTCTTAGGAAGAATTAGTAGAAAAAAACATTCTTTCCTGGTGCTGAACAGTAATTTAAAGGACTGTAATGTAATATCTGGTATTTGTTTCTGAAGACTAATTCATGCAAACACATGATTACACACGAACTTCAACTCCCTCTATCAAAGCAGTCTTTCATCAGCTTGGTTAAAGAAGTAAGGATGAAAAATCTGAACCTCTGGGCAAGATGGTAAATAGAGAACTCCAAGTTACTATGTATTTTAAACATATCTTGTGACTTTGAGTCATCTTAGAAAGTTGTGTCTCATAATCTTTCCTCATGTGTTGCTGATAATCTCAGTGCTTAATTAAAAATTGTACTTACTGGGCAGCACAACTTAAAAAGAAATGTGTGAAAAAAATGTATCTTCTAGCATGTTTGCATAGGATATGGTAGTAGAAGGCCTCATTTCCAATTTACACTGCAGAGCTATAAATGCCATTTAAGCAAATGAAACATCACATACTGCATCAACTTTATTTTTTCCATCTTACCGTTTTTATTTAACTTCACAGGGAACTGCTGTGTATAGCACAGAATAACTACTGCAATGGATGTCCTGCTGCTCAAACAAGGAACGATGAGGTCTAGAGACTAGATTTCTACATTCAGCTCTACAAGATTTGAAACATGGCTCTGATGAGATCAGAAGCAGTCTAATTATATCACTTAGTTATGACTACTATTAATATCTAGTGTATTACATAGCTCATAAGACACTCAGATCTAGTTCCCTATAATATTACACGCTGCATAAATGCAGAATAGGAAGACTTGCTGAGTACTCAGAGTGCTTACTACCTAATGACTCATCCAGATATTTTTTGATACTTAGCTTGAAAGACATTATGCTAGTTTTCAGAAGTCCCTAGGGGAAGTAGCACTCAGCAGTAGGAATCAAGGCTGCCAGTCCTCAGCACCCTTCAAGATGAGGCTCAAGAAGTGAACAAATTCTATCTAAAATCCTATGAAAAGCATTTCTGGTTAGCAATGTTGGGTTTTTTTAAAGGTGTACAGTCTGCCAACAGGAAACTAAGCTGTTTTGATAAGGTGCAGCACATAGCAAAACTCCCAGATATCAAAGCTCACAGCATTAACAAACATTCAGAAAATGTTCTTAAACTGCCCTCCTGCTCATCAGAAGGTCATATGAAGCAGGACTCACCTATAATGTCCAAAGAGTTTATTAATCATTGTTTAATATTTTACAATTAGTAGGATTTGACTGGCATTCCTCAAAAATGATAATAAAAAAAGCATGAATGACCAGTTTCCTCTCAGCTAAAGCATCCCAGATACTATCCAGGCTGTTATAATAAAAGAAACAATAATCACAGAATCACAGACTCTCAAGGGCTGGAAGGGACTTCGAAAGATCATCTGGTCCAACCCTTCCGCCAGAGCAGGACTACCTGGGGTAGGTCACACAGGAACTTGTCCAGGTGGGTTTTGAATGTCTCCAGAAAAGGAGACTCCACAACCCATCTGGGCAGCCTGTTCCAATGCTTCCTCACCCTCACAGTGAAGAAGTTTTTCCTTATGTTTCTTTAGAACCTCTTATGTTCCAGTTGAACAACAACAGCAAACCTAAACAAACAAACAAAAAGGCAAAACAGTGTAAGTCCCAAACTACTGCTATTTAATTTCATGTCAGCACCAAGCAATGCAACAATATGCAAGAAGTTTAGAAGGAAAGCTTTCTAGCAAATCTGCACAATGTAATGTAGGAAGCAGAGAGTATGATTGCAGAGTTACTTCCTAAGGAGAAAATAGGTGATTACCACAATTTCTAGAGGGAAAAGAAAACGAACTTGAAGTCCTGAAATCCTATTTAGCGCCTAATACAAGTCCATTTTGGCCAGTCAACTAGAACTTCTGTTCAGTTGAAAGACATTAACACAAGCAAATTAGCTATGTTATCCCTCTGTTCTTTCAGTAAGGCTCTCCTCTTATTTGAAAAAAAAAAAAGAGATTTGGGCTCCACTGCCTCGGTCCTCCCATCCTGAGTTTGGAACCTACTGGTGGGTTTGAATTCGGTTGCTGAATTTGTGTCGTTTTTCTTTTTCTTTCTTTCATTTAGGACTTCAAGCCTAGCTGAAATTGTATTAAAAGGCTTAATTTTGGTTTTTTTTCATCTTGTACACAGTAAAAAGGCCAGCATTTCTTGTTTAAACGAGGTGTGTTTTGCTTCCAATTTCAGTAGAGCTAATTATTCAGTATGTTTAGTGGATCTACTTTAGCCTCAAATATCTGATGTACACAACTATTTCTGCATTTTAATCACACACATTACAATGCCAACAAATCGCTGTTTGAAGTACAGGCATACAAAATGGCTGTCCTCTGCAGTCAATACACCTTCACAGGTGCTCAGCAAACATGGCAATCGAAGAACTGGAGTTTACATGACGTCTAAATGCCTTGACAGAGAGACTTTGAAAGGTACGTTTTTTTCAGCAAATGTGCATCACTTGCTTAGATATCATAGAATCATAGAATGGTAGGGTTGGAAGGGACCTTTAGAGATCATCTAGTCCAACCCCCCTGCAGAAGCAGGTTCACCTAGATCAGATCGCATAGGAACATGTCCAGGTGGGTCTTGAAGACCTCCAAGGAAGGCGACTCCACAACTCCTCTGGGCAGCCTGTGCCAGGGCTCCCTCACCTGAACAGTGAAATAGTTTTTCCTTATGTTTAAGTGGAACTTTTTGTGTTCCAGCTTCATCCCATTACCCCTTGTCCTGTTGCTAGCTACTATAGAAAAAGGGGATGTCCCAACCTCCTGACACCCACCCTTTAGATATTTGTAAATGTTAATAAGATCTCCCCTCAGTCTCCTCCAGACTAAACAGCCCCAGTTCCTGCAACATTTCCTCGTATGAAAGATGTTCCAGTCCTCTGATCACCTTGGTGGCCCTGCACTGGACTTTCTCCAGCACTTCCCTGTCCCTCTTGAGCTGAGGAGCCCAGAACTGGACACAGGACTCCAGATGAGGCCTCATCAGGGCAAAGTAGAGGGGGACAAGAACCTCCCTTGACCTACTGGCTACACTCATCTTGATGCATCCCAGGATGCCATTGGCCTTCTTGGCCATGAGGGCACATTGCTGGCTCATATTTAGCTTACATATCAGTCAGATATATTATAAGTTAAGCATCCAAGGTTTTGAAAACAGAGGTCACAAGGCAAAATAGCTACTGTATGGAATGTAGCTGACTAGGCTATCACTCAGCCACCTACGTTTTTGACACTTTACAAGTGGGAAACCTCAATTTTCTTCCCTCTGCCAATGCTACTGCTTTGTCACTTAACAATCTAACTAGTTATTGTGGTATTGTTTTAACAAAAGGTCAAGTCAATCTTCAACAGGAAAAAAAAAGTCACAAAGTATATGGTTAAAAAGAAAAATTTATCTATTTCCTTTTGATGTTCCCCATTTCCCTTTGATGAAAATAACTAGTGATTTATAACTAAAAGGAAGAGAAGTTTATGTTTAGAAAGCAGTGCTGTTAACTTTTTAAGCAACTTTAATGTTGCCAGTGGCATTTCCCTGAATATGTGTCTGGCTTCCTCTGAAAAATGTGCAGTGTGTTTAAGAAGCCTCATGCCTCCAAAACTTTCCAAAACCTTTTCATAACAGAGAGGCAGAGTGTGCATTGTTCCTCCATGTATTTGATTTGCCTGTCACCTTCCCTCTACTTTCAGTGCTCTTTCAAGCTGTTTCAGCTGAACAGAGCAGCAAAAAGTGTCAAGATTACAAGCTAGATGCTGTCTCACATTTATAGTTATCAAAAGCTGAGTAACAAGTGGAAAAACCTACTGTTTTCTGTTTGTGGCTGCAATTGCGTATGTGATACAGGATGAGGCTTCCTGATCTGATGCAAATGCAACAGCATATATGGGTCTTTTAAGCGCTCAATAAAGTCAATCAGCTTGGCAAGGTAAGATACACAGCCACAGGTGAGTCATAGCTGGCAGACATAAATATCCTCCAGATGAAGAAAGAAGCAAGAAAGATAAGCATGAAAGCAGCTCTGAGGGCAATGCTTCCTTCCCTCCACCCTTTCCTACCACCACAGAAAAGCACAACTGTCTAACGTATGAAGGAAAGTGGTTTTCAGCCAACCCACACCTGACAGAAGAGATTGATTCTGTGGTGGTTGTGACTAACTTAGGAAACTTGTGGAGTGGGTGGCACCAGCAAAGTACAGCACCATCCAGAAGGACTTGTGGGCACCTGTGCTGAATTGCATGGCAATAAAATACTGTCACCAGCTCTGTGGAACCACAGTATTTCTTATGTGCATAATCACAGCATCAATGGACCCAAATGGGGTAGGCACTAAAAAAATCCAGAGACTGAATCCCAGACTCCCCTTATTTTAAATCAATAACCAATAAGCGGACATCCAGGTACCCTTGGTATGCTCTCAGATGTGCATTTTTATAGAATCATAGAATGGAAGGGGTTGGAAGGGACCTTTAGAGATCATCTAGTCCAACCCCCCTGCAAAAGCAGGTCCACCTAGAGCAGGTCTCATAGGAATGCATCCAGGAGGGTCTTGAAGACCTCTAAGGAAGGAGATTCCACAACCCCTCTGGGCAGCCTGTGCCAGGGCTCCCTCACCTGAACAGTAAAATAGTTTTTTCTTATATTTAACTGGAACATTTTGTGTTCCAGCTTCATCCCATTACCCCTTGTCCTGTTTCTAGATACCATAGAAAAGGGATGTCCCAACCTCCTGACACCCACCACTTAGATATTTGTAAATGTTAATAAGATCACCCCTCATTCTTCTCTTTTCTAAATTAAACAGCCACAGTTCCTGCAACATTTCCTCATATGGAAGATGTTCCAGTCCCCTGATCATCTTGGTGGCCCTGTGCTGGACTCTCTCCAGAAATTGTCTGTCCCTCTTGAGCTGGGGAGCCCAGAACTGGACACAGTACTCCAGACGAGGCCTCACCAGGGCAGAGTAGAGGGGGAGAAGAACTTCCCTTGACCTGATGGCCACACTCTTCTTGATGGCTGCCATTGGCCTTCTTGGCCACGAGGGCACATTGCTGGCTCATGGCTAGTTTATTACCAATCAGGATTCACAGGTGTGTCTCTGCAGAGCTGCTCTCAAGCAGGTCAGTCCCCAGCCTGTACTGGTGCATGGGGTTGTTCCTTCCCAGATGCAGGACTCTGCACTTGTCCTTGTTGAACCTCATGAGGTTCCTCTCTGCCCAACTCTCAAGCTGGTCGAGATCCCGCTGAATAGCAGCACAGCCTTCTGGGGAAATAGACAGTCTTCCAGTTTGGTGTCATCAGTGAACTTGCTGAGAGTACACTCTGTCCCCTCATCCAGGTCATCGATGAAGATTTAGAACAAGACTGGCCCCAGAACCAATCCCTGTGGAACTCCACAGGCCACAGGCTTCCAATTCGATTCTGTGCCATTGATCACGAGCTTCTGGGCTCTGTCATTCAGCCAGTTCTTGATCTACCTCACTGTCCACTCATCCAAGCCACACTGCTTGAGCTTTCTGATGAGGATGTTACAGGAGACAGTGTCAAAAGTCAAGGTAGATGACATCCGTTGCTTTCCCCTCATCTAGCCAGCCAATTATGCCAAGAAGGCCACCAGGTTGGGTAAGCTACAGCTGGAATTTCTAAATTAAATCTCCAATTGATCTTAAGGACAGCTCTGCCCTAAAGCATGACAAAGAGAATACCAAGAGAGTGACAAAACTCAGATGTGTTACCAAGTAAATCGTTGCTGTTTCTATCTCTTGCAGAAGCAACCAGCGTATTGCCTGCAAGGGTTCAGAATGTCAGACACTCCTCTGCAGTCCCTGGAAAAGCAGTCCTGTGGGACAGAGAGCAGGAAAAAAGAGGAAGAAGATGCATCCAAGTCAACATGTTTGACGTAAGATGAAAATCTCCTAATAGCAATTAAATAAATGATTAGTCTGTAAATGCCTTTTTTTCTAGTGAGGAGCTTATTCCCATGAAAGTACCTTAGCATAACATTTTCATCAGAGACAGCCAAAGATTCACTCTAGAAACTTTCTTGTGAAAAACTTTTTAGTGAAAGTCCAGACAGAAAGTGAAAGTCCTTTTACCTTGATAAATAAAGCAAGTACTGAGTTCCATGTAATTCTCAAGGGAGTCTTGACATACATGCACAAGACCTTACAGTTCTCCAACTCTCTCTCCCTGGAACTCTTTGTATAATTGGGGATTTTACAGTGGTGTGGGTACCTTCTTCCGGTAAATTTAACAAAAAAGCCAATCTTTCAGCTCTGCCTTTGGTTATATCAGAGTGAATCTGATGCAATCCAACTATGTTCTTCAAGTTCCTTCCGATACACAAACAAAAAAAAAGAATTCAGGAACTCAGGTCACAACCTTAGTTGGAAATGAGACAGAGAAGTACATTTAGCTCCATAAAAGAAAAGCTCAATATACTAACAAGATAGTTGCCTTTACTTACTTCCTTGATTTGTTACCAGGCATGAAACAGTGCATATTTTAGTACTGGGAACTAATTGGAAGGGATTACTGTAAAAGAGAAGTCACTCTTTTGTTTCTTCAAAGTAATCATCCATATTGACATAGTATTTTGCTCCTGCAGAAGCTTAAACCAGGAGCACTGCTTTTACATTTGTCATGGATGGAGTTATGCACTTACTTGTAAGAGAGAAGCAACATTATATAAGACAGTCAGTTAAAGTTCAATAGTAAATGAGACAGTGGTTTAAAAAGATTTCATGGCAAGGTACACAAGGGCATAAAGGATATGGTGACACAAAATTGTCAGGGAAATTGACCCATTGAGCCATGAGGTTCTAGAAGGACACTCTTGCATTCTAGACTCCTTCCTTCAGAAGAATTAAGTTGCACCTGGATCCAGACCTAGCCCCAGATTTGGTAAAAAGTTTGTGTCATGAAATTCAAGGCTGAATGCCAGGTCTTGCACATGGGTTGGGGCAATCCCAAGCACAAATACAGGCTGAGCTGTGAATGAACTGAGGACAGCCCTGCAGAGAAGGACTTGGAGGAACTGATGGATGAAAAACTGAATGAGTCAGCAATGTGTGCTTCCAGCCCATAAGGCCTACCACATAATGGGCTGCATTAGAAGCCTGGCCAGCAGGTTGAGGGAGAAGATTCTCCCCCTCTGCACCACTCTCATAAGACTCCAACTGCTGTGCTGTGTTTAGCTCTGGGGTCACCAATGTAAGGAGGACATGGACCTGTTGGAACAAGTCCAGAGGGCCACAGAGATGATCAGAGGGCTGGAGCACCTCTCCTCTGAAGACAGGCTGACAGAGTTAGGCTTGTTCAGCCTGGAGAAGAGAAGGCTCCAAGGACACCTTAGAGTACTTTCATTTAGTAATTGGAGTCCTTACTTCCAGTAAATAAAAGCACCAACAAGAAAGTCAGAGAGGGACTTTTTACAGAGGCATGTAGTGATAAGATGAGGGGTAACAGCTCCAAATTGACAGAAGGTAGATTTAGATTAGACATTATGAAGAAGTTCTTTACTGTGAGGATGGTGAGGCACTGAGTTGCCCAGAAAGGCTGTGGATGCCCCATCACTATAACAGTCCAGGTTGGATGGGTCTTTGAGGTATCCCTGCCCATGGCAGGAGGGTCAGAACCAGGTGATCTTTAAAGGCGCCTTCTAACCCAAACCATTCTATGATTATATATATTCAATCAGTCCTTTATATTGATTTCAAAGATTCTTGCTAAGATTTCAAAGTTTCAGTGCTTCTACTCCAATTAACTTACTGAGTATTTGACATAAGGACTCTCAACCTCGAGAAGTAACCTTGAGATATCCCTACTCAAGGCAAGATCCTGGTGTGCAGCCCATTACTGTAGAGCTCAACAAGCCCTGAGTTGTCCAATATTTATGGAGTAAGATAATTGACTCATTCATATTTGCATACCAACTACATATGTTAGTGTCCTCCAAATTTGGCTTGATTTGGACACTGACCAGGACTGTGGCCAGGTGGATGCGTTGCTCAAATTAGCCCTTGGCTATTGAGTTGCTATCTGTCTCCTCTGAATCCACTTTGAGCCAGATGCAGCCAATATGACCAGATGCATCCATTACGATGGCCACTGGTGGTTATCACTTGAGCAGGGTTATGGGAAATAAAGCTCAGGTTAGGGGGCAGTGGTGGAAGCACACTGCCACAAATGTGAATCTTCTTTTTTCTGTCTCTGGCAAGCATCATAGATTTTGTAATTTAATATCCCTGCCAAGAACACTAGAAACATTTGAGATGATTCTCAATGGGATTAAGGACAAACCGTGGATTATGTTCTTGGCCTTGGACCACACTGAAAGCCTGCATTTTTCTTGCTGTTCCCAAATATTTGTAGGCTAATCAAGCAAGGCCACAACAGAATTAAGAATATCTTGAAGCTGTTTTACTTTTTCTTCTCAAATCATCGCAGGATCTAATGCACTTCTGCCTTTAGTCTAGGGAATGTGTTCAGGGCAAGGGGTTGTGTTTATGCTCATTAACCCTCCACATTCATAAACTGAGAATAGGTTGTGGTGCAGCTCAGGACATGAGGGGTTTTTTTTTCTGCACACTAGAAAATGTCTACTCAGCCATGAATCCTGCCCCTGTTTCACTGGTATAGGGACATAATGACAGCCACAGTGAATCAGATCAAATCTACAAAAAGCCAGTCTCCTTCCTCTGACAGTGGGCAATAATGGGTACTTTGGGAAACAGTAGAGAAAAACAGGGCAAGATTGACTCCTCCTCTAACATATCCTATTAGAGATCTGGTAATTTGCTGTTCAGGGACAGACAGAGACAGAGGCTGGTTTTGTATTTGTGCATTTAAAAGCCTTTCTATGATTTTCTTTAGTTCCCTTTTTGAGTCCATTTACGTATTTGTCCTTTGTAACACCCTGTGCCCATCAATCTCATAGTTTATTTGTATTGTGCTATGTAAAAAGGTTCTTGCCTTTGCTTGATTTAAGCCTGCTGAGTGGTAGTTTTCCTGTGATAGAATAACCCCCTCCCTAACCACATGTAGGCCATATGTTGAATACCAGGTCACCAGTCATAGAACCACTATCACCACTAGCTGTCTCATCACCCTCTGGTGGGGCAGGAGCTAGATTTGGAAGAATGGAAGGAGATACGGAGACAAAACAATCTGTTACTATGCCCACAAATTACAGGGAAAACTTTCAGAAAAAAAAAAACAAAACAAAACCAACAAGTAAACCACTGATTCTCAACGGTTTCTGAACATACTAAATAATAGTCAAAGCTCTCAGAGATCTAGTAGGTCTCCCCTTCAGAATAATCCAAGGGTTTTGTACTTTAAACAAAGAAACTGCTCAAGCTAATGAATGACAGCTGCTAAGAGTTCACCTCCCAGCACTTCCAGGAAGGGTTGAAAAATGTGCTGAGACATTTTTTATATTTAAAGACTTCAGCACAGAAAAAGTCAATCAAACATATCAAACTGCTTGAAAGTAAGCTGTATCTTGCTATGTGAGTTTATGGATAACTTGTAAAAAAACGATACCAGAAAGTGTACAGGAAAATTGAAAACATATGAAAACATAAAACTGTCGAACAGTTTCAATAATTTGTCTTTTACAAAAGTATGACTGAAATAACTGAGCTGCAGAGCCCACATCCAAAACATTGACTTCAAATTAGCGAGAAATCAATCAGTTTAAAAACTGTAAGAACTTTAGAACTTTGCCTGTTCCCTGTATTGTGAGATTATTCAACAAAAGTATATTCTCTAAAAGTACGTTCTCTAAAATGCTCAAGTTTTCATGAAAACCTCAGAGTCATTCAGTGCATAATATTGCTGGAAACCTGTGACAAAACTCCCCTGAAAATGTGACAGGAGTTAATCAGTATATTTTTAGAGCAAGATCTTCCACAGCTCCACAGATGAATAGACAGTATTGACATTGATACGTTTTTGAGTTATCTAGAGAAATGCTATGCTAGTATTAACAATAACTCACTTTTACTTCAGAGAGTTCAAAGAATGCTTTACAAGTTTACAGGACCCGATCTAGAATAGGTTCATATCATATGTCTGATATCGCCTCCTTTACTTCCTATAGCTAAATATAAACTGAGAAAGGAATGGATTGCAACAATAGAGAAGGGTCACGCTGACACCAGAGTGAGGCAATGGAACAACTATTCAGCTACTGCATCATGCCTGTTGTCCTCCACTTTCCCCAGTTCACAGAGGTAGCCTCTTATCTGTTTGAGACTGTGAAAACACTGATGGATTAAAGCCCAGTTTTTAAATGCATTTTGATACCGTGCAACTCAAATTTATAACCTAAGAGACAGCCTATCTTGAGAATAAACAAAGGCAGGCAGGGCCCTATGTCCCATGGTTTTCACATGGCCCCTTGTTTTAAAAATACAAACCATCCTCTTGCATCTTCCTTTGATAGGTGAAAACAAGAGACCATCTCCAGGGCTTCTTATTAAGAAATTTAGAGGAATACATTCTGCTTCTTCATGAAGTGGGCACAGTGCTGCTGTGACTGCTCAGTATCTTACATTAACGGAAAACAAGTAAGTCCAGAAGAGAGGATAAGTCTGAAACTTGTGGGAGAGGAAAAGTTGCAGGAGTTTTCCACAAGTAAGAGTAGCCCTCTTATAAAAAGTTAACTCAGGACAACAACCCTAAGGACTTATGTTTCCACAAGAAAAAGGGCCCTTGGGGAAAACCAGTGATGAGCATATGATAGTCTAGCCAGGGACTTTCAAGGTAGTTTTGAAGAATGGGGGAATGAAGACATTGGGACAGTGCTTTGGGGTTTATTACACTGAAAAAGAACAAAACTGAAATAATACCCAGAAGAGGAAGTTATTGCAGTGCTGAGATCCAGTATTGTTCACTACAGTCTGTTGCATTTAAAAGCCCAAAAGACAATGAAATTCCACTGAACTCATGACAAGGCATGCTCTGGCAAGAAGGCTGATTTACATCAGTAGAGAAAAAAGGAAGTCTGATGCTGAGGTGGTGCAGCTGCCCCACAACATTCTACACCTTATCAGCATTTTTGAGATCTCTGGTAAGGAACCATATGGAGTAAGTTCATGGCAGACACCAGTATCAGCAATAAATTGATTCTGTGGCTTTCAATATGCTGGCCTGCTCCTTAAATCCATTTCAGTCCTTGCAAGCCACACAGTACCCAACAGAGCTCCCCTGGAGTAGTTCAGACCACTGGAGAAAATGAGCATTTTAAAAACATTAGTTTGCAAACTAACTGTCACAAACTGACCTCAGAATCTTCTGATCTCTGCCCTTGCTGTCCTCTCTCCTCTAATGTGTGCCAATTGTACAGAAGCCACTCCACTTCTCCATTCCAGCCCAGTCCCCCTGTGGTCCTGAGACTCATCTCTGCTGTGAGTATTTCTGCTTTGGTGACATTGCCCTGTCCACAGAAAAACTAATGTGAGATGAAAGATTAGGAAACTCAGCCAACAAAGGAAGTGAAAGCTGTGATTCAACAGATGGTGATTCCTCTTAGGCAAGACTAATATCAGGGTGCTGCCAGGTTATTTATTGACTGCCCTTTTAAGGTGATCTTTTTCAAAACAGATACAAGAGCACACAGTAACAAAACACTGTTCTTTGTTGCTTAGAGTTTTGAGAGAAGAAAAAATTGCTCAAGATAATGGGTTAATTTAAAAATCCACTAACCTGTTGATGAAGAGCCACAGTGTTTCACTTGAGAAATACGTGAATTTCACAGGTAAATAATGTGTTCCTGACACATACTTTGCACGTGGCAGCAGTGGTCCCCATCCAAGAGCTAGTGGTCTAGGACTCTCCACCCTGGTGGAGAGACATGGCATGGACAAAACCAATTCTGCACTGTCATATACTCAGGAAAGATCTAAGAGAAGCTGGGTTCTAGACAGGCCCTACAGACCACAATGCTCCTTGCTGAACGATATTCTAGCTGCAGAAAATTCTCAAGTGAGGTTGAACAAGCATTTAGAAGACAGTTCTATTGATAATCATTAACTGAACCACACAGGAAATACCTAAAGCAAAACCACACATAGTCTGGGAGAATGTCCAGCAGAAGTATCATACCTCATTCTTCTGCTTCCCTGGCATATGCGTTTGGATTTGGCTTGCTCAGTTTGTACTTAGTACAACACTGCCAACCTGTTCTTGTACTTATTACAGTGGTTGAACCTGACCTCTCAGCACCATTCCTGCCTTGGGGAGTGTGGCAAGTCCCACTGGCCCACATCTAATCATGCTTCTTGTGCACTTGTACAAAAAACGGAACCTCTTGCTGAGTTTCTCACAATTCTGCTCTGAGAGGACCTCCCACCTTCCCTCCTACCATCTCTTCTTGCACATGCACCTCTGCAGCTTTTCCTTTTGATAGCCTCATGACCACACAGCAGTGTTCACAGAGCTTGCATAGACAATCACAGGCTGAGGGATTTCTAGACAGCTGAAGAGCCTGGACAAGGCTTGCTTCTCCACACATTGACCAACATCCTCAGTGTCAGTGGCTTCTTTTCCTGGAAGAGACCCTTTGGCTAACACTTCCCATGGCCTGAGCATGGGGAAGCCACAACGCAGCAGACCC
This sequence comes from Colius striatus, assembly GCF_028858725.1. Taxonomy (NCBI): domain Eukaryota; kingdom Metazoa; phylum Chordata; class Aves; order Coliiformes; family Coliidae; genus Colius; species Colius striatus. The sequence continues at coordinate 117,541,286 of NC_084759.1, forward strand.
ATCAGTCACCATGAAGCCATTGCAGCCACTCCACTGTCTCCACAGAGCACATATGCTTCCTTATCTGCTGGCCTGGGTAGCCGTGAAGTAGGCAGGCATCCTCTGAGCTTGGAACAGAGCTTCCCAGAAAGCACCCTTTCACACACTAAGCTCCGGGCAAATCATTAGATGTAAGCCTGGGGCCACTGCTGGAGACTGGGACCAGCAAGAATACTACATGCTGTTCAATTATGAGTGCTTTACAGAAGTCTGATCAGCAAGTGCAGAGTGTGAGATTCCCCAATTTAAAAAAAGCTGAAAACTGTAGCAAGCTGTGCCAAACAAAGGTGGACAATTAAAAAGCTACTGGTGTGAAGACAATTTAGTGCAGTTGATTAAAGATGAACTAGGATCTAAGAACATAGCTTCATCCTGCCACCACGCCTTACACCAGGAACGCTTATAGACACACAAGATACTAAGCACTGCAGCTTTTTTAACCCAAGTTGCTGCAGTTATCACAGTCACAGTAAAAAGAAAAAATAGCATCTGTCTCTTGTGGCAGTGGGAAAGATCTTATTTTACACCATGATAAAATGTGTAATGTAAAGTGTTCTGACACCTTCAGAACCAAGGCTTCTTGATTGGTATTGCTGAACTTAAGGGAGCATAAGCTCATGATTTTAGATCTACAAGTTCAAAGCTTAGTCCTGTAGTTATACAGAAGCATTTAAATGATTATAAATCTCTGGAGCTCTACAGAGTTGCCCATTACAGTGTATGTCGGTTACTTAGAAATAGCTGCAGACATAATTCTCTTAAGACTTGTGAGTTAACTCAGCTAGTCTTTTAGCTTAAACCATAAACAGCGTACCAATTATACCAAGGAAGACCGAAGGCTGTGTATTTTGGCTTCTGAATGAATTTTCATAACAGTAAACATTAAATTTAGTTTCTATAAACAGCTGCAGTGGCTGTAAAAAAAAAATCAATTATTACACTAGGACAGGGCAGTAGTATGTTTGACCTGGATTTTGGTACAAGGAAAGCAATAGGAAATCCACTTCCATAGATCACTTCTGCTCATTCTTTCCCTTCCCTGGAAGCCTGGGAGGGAGGTCATGCTTTGGCTTTTTAGCTTTGATAAAGCCATATATGCAATAGCTGTGGTTTGGGGAAATTCCTGATGTTTTATGGAAAAGGTGAAGGCAAATCTGAAAGCAGAACTGAAGGAAGGTTGCAGAAGAAGTGGGAAAACAACAGACAGACCTCTCATCACAGGGAAGATATTAGCATCTGACGTGGAGTACTAGAACATTTCCAGAGGTGGTTGCATGCAGCACACTTTAGGGCCTGATTGTTAGTGCAAACCTCTCCGGGGGACTCACCATCTTTAGGCTGCACTACATTTCACTTTTTGTCTTATCTTTTATTAACTTTGTAAAGGTGGTCAAACATTAGTGGAAGAAAGGCTTTCTTAAGGCATTTCATAATTTCTCTTACCTTCCAGGAGCAATTCTCTTACCTAGCCTGAAGCAATTTCAGCACAGCAGCTCCTAGTTACCCTATCCCTCCTTCATATACTCAGGACAATCAATCCTGCATTAAAAAAAAGAAAAAGAAAAGAGGATTCTTGTGAACCTGCCATCCAGACAAATTACTGAGATGACAGATATAGAAGGAAAGGTTTCCACCTTTCTTTTACAATCTTCACATCACCTACTGTTTCAGCTCAGTCCCCAAAGCTTTTACTTTCTCTGACACAGACTGTCATGCAAAACCTTTGAGACAATCTTTGTTAAACAAGAGTACTTGTCCAACTTTGCAAGCCCTCAGCATCACTTTGAATTCACAATCAAGGCTTTGTGTGATAAACTAGATGAGATTGGCTCTTTTAACTTGCGAATAGAAATGCCAACCTGATGGAGAAATTTTCTATTCTCAATGAACCTTTTTCTTGCAATTTTCTGATAAGCTACTGCATTAATTCAGTGTTCAAAACAAAAGTATCAAACAGCTTCAGTGAAAGCATTATGCCTGTCTAAGTCTGAATCAGACCTGATCATGCTTCACCACTTTAGAACGTGCAGTGTCTCTTGGGTTTTTTTTTTTTTTGTTAATAACCTCTTTGTGCATAAATTCTCATTAAAAAAAAAAGAAAACCAAGGGAGGCAGCATCTAAATACAAGCGGCAGAGAAGCTTCAGAACTCCTTTCATAGTACAGGTTAAATAACAACAAAGAAAGTCAGCAATATTCTTTCTTCGTTGGAGGTCACTTTACATAAAACTCTACATAAGAAAGAAGTTCTTCAAATCTTAAAATCACTGTAGCCCTACATCCTTCTCCAGTACCATACTCGTTTTCATCTGTAGGTTTTGACTACAAAGCAAACCTAAACGGCTTCACTGTCATTCAAAACAAAACCCACCACAAGACCCTCACTACCACAACATACGCAAGTATGAAAGTGGATGACTCACTAAGTGATGCAATATTCTAAGTCATCTCAAATTTTCAGTCAGACTCTAAAAAATTGACATGGAGATTTGAAGGGAAGTCAGAACCTTGGAATTTCACTTAGCCCCCTAAAAAAAGAGAAAGGTGCATTTCCTCAGATTTCGTTTTTGTTCAATCAAATGCAAGATCCAATTCCAAGGTTTCCTTTTGGCTTTGATCTAAGCTCCGGGTGCCTTTTTCCTCTTTCTTTTGTATTCATAACAAAACAGAAGAGTATAGAAATTCAACAGCACACATACAAGCTGAAAGCCCCCATCCTTCATATCAACACTATCTAATGGAAATGCAGATCAAAATGTAAGCTGCCATTTTCTTGCCTGTTATCACTGTCGAGTTTTTGAGCATCTCACCTACATGAGTAAGTCGTGTAGCTTGTAAGCTAAAAGAATGAGGTGAAGCACACTAGTTCAAATACTGCAAAGGAAGCTGGAGCTACTCTCTGCAATGTTATTCTTATCAGCCAGCACAATTTGGTTGTATATATATAAAAAGGGCTACAAAGTATCTCTCCTGTGCCAGATGCCATTTTTGAAGCCCTGTCTGCTAATCGCACCATTCGCATTGCTGCAAAGGGAAAGTGTATGGTACTTGGCTGAAGTTCCAACCTTAAACTCTCCTAGGGCTGTTCAGCCTAGAGAAGAGAAGACTAAGGGGAGATCTCATTAACACAAGTATTTAAAAGGTGTATGTCACGAGGATTGGGCAGCACTTTTTTCTGTTGTCTCCAGTGACAGGACAAGGGGTAATGGACAAAAGATGGAACACAAAAACTTCTACAAAAACACAAGGAAAAACTATTTTCCTGTGAGGGTGAGAGAGCCTTGGCACACGTTGCCCAGGGAGAGTGTGGAGCCTCCTTCTCTGGAGGCTGTCAAAATCCAGCTGGATGTATTTACATGTGACCTGATCTAAATGAATCTGCTTTGGCAGGGGGTTGTATTGGATCATTTCTAAAGGTTCCTTCCAAACCCCACCATTCTGTGATTCTAAGGAGTTAAGGTGAGAGGAGTAGGAGCAGTTTACACTCTGTCCCACCTCGACACCTACACCAGAAAGTGCAGCCTAATGTGCTTCAGTGTCCAGCTGGAGAAATCCTACTCTGCAAAGCAGCCATGGTTCTAAGACTCAGCACCAAGAGAAAGACGCTGACCTGACAATGTGATTGCAGTAAAGGAAATTCTCACTAGATACAAGCAAAAATTCTTCCTGCTGAGGGTGGTGGAGTGCTGGGGCAGGAGCCCAAGCACGATGGAGGAGATTTTCCAAATGCAGCTGGACTAGGAAGGTCCTGCACAGTCTCATCCAAAGCGGACCCCTGGGGTTGGACCAAGGATCTCCAGAGGTCTTGTCCAGCTGAATTACCAGATGTTACCAATCAAAGGTTGCAATTTAATACTGAAAAAAATATCATTAACTGCTCACTAGTATGAATGCACTTCACATGTCTTTTGGCCTCAGCATTTTCGTATTTTTATCCATTAGTGTTTACAAAATCTACTAAAAAAGTAGAACTTTACTACAGTAAGTAGCACAGATATACACAATGCACAATGGTTATCATGAAAATGTTTAGGTAAATCCAGTGGATGCAATATCAAGAAGAAATTGAGGTATCAGAGACAGCCCTGGAGAAAGAAATGTGGAAAGAGCTGCTTAGCACAACCAAAATTAAGCAGACTTACCACAGCCCAGAAGACGGTAGTGCCCTTCTCCCTCAGCCACAGATTTCTCCTGAAAATAATGACACACTCACTCCTTCCCTTACTCCTGTCTCCGGTAGCTCAGGTCTCCTGACTCATCAAGGATCCTCTCCTCCAGCTGATGGCAGAAGAGAGCACAGCTCAGAGGTCTCCTTCCCTTACAGAGTTTCAGTAGCTTCATAGCGTCCTCTGCTGCCAAAGATCAGAAATCAGAAAAGGGACTAAGTATTGAGGAAATAGCCTGTCAGCCTAACCTCCATGCCAGGGAAGGTTATGGAACAGATCATCCTGAGTGCCATCATGAGGTAGGTACAGAACAACTAAAGTTCAGGCCCAGTCAGCATGGCTTTATGAAAGGCAGGTCCTGCTTGACTAATATGATCTGTTTCTATGACAAGATGACTCACTCAGTGGATGGGGGAAAGGCTATAGATGTGGCATTCATCGACTTCAGTAAAGCCTTCAACATAGTCTCCCACAGCATCCTCCTGGAGAAACTGTCTGCCCATGGCTTGTATGGATGTACTCTGAGTTGGATGAAAAACTATCTGGATGGCCGGGCCCAGAGGGTGGTGGTGAACAGAGTTAAATCCACTTGGCAGACAGTCACCAGAATATTCCCCAGGGCTCAGTGCTGGGGCCTGTTTTGTTTAACATCTTTAACAATGACCTAGACGAGGGGTCTCAGTACACCCTCAGTAAGTTCACAGATGACACGAAGCTGGGCAGGAGTGTAGATCTGCTTGAGGGTGGGAAGGCTCTTCAGAGAAACCAGGACAGGCTGGAATGATGGGCTGAGGCCACTTGTTAATGAGGTTTAACAAGGCCAAGTGATGGATCCTGCACTCGGGCCACAACAATCCCATGCAATGCCTCAGACTTAGGGATGTGTGGTTGGAAAGCCGCCTGGTGGAAAAAGACCTGGGAGTGCTGGTTAACAGCCAGTTGAATTTGAGCCAGCAGTGTGCCCAGGTGGCCAATGGCACCCTGGCTTGCATCAGAAATAGCGTGGCCAGCAGGACCAGCAAAGTGATTGTCTCTCTGTACCCAGTGCTGGTGAGGCCACACCTCAAATACTTTTCTGGGCCCCTCACTGCAAGATATTGAGATACTGGAGCATGTCCAGAGACGGGCAACAAAGCTGGTGAAGGGTCTGGAGAACAAGTCTGACAAGGAACAGTCGAGGGAACTGGAGGCATTTAGTCTGGAAAAGAGACATGATCACTCTCTACAACTACCTGACAGGAGGTAGTAGCAAGGTGGGGATTGGTCTCTTCTTCCAAATAATGAGTGATAGGACAAGAGGAAATGGCCCCAAGTTGCACCAGGGGACGTTTAGACTGTGGATTAGGGATAAGTTTTTCACTGAGAAGGCTGTTAAACATTGGCACAGGCTGCCCAGGGAGGTGGCGGAGTCCCCATCCCTGGAGATACTTAGAAGTGTAGATGAGGTGCTGAAGGACATTGTTTACCAGTGACAGTGTTGGGTTAGTGGTTGGACTCAATAATCTCAATGTTCTTTTCCAATTAAAACAATTCTATGGTTCTATAAATGTTATTTCTTTATATGGACTCCCCTAATTACCACACAATGAAGAGACAGATAACTAACCCCTGATCCATATTAGGGACAAATCTCCTTGCCTTTCACAGAGCCACCTTTGAGACTAATTTCCCTTTTCGGTATTACAGATGCAAAACATTCCTGAAATACCAAAGGATCACTCCAAGGAACAATTCCATACCAGAGTACAAACCTTGCAGAGTAGGGCTTTTGAGGTTAACTGTTAATTTTCTCAGTCCAACCCTCATATGGGTCCTCAATGACAGGTTTAATAAACAGCATTACTTATTAGAAAATAATAGCATGCTTATTTTTACAAAAATAACATTAGTGAATCTATCTGATTTGAAAGAAAACTGTCATAGTTCCATCATCAACAGCTGCACTGACATTTATGTTTGCTTGAAGAAAACAGTAATTTTATTTGATAGCTTAAGTCTTTTGCCATTGTGCTAGCTGGTTTGTTGTACCATCCGACTGATAACACAGATAATGTCAAGGCAGATGAGAAAGCAGAAAACCTTTAAAATGGATCTGCCGCCAAAATCAGCATCAAGAAAAAAATCAAACTCTGCACTATAAGCTGGTGCTACGCAGTGGCTTTCAATATCTAGCACTACATAACCTTTCTCCTTATTATTCTGAATTCTTATTTTATTACAAAAGAAAATGTGCTCTAACTTTTAAAAGAACAAAGAAGGTATAAGCATGTGTCTTCTCAAATCCATGTTCCCACATTCCCATTGCACTAAACTGACAGTCCCATAAACCAATCAGACTCTAAAAAGATTGTTACTGCGAGGGTAAAGCCAGCAATGCCATACACAGCTGAGCTCGATGTATAGGATAGCTCAAGAAAAGACATTTTTACCCCTATTCCAGCCACGCCTGGCCCTGAACAAGTCATTACTCACTCAATGACCAGTCTCAATCAGTCTCAATCAGCTGCGTTGACAAAAGCAGGTTATTTGATAGTAGTAGGCAGAAATGTTTCATGGGAGGAAAGCCAGCAGCCCCCCCTCCCAACACCGCACCGGGCGGGCTGTGGATCTCGAGCACTCCCTCGGCCGATGCTGTCCCCCACCGCCGCACACACACGGATGGGACGGGCAGCCCAGGACAAACCCTGCGCCGGCTCCGGGTGGCTGCGAGGACATCCAGTCGGGAAGGTTACGGTGCTCTTACAGCGCCGCGGCACCCAGCCAAAGCAAGCTCTTCCGTACAGAAACAAACATAAATGTCCGTCCATAGTCACCTATTAATACACCGCGCACAGCACAGGGGAGGGCAGGGAAGCGGAGCCGCCCGCCCGGCGCCCGCCCCGCCCCGCCCGGCGCTGGCGCTGCGCATCCCGGCGGCAGTGCCGTGCTTGTTCCCGTCATGGCAGCGGCGGCGCAGCTGCTCCGTGGGGTTGCCCGCGGCCCGGCCGCCCTCGCTCTCGTCGCCGTGTCGGGCCGGCGGACGCTGGGCTCCGCTCCGCCGCGGGGGGCGGCAGGACCGGGCGGGCGGCGGGCCGCGCTGGCAGCGGCGGCGGGGGCGCTGGGCGGGCTGGGGCTGGGGCTGTGGCGGCGGCAGGCCGCGATGGCGGCGTCCGAGGAGGACGAGGATGACAAGGAAGAGGAGGAGCTGCGGAAGCGCTTCATGGCGCCGCCGGTGAGCGGGCTGCGGGAGCTGCGGCGACGGCGCCGGGAGCTGCGGAGCCGCATGGAGCTGCTCATCATGGAAACGCAGGGGGAGGTGTGCCGCGCCTTGGCCGCGCTGGACCCCGGCGCCGCCTTCGCCGTCGACACCTGGGAGCGGAAGGAAGGTACGGAGGGGCCGCGGGGGTCTCCCCGGGCTCGGTTACCCCGGGGGGCGGCGGCCCCAGCGCGGGGTGACACTGGCGTTGGCAGGCGGAGGCGGCATCAGCTGCGTACTGCAGGACGGCGAGATCTTCGAGAAGGCGGGTGTAAACGTGTCCGTGGTGTTCGGGCTCCTGTCTGAGGAAGCTGCGCGGCAGATGCGAAGCAGAGGGAAGTCTCTGAAGGCCAAGGACGGTAAGGTGTCCGGCGGGAAGGTGGGGTAGGGGGGTCTAGGGGCGCGTTCAGCCGACTGTCGCCACGTGGATGTACTCTGAAAGCAGAACGTGAGGAAGGCCAGACTGGTCAACACGGGTTTCATTTGTATAGTGGTGGTTTCTAAGCAGCAAGCCTGACAGGTGGACTTCTGTATCCCTAAAAAGCTGGATAACGTAGAATCATAGAATGGTAGGGTTGGAAGGGACCTTTAGAGATCATCTAGTCCAACTCCCCTGCAGAAGCAGGTTCACCTAGATCAGGTCGCATGTGGGAGTGTTTCTCCCTCTGTCTTGCCACTTTAAGTGATCCATTCCACACATAGGCTGTGTCTCAATAATGACATTGTAGATCAACAGGAAAACAGTACAAGACTTACGGACCAAAGAGATGGAGGAGGAAAACCAAAAAGATCTGAAAGGATAAAGATAATTCAACTTGCACTTGTGTAGCAAAGGGTAATTGTGAGGACTGCAGCTGGGGAAAAGCCGTAGCGGTGCCTTGTGCTTTACGCAATCTTCATCTAATGGGTGGTCCAATATATTGTTGTGGTTTAGGACAAATACAAGAAAAAGTGTTTCGTTATGTACGGAGATGTGTGGATGAGAAGTAAATTGCACACTGATTCATAGTTATGGTGTCCCAACCTGAGAATTTTTCTTCTTGCGGAGAGTAGCTTTGAACCTAAGGATAAATAGTGATGTTCTTTAGTTATCTGAAAAACTACAGTGTTGTTTTGTTTGGTTTTTTTTTTAACTAGGGAAACTGCCTTTTTGTGCCATGGGGGTGAGCTCTGTTATCCATCCAAAGAACCCCCATGTTCCAACCATGCACTTCAACTACAGATATTTTGAAATTGAGGAAGCAGATGGTAAGAACTATAATCCAGTGCAGTACATGTGAAATGCATCATTCTGTCTGAAGGAAGTGGGAACGTGTGGCTGGGATGAGAGGTTAAGAACCAGTCCAGGTTTGTTCCCACCTGTGCCAAGAATCCATTGTGTAGTGCTGGATCTGTTAGTCTCTGGGTCTTTGTGCATCTGGTAAAGGGGTTTGCAGTTTACTTTTTGCAGAGAACACCAGGGGCTTCAAATTTAAGGTCTCTGAGGACTGATGAGCGTTCTGGTCAGGATGTACCTTTGTCTCAGAAGCTGAAGTGATGTACTGTCAGAAACATGGCTCTTGAAGGACAGTGTGCCTTTTTCACCAAGTTCCTGATGCTGCTGCCAGAAGCAGAACTCCAGACTAGGTGGTCAAACAATGAGAGCCCATCTGTGCCTTGTTGACAGTGTATATACTGTCAGAAGCTCAAATACAATTTTCTTTCAATTATTTTGTCGGAGCATCATGGATCATTTCTAGTCAATGTAGTAACATTGGATTTAATAACAATGCTCTCTTTCTTCAGTGTGCAGTAGAACACCTCTGGATTCTTGAACAGGAATTTCCAGCCCATCTTGTGGAGCTGATATCCTGTAGTCAGGGTCAGCAGTCCAAAATACCGAACAAATGGTTCTCAGTGCTTTGGGATTTATTTAATGTTTTCCTGAAGTCATCGGTCATTGCACTGCTCCAAACTCATTTTTATTCATGATTAAGATTTAGAGATGCCACTGAATAGTGATTTTGTTTGGTATTGTAGTTGTTAGTTGTTGATGAAGTACTAGCAACATACCGCTGTTTAGAAGTTTAAAAGAAAAACATTGCTGCCTGCCTCTCTCCTGTAGGAACTAAACAGTGGTGGTTTGGTGGCGGAACTGACCTCACTCCAACTTACTTGAATGAAGAGGATGCTGTTCATTTTCACAAGACTCTGAAAGAAGCCTGTGACAAGCATGATCTGAAGCTGTATCCCAAGTACAAGAAATGGTACATGGGGGAGATGCACTTGGGTTCCTTTGGTGGGAGCAGAAGGTAGCACTGGCCAGTTCTTAACTGTACTTAGTGTACAGTTAAGTGTACTCTAGGAACAGCAGATTCTGCTGCTTTTTGAGAAGTATCAGCAAACCCTAATGGAAACCAGCAGGCATGTATTGGGACAAAATGTAGTTCTAAAACAACCTCTTATTTACAGAAGCATGAGTTTTTACAGTCAGAGGCATGACAACTAGAATCGTAAGTCTATAGCCTGAATAAAAACCAAGCCGACTATGCAAGGTTTTGTAAGCCACAGACTACACTACGTAACTTAAAAATTATGTTTTAGCTTCTGGTGTTAGACTAGGACAAGGCTTTTGCCCCGTGGACTTGCACAAATTCTGCTTACAGTGAACTCACAGTAAACATGCCTAACTATTGTGAGCTCTTGGGCCAGCACTGCAGTTCTGAAGACCCCACTCCAGTTGTTCTGTCTTCATCCTGACTTTCATGACCTTTTTTGGGTTGTTGGCTTTTTTTTGACAGGTAGGTAAAAGAGTTTGTCCTTAATGTAGAAGCTTCATAATTTTGATGGACCTCTATTTTTTTTTTTTCCAGTGACACGTTCACTGAGAGTTCACTACCACATTCTCTAAAGATGTGAACTTTCAATGTTCTTCTTGAGCTGAGAGATAAAAGTGATGGGGATCTTTCACTGTTCAGTGAGGGGCTGCTGCTCTGTCTGATAATCCTATCTGCTGCAAGCTGTGGTACCCACAAAGGAGGGGTTACCTTTCTGTAAGTTACCAGGTCTTGTCTGAGGACCAGAGATAAGGTGGGTGGTGTAGCTTGGGTGGCAACCACTTAGTAGAGAAGCACATCTTCCAACCTTAAGACTACAGTCTTGTTCTCAGAGGAATTTTTGCATGGTAGTTCAGTGTCTGCCTTAATGGTCAGGTTGCAGCAATAAGTAGTCTAGCAGTGTCAGCTGCAGGTATTAGAGAGAAGGATGCCTGTTCATAGGGAGGACTAATTGTATCCTGTTGACAAAGGTAGTTCCCTTAATTCCAGCAAGACTGAGCAGCAGCTGTGTAGGGGCATGAGGTTCCGCTGTAGCAGCATGGATCTCCTCTGAGCTTCTACTGAAAACTGCTGCCTCTTTTCCCACCTTTCTCAAACATAAAAGCTCCTTACATTTACCACACTGACTTCCAGGTCTAGCTTTAAGACTTTTGCCAGGCTTATTCTCTTTTGCATTTCTGACTCAGCCTTTTTTCCTATCTCTTCTTGTCTCTCCAAAGTAAAAAAGCTGATCATCACAGTGAATGAAAAAAAAATAGGTTTGTTTATGTTACATCTTCCTGTCTCTCCTGCTATTGTGATATCACTTACGTTGCTTGAGAACAGCAACTGTGGATGGATAGATATATTGAAAACTAGACGTAAAGGAGGCTGTGGTTTTCTTGTTGATGGTTTCTCCTTCCTGCTTCCCTTCCATTTCTCTCCAATGGGAAGACTTGTAGGGCATGGCTTCCTGAGCAAGCAACTACAAGCAAGGGAGGGTATGGATACAGTGAATTGGCTTGTTCATAGTACTTGCTACTATATACTATACTACATGCTCCCAGTAAATAGAAAAGCAATTAGTTGCCTACTGATTGTAGGATAAGCTGCGCTTACTCCTTCGTAAACTTGAATATGGTCCATGAAAAGCCAATGCTAGAATGACTCCATCTTCTAAGCTTAACTATTAAAAAGCTTTTTTCCAAGGAAAGCTGCTTTTGATTTTTCTTTAAGTGACAGTAGCTTTCTTGTCTTTCATGATGCAGAAAATCCATTATTTTACTGAAATGGCAAAAAAAAATAAAGAGACTCCCTTCCAAGTTTGAGTTAGTCTGAGAGCTGTACAAATAATTTGGGATCTACATATAATTCTGAGAATGAAATCCAGAAAGAGCTTCTAGAGCAAAGGTTTGAAGTCAAGAGTCCCTTCCTCTGTGTAGCTCAAGGATATGGATCAGCTCAGTCCATGTGGAAGCATTCAGTGACACTGTGGTGATGTGTAGCTTTGCAGAGACTGTTTAAGCAGAGCTTTGGCTGTAAGTGAAGGCAGGAGTGCTTTCCAGGTGGTGCTGTACCATCCTGGCTCTTGGCAGTCAGTGAAACAGCATGGCACACATATAGGAACTGGGGCACAGTTTGTGTACACTGCTGGAACTGATTTCTTATCGAATTTCACCAGTGCTGTCCTGCACCACATACCTGTTTGGAGCTCTGGTCATTTCTTTTTAATACTGTGGGCCATAATAACAGCCGTCTGCTGCCACTTCTAGGTGTGATGACTACTTCTACATCAAGCACCGTGGCGAGCGAAGAGGGATTGGAGGCATATTCTTTGATGATGTGGACTCTCCCTCCAAGGAGGAAGTATTCCAGTTTGTGAAGAGTTGTGCCAAAGCTGTTGTGCCTTGTTATGTTCCCATTGTGAAAAAGCACTGCCATGACTCCTTCACACCAGAGGAAAAGCTATGGCAGCAGCTTCGGAGAGGACGGTGAGTACTGAAAGAGCAAAAGAATACACAGGATGTGGATGACATTGGCAAGAAAAAAAAAATGAGCTAGTTCTTCATGTTTGTTTGTTTATGTCCTGTTGTGGTGTGAGCTGAGCTTGTGTGAGTGCTCTAAAGCTTGACAGAGAGTTTTGACATTTTTGTGCATAGAACTTGTTTTGAAATCCAACATTAGATTGCCAAGAAGGTACTAGCACACCGTCATCTGTATCTCCCAGCTCTCCCATATTGCAGCACAAGCAACCTATACAAAATGCCACAGTTTCTCTGGAACTCCTTCAAAAACCAAGGCAACCTGTTGCTTTGCAACAGGCCAAGAGACGCATGTGAGCTTGGCATCCTGAATCCTGCCTTCTTCTGCAGCCCAGTGATGCAGGATCTAGGACTGCCCTGTGACATAAGGAGCATAAGGGCGAGGGAGTCATGCATCCTATTAAGTCCTGAAGCTAAACCCCCAAAGTCATGAAATAACTGTACCCAAAAGTACCTTCAGCTTCTTACATATGTATTTATTCCATCTGATCTTGGCATTGAAACGTGGATGTGCTGAACTCTTTTTAAAAGAATACAGAGGAGTTTTGTTCTTCTGATATGGTCAAAAGGAAGATGCTTATTAATGTGAATTAATGATGCAAAAGCATAAGTACATCAGTAGGTACAGTTGTACTCCTTTCTCAATGTCCTGTGATTGGGTAAGCATATGGAGAAATGGGAATACATGTGCTTTATACAGAACTAGGGAGTCTTTAGTTTCTGCCTCTGTATATAAATCTGCGAGTAGCACAGAGCAGGTGTAAGGATTGAAGTTTAGATCACCAGCCTGCAGCAGTTACTCAAATAAGCATAAATGCTTATTTGGTGGGACTGTTCCTGGCAGCGTGGAGTTTTCAGGATCCAGTCTGTGGCTGGGATTTAGCAAACCTGCTCAAGTTATAAGAGTAAGTAGCTTCTTTAAGCTGCAGGCAGGACCAGCTTGTGAGGCCTGCGTATTTCCCTGGATCTGTTTGCAGGGTATGGAGCTAGGTAAAGGTCTCCATTTGTGCAATAGATAAGAGCTCCTCCCTTCCCGTACCTCTGTTAAGTACTTATATTTCAGTGCTGGGTTATTAAGATAACCCCTGCTGAGTTGTCGCTGTTCTGTTCATATGCCAGGGGCAGAAAAACATCTATTGTGGCACTTAAAATTCCCAGCCAGCACTCTGAAGCTCTTTGACTTCTGCTTTATAGATCTCCCCAAGAAATAGACAAGCTTGTTCTGACTTTGCCGATGTGTCTTTCAGCACAGAGGACTGCACAGTACTTTTTCCAGTGGTAATTTCCAGTTCATTAAAGGCTTCTTTTCATGTCTGACACCACCACACAAAAGAGTACTAGCACAACCAAGCTTAACTTGGCGTTGAGGTCTCCATCAGGATTGAGGCCTGGGAGAAGTAAGCTAGTATAGAATCATGCAAAATGCTCTCTTTGAGTGGTTTATCTGCTCTAGTCTGTTAGCTAAGGTCATTACTTCTGTGCTTTCTGGAGTGGCAAGGTCACACCTGCATTCCTATGCAGAGGATGTTAGAGAACAGTTGGCCCCGAAACATGTGGGGTTCATTCTGACAGCCCACATAGCAGAAAGACAGGCTGGTTTTGTTTGTCTGCTAGCTGAAGAAGGCACAACCAGCTTCTGATAATAAACTTGTTTTGTATCTCTTCACTCCCCATAGATACGTTGAATTCAACTTGGTTTATGACAGAGGTACAAAGTTTGGCCTCCTGACACCAGGATCGAGAATCGAAAGCATTCTCATGTCTCTGCCACTGACTGCAAGGTAAGGGTATAGTTATGTGGAGTTGCAGGTAGGCACTGTTCTTATTAAAATACTTTATAGGATTAAATCAAAAGCCTGTTGATGTCCAGTCTCTTAACAGTGGTTAGTTCATACTTGATGAATATGCAGATGCTTCTCAGGTCTGCTGTACTTGCCCAGTTGCCAGTATCGTGTGGCCTAGATATTTTCAGAAAAAGGTGGGGTTATTTTGTGCTTCGTACCTCTTGATAGAGCTCCTCTCCTTGCTCCATGGGGTTTTGTTTAGTAACTCTTTGATGAAACCACATGAGCTTCTGGCAGTTCTAACAAGCCTGTGGTAAGGAGTTCCACAGTTTAAAGTGCCTTTTCTCCTCATGCTTGATGACTTCATTTCACTTTTCAGTGAGTAACCAGATTTTCTCCCTGTTCATTTTCACCAACAGTTTTTATTTTACAGGCATCTGTTTGTTTTTTTCCAGGCTGACCAATCCTGATCCCTTTAGTCTTTGTATGGTAGCTGTTCCATATCTTTGATCACATTTGCCACTTTCTCTAGGCTTAAGTTTTCTATGCTCTTTTTTGAACTGAAGTTAAGGAACAGACAACATAATCTACATATGTGTATCCAAGATGCAGGTGTGCTGCTGACTCATAGAGCAGCACAATGATGGTTTAATTCATAATCCCAATATGCTGTTTGCTGGTTTTGACTGCTGCTAAGCACTGAGGTGGATCTTTTCTAGGGTCATAAAAGTTCACTCAGTCTCTCAATGTCTATGTAACTTCTTTCCTGTGTGCATCGCTTCAATCAACACTGCATTTCACCTACCATTGTGTTGCTCAGTTGCTTGGCTCAATATGAACTCGTTTCAGCTGCTTTTTTAGGTTTTAATGGATCTTGCTTAATCTTGCAGTATCAGCACACTCTGTCATTTTATTGTTTACTCCCCTTTTGAGGTTACTTTTAAATACACTGACTAGCACAGGCCTTATCATGAATTTCATCAGCTTAATTAATGACCTCACTCCACTAAGAACACTGATCTTGGCCTGCTACTCCTTAACCATGAAGGCAGACCTGTTCTTACCATATAGCTTTATCCCGCTGCCAATACTAGATGTGTCCCTGAGCCGGTGGTGTAGCTTTGTCCTATCTTTTGATGTCATTGCTGGCATGATCTGGTTTTGCTTGCTTTGGTCAACACAAACAGCTTGCTTCCCAGCATGAATGGGTCCTTCCTGCGGGGGAAAAAAATTGAAATAGGTTGTACCCATCCCTTTGTGACTGCTGACACTTTTCCTTCTTCTGTTATGCCTCTCTTAATTGCCTTTTCAATAAAAAGTGGTCTCTAATCACCTTTGTTTTTAAAACCGTAATTCAATAAGGACTTGTAGGCCTTCCAGTCCAGATTCTGAAAAAAAAAAATCCCCACTGACAAAATCGTCTGGGTTCCTTTTTTGCTTATCCTCCTTATACTACTAGTGTGTCACAAGAGACAGACAGATAAAAGATCTTTGCAAATAAATCTGCATGCACTGTTGGGGGGAGGGGGGGGGAGTGGCATTGCTCTTTCTTTTTTGTTCTTCTAGCCATTCCAGATGCTGAGAAAAAAAACCTCAAGCTAATATTTCTCCTATGTCTGTGTTGTTATTTGTTTTTACAGAACTTAATGATTTGTAGCCATTATCTGTCACTTGATCCAAGAGTATCAACTGTGTATGTAGCTTTGCAGCCTCAGAAAAAGCAACTCAAGTCCAAACACTGCCCAGTGCAGAAGTGCCAGCTAGCTAGGCAGTCTTAAGTGATTTTTTTTTTTATCCCCTCTCCCTACAGGTGGGAGTACATGCACATCCCTCCAAAGAGCTCGAAAGAAGCAGAAATCCTGGAGGTTCTGCGCAATCCCAAAGACTGGGTACACTGACATGGATTGTTAACAGGATGAATTGCTTGCACTGAGCCATTATGAAAGAAGAGAAACACCTGCAAAACAGCTCATCCAAATTGCTGATGCATGGTGGTTTTGGATAGATATTCATACTCTTACCTCGTGCCTTAGTAATGCTGTAGACTTGTTATAACTTGCAAATATGTGAACTCATTGTTTAAGACTGATTGACTAAATGTTATCACCCCCTGTTGATGTTGCATTGTGAAGGACTGGTGATTCCTTCTCAGGGACTATTGTGCACACCTAAGAACTTCCTCAACTGCTTTGTCTGACTGCAAAATAGCAAAACTACAGTGACATGTTTCTGTGTGGAACGAAAGCATTATCTGTGCCTAAACAGCACTGCTTACTTTTAGAAAATGTCTGGATGGTTTAGAAAGGTTTTTTTTGTTTTTTTATGAATAAAGGGAATATTTGGTATGATTTTAAACTCTGCCTTGAGGAAGCTGTGAAAAAGGTGGTAGCTAATCACCTGAGTATAGCTGTCACTAATGGTGGGAGGGGCTAATAGTTAAGGATATGCTGCGGTACTGTAACTGGGAAGTTTGGGGGTTAGGGTCCCAGTCTCCCCTGATGGGAGGCTGTCTCTTGAGAAAATCCTTCTCCTTTCAGCTGTTATCAAGACACAATAGCAAATTGATTGAAGTTCAGCTCGAGAGAGGATGTGCCCCAACCCTGAATAAAAGGCGATATTTTCTCCTCCCCGTCGGGGAATCGAACCCCGGTCTCCCGCGTGACAGGCGGGGATACTCACCACTATACTAACGAGGAGTGTGATAATGATAGTTTGGCTTCTTGCCATCAGGTGGTAAAATGTCACTCCTCACATTTTTGGGCCTATGAGTGGTAGCTGCCTCGGCGGCCACGCAGGGTGGAAAGGCAATACACTGGACCAGCTCACACTTGTTGTCTTCTGATCGCCAAAGTCAAACTTCAGCTGCTGAGCCACCGTCTTCACTTCTCTGTTACACTTTAAATTTAAAAAAAAAAAAAAAAAGAGAAGAGCCAGTCACTAAAAGCAGAACTCGCCTCACGTCCAAGGAGGACGTCCATAAAACAACTGGCCCGTACGGGGATCGAACCCGCGACCTTGGCGTTATTAGCACCACGCTCTAACCAACTGAGCTAACCGGCCACTCTCTGTAGGACTATTTGCCTGCCCAGAGCTCACGGTCTCCCAAAGCACACACTGTTACTGGAGCTGCTGTCAGAAGCCGCTCCGCCGGGCGCACCACCCCCAGTGTCACCATACTCTCTCTTTTTAAAGATGGCATGGGCGGGTTGTTTCAGGGAGCCCTGGCAGAGCAGCACGGACGTTCACCGGGGTGACAAAAATCGCTAAAATGGAGACTTTCAAAACTCGACTTTCTGCTGCCCCCCCCCTCCTCCGGCCCGCGGGCGGCGTGTACCGGCGGCACCGAGCGGCTCGGCGGGGCCACCCTACCGAAACGATTCGCCGCGCTTTCCACCTCCACTGCCCAAGCGGCTGCCGGCCGCGGGAACACAGCTGTCACCGCTCTGCAGCAGATCCCAATCGCCTCCCGCCCACGCCGCAGACAGGAGCTCCGGTGGGGGGAGGAGGATGAAGCGCATCAACACTTCCCGAGGGTATAAAAGGCGACACCTCCTCCCCGTCGGGGAATCGAACCCCGGTCTCCCGCGTGACAGGCGGGGATACTCACCACTATACTAACGAGGAGCGGGATGTGGGCGGTGCTCCCCCCGTCCCCCGCCGTCCCCCAACAGCCGCCTGTGGGCAACCCTGCCTGCACTCGGTGCCGCGGCCCTATAAAGCAGACGGGAGACTCTGGTCTGCCTCATGTTCTCTCGCAAAGATATTTCTAAAGGATACTGTTATAATTCGGAGATCAAGAAACATCATTAAAAAAACCCATTAGAGAAGAGGGAAGCTGTAAGGTCTGCTTCATGTTTCTGCTGTTGTAAGGAGACTTCATGTCACTGTAAAATAATTTCAAAACAATTAACTAATTAAATTCAAAACAAAGAACCACACAACTTGATGCTTTTGCATCCTTTCATCCTGACGTTGACAGCTAAGTAAGTTTGAACACTTGGGTTCATCACAACGAGTTTTTGTACATATTCTGGTGGCTCAACTGCAAAATGCAACGCTATAAATCAGTGAAAGCAAGTTGCTTTGGCAGTATCAGCTGCAGAAACAGAGAAGCAAAAAGAGGGAAAGAACAAAAATGTACGTTAGCATCAAACATGGTGTCTTCTTCCACAACAGTTAAGCTCAGTGAAGAAGAATGGGAAGTCCCTGTACTTTTAAAGATGAGAGCAGTTTCAGAAATCCCTCAGCCACATCTTCCTTCAGTACATTTTTTATAAAGTGTGCTATTTTCCAACCTGCAGAAGGGAATCAACCTTTGAAGAACATCCAGGAGAAGGGAATCAACCTTTGAAGAACATCCAGGAGAGAATCTCTATTACCTAGGGCTCTACTTCTAGTTTCCACTGCAAGACATGTACTCTGGACTGCAGTACATCAGGTTGAAAACTGTAATAGTTCACAAGGTGATCTCTATGCGGACATGTCACTGCTGCCTTGTAGTTAAACCATTGCTTGGGATTTTTAGGGTAAATAATTAAGAACAGTAACATTTTCAGCATATAATTTTATCCTGGTGCACTGAGCTTGTCTGAATCTTCATTGACATTTAAGAAATACAGCCATCAAATATTTTGCCCTCTTCAAAACAAACAAAACCAAATAAAAAACCCACACAAACCAAAATTACACCCACAAGCTTAAGAGATACTTAGATAACCAATAATGGTAGATTTTAAATCATGTCCTACAAATGCCCTTAAATGAAAACTGAAACACTTTGCCTGACTCCTCTGAAAGCTTTGAGGAATTTTAGTATATCAAAGACCAAACAAAATAGTAGCTTTGCCCATTAGCACAGAGACAGACAGAATTGGTCACCTTTTTAGGGACTAGGATTACTTCTACACTTTTATCCGTAAAGCAGTGGTTTGTTCTCTAGTCTTTCTTAGTTTCACACTAAGCCTGGAAAACTCTGGAGGGCTGTGCACTGAAAAAAGACTCATGACCACAGAAAACATGCAGAGCTACCTGAAACTCCTGCATTAGCATCTGACCTGAGAACCACTAAGATAGACAGGACTTTCTCCAGACCTGGAGATTGCTCATTAAAGAGTGAGCAGCTGGGAATTTGCATGCCAGGTGCCAGAAGATACAAGTGCAATGAAACATAGTGATTTCCAGTAACTTTATATGCCATATACACAGGAAATCACAAAGGTAATCTTAAAACTCTGCTCTTTTTTTGCTGAGTTTGATTTTCCTATGTAGTGTTTTGCTCCATCTGTGCTCATCCTCATCTGTATCCTCAGTTATTGGCACATAAGGAGAAATGCCCATTGCTTGGGTAATCACACTTCATACATTAGTTTCCAGAATGGAAAATTACAAATGGACAAATCAAAACACTTTTGAGAATTGATTAAAAAAAACCAAAATCAAATGGACTAAAAACCAGTTACTTATTTCAGTTTGTGAAATGTCATCTTAGCAGTGGGACAAATCAAATATATGTCTTTCTGCAAGACAACAGGTCCTTTGCAAACTGCTTAGGAATTTCAGCAATGACTCAAAAGCCTTTTTAAAAAGTACTTTCAATATTGCCCACACTTTAAAAGTGTAAATGTTTAGGAGAGGGTCTCTTGGCTCTAGATTGACAGTCTAAGCTGCTTCTCTTTCCCTTACCATGTGCAGAGGTTAAAATTTTTCAAGCAAGGCAGGTGGTTTTGCTGCATATTGCCACATAGATTAAAGAAGTATAAAACAAACCTCAGGAAACATATGAAATTGTGCTGTTTATAAAGAAACAATGCTACTGAATTTAAGTGTCTTGGTTTTA